>NC_057813.1:383974378-384315995 GCF_018294505.1 Triticum aestivum
TAGCGACACATCACCTGGCAACACAATTAACCTACCAAGTTAGCCTATTTGACAATAGCAAATATAGCAGCATGATAAGCAACTAAGAAGTATTTCTCGCAAGAGAAAGATTAAGAAGTGGTTAACTCCAAACAAATATTGGAAATGATAGGCATTTTTAGACTGTAAAAACCAAGGGTGTCACGACTTACACCTTACTAGTAAGATTGCACGTGCAACGCACGTCAAACTTTGACCAAATAAGAATCACACTAGCATAAAATACTATTTTTAGTCCTTCAACTAATTAACAGGTGCAGATTTCATACCTCAACTTAAAAACAGGACAACTTGCAACTCGAACTTTTCAAACCAAAGAAGTTTTGTCCCTCAACTCAGCTGAAGCTGACTCGGCATGGTTTCGACCGGGTCATGTCCACGTAGCAACGTTTTCCTTTTCATTTGAATCTATCTTCAGTGTGGACATTTTGTCAGACATTTGGAGTGCAATGTGTACACAAAGCACTTGACGTCGTTGTCCCAAAAGCCACGCGCCACCACCGTCAGTAGCCCTATCAGCTACCATGCCAAAACTTTGTGACTCATAGTCAAAATACAAACATAATTGTCATCCAAAGGGAACTTTGTTCAAAAGATAATTTAAAATAAGTATGTATTGTGACCAGGGAATCCAATTTGGATGGAGAATGAAATGGTTGCAGAGAGATGGCTTCAAACAGAGCTAGAAATGTACATGCCCACCGAGTGGTTTTTTGTATAGATACAGACTGAGCAGCCAAATGAGAAATGTGCTTGGTCACTTAAAAACCAAACCATGGAGAAGCAATGAAATCTATAGAACTACATAATTTGTTATAATTGATGTTATACTCTGGGCATACATGGAAGTCAGAATAGGATGATTCTATAGTTGCTTCCGATTTGGATTCAAAGCACATCTTAGTTAAGCAGAAAGGATACAAAAATCGTAGTACATTACACCCAGTATTAGGTCAAGATATAAGAAGGCAAGACACTTCATTGAAGAGCAAGAAAAGGCACCATAATAAACATGTGGTCAGCAAAGGGACAACTAATACGGAGAGAAATAATTAAATGTCGTCCCATCAGATGACTATAAAAAGCTTAATTCTGCCCCTGCAAGAGCACAAGTCACATGCCAGTGCACATAAGTTATAGACCATCAGCAGTTCTATTGTTATCATACGTTGAACATTTGTAATGTCATAGTCGATAGGGATATTCACAAGTTTAGCCTCTTCTTTTGGTCATACACCAGGTTGCTGAGTTTGGCCCTCTGAGACAACATCGACTAGGAGCTTATAGTTGTTGAGGTTACTGATTCTTAACAATCTGATGCAACGTAACCTTTTTCGAGAATAACACAACTATGCCTATCAACCAATCAAAATTATATATTGTAGCATATCAACCACAATGCATGATGAAAAATTGTATGTCGTGATACACTGATTCTTTTAAATGCATTTCCAAAATATACGTACTCCCTCCGGTCCAAATTAATCGACACAACTCTTGTACAACTTTAGTACAAAGTTGAACTAAAGCTGCGTCAATTAATTTTGGATCGGAGGGAGTAGTAAAATTTGTGTTGCATATAGCACATTCCGCTATGTATATCTCATTTCTGCACGTCCCCCTATTGTTTTAACTAAAATAAGGCAAAAGGACCGTCAAATAGAAATACATATCTCGAAACTATCTTCTCAGAGATGACAATATGTTCATGAAGCATAACACAATTAAATTTTTGTTTATAGCGACAGATTAGTTGTTTTGTGCATAACAGTTTCGAAATTTACCTAAGACTCATTTCTTTTCATATTTGGATAAAAAATGCAACAACTTTTGACTTCTCGTGTCACTTGATATTGGAATGATAGCGGACACCCAAAATAGCCATTTCAGTAGAACTTCAAGGAAGCCTAAAAATGGAGACATAACAGAAATCTGAAATACATGGTCACTTGAAAATCCTTGGAAAAGATTTGGCCTTCTTACAAAAGAGAATTTTCCTAACAGAACTCCAAAAGCCATAGGTTCCTTCGATGCTTGAATTGGTGCCTATGTTACCTGCACACAGGAGCAGTTTAGATACTAATACAACACAAATATATGGCATGAGATGGAAACAATTCTCTTACTTGCTGCTGACCACCACTGATAAGTATTTCTGTATCTACTTGTCCAGTAGCACCTGGCACCTTACCAAAGCAAAGTTAAATATCAAATATGCTTGCGGAACACATTTCAATGTTAATGGCTGAAACAATAGCATGAATTAAAAAAACACAAAATGACATTGGTGTAGAAGTTTAGTTTGAGAAGAAATATTGCAAGTGCAGCACAACTAGAAGCTGATTGTCTAGTTCAAAAATATAGGAGCTTGGAAGTACAGAAGATAGGATGTTTGTCACAAGAGAAACAAAATGTCTGAATGAGCTGGACAACCATAACTCTGTGAAAGACATTCAGATTCCGGTGCCAGTTAACTCAATCAAAAGACATATCAAAGGCTGGCCTGAACTATAGGAAGTTGGGCTCCCTTTTTCTTGAATAGCGCATCTGCAGATTGCAATTGTATGAAACCTTCTGAAAGCTCATCCATTTGTTTATTTACAGTACCAAGTACTCAGGTCTATGCAAAAAAGAATTCTGTCCATAATACCCACATCCATGAATTTTGCATAACTTGTTTTTATATAATTATATGTTAATTTCTTTCTAGTAAAACTGTCGAGTTTCAGTTCAAAATACTGAACTGTGGATGTCCTGTATTTTGCACTTCAGAAACAGGTAATTAGAAACGATTAGGTTTTACAGGCAAGCCCACAGGGATTTCACAAGATCAAGCCTCTTCTTTTGGTCATGATGGGTTAGTGGCTTGATGCGTGTTTTTAGCGTTAAACACCGGAGGATTAAGAGCCATTAGATCTTGTTGATGAATGGGTCTGATTGTTTGGTTCTTCGCCCTCTCTTCCTTTTATAGGGGTAAGTAGATAACTTACTCGTTATTTTACAACTTATTTTTACGTCATCCAATTATTATTAGATACTGACCCATTAACCGGTGAATAAAATATAAAGATAAGCATGCATCTGCAAAAATTATTACTAGTACTGTAGATGATAACTAATTAAGTTGGCCAAACTTCAAAAGAAAGAAAAGGAACAAATGTACAACCTTTTGATTTTCTTAATTTGTTTTTTGTTGCGTGCTTTCAAGCATTACTTTACTTGTAACATATATGCACAATGGCATGGAGACATGTCAAACCAATAATCCCGTGAGTCATCGGATGGCTCTTGTAGGTTACCATGTCTCCATCTTTGTCCCAACATCAACTATATATTTAACACCAGTGCCATGCAAAACATATGCACGCAGCTGCTGCAATCAGCCTGACACAGTAGTAAGACAGTATAGCATGCACAGTGCCTGTCTTGAAGATTTGAACATTAATCACCCACGAAAACAGAATAATGGCACCCCATCTGCAAACGTAAGAAAATTAATGGTAACGGCCATCTTTTTTTTTCACACGAGAGGCAAATTCACGATGAACAAATCTCTACTTCTAATGGAGCAGTTGGTAATCTCGTTTCTAGGTTTTTTTCGTCCCACCTTTCATGGTTTTTTTTGGTACCTCCTTCCACCTTCACTGGTTTTTTTTCATAGATTTTTTTTCGTCCCCTCCTCCACTTTATCGGTTTATTTTCGCGTCATCCTCTCACACAATAAAAGAAATCTGAACAGATCAGAACTTTCCATACTGGTGCAAGTTATTTAGTAATGTAAAATCAATCACGAACAATCTCTAAAGATCAAATCTAAATTAATTAACCTTACCTTAAATCACTCAATCACATTAATTAGAAAACAAATACTTGATTTTCAGAAAAAACGCTCAATCACATTAACCTTACCTTAACTCACGGATGGTAATCAATCTCCAAACAAAGGAAACAATACATCGAGGGAGCAGTAAATAAACTCCCTTTCTTATGACATGTATATGATCTTCCCTTTCCTCTCCATTGTCGAGCGTTCTTGATTCTCGAGGCCGATGCTTGGGCTGTGTCACTGGGTCGCGACGGTGCCGGAGGACGAGGACGGCGAGGCCGGGTGCCGCGGCACCGCGTTGGCCGCGGCCGGTGAAGGGGGTGAAGAAGGGCGGCTTCCCTGGCCCTGGCCGCGGCCGTGGCCCTGGGAGTTGGTGCGGTGGAAGCGGCACTTGAAGGACCCGGCGTGGGTGGCCGGCGCGCAGACGCACTTGGAAGCGGGCCCGTGGCCCGCGTCGGATGGCGCCGACGCCGACCCGGGCCACCTCCTCCGTGTATTCTTGGAGCTGTGGCTGGCCGATTTACATGAAATTAATTCCCTCGGTTGTGGTGGCAAATATAATACACATAATCCATATTATTATGCACTAGCGTGTGTGTGAAATAGATGGATTATGGTCCCGTACCTAATAAGATGGATATGTGTGTGTGTTAGAGAGAGAGAGAGGGAGAGGGGGAGAGAGAGTGAGGAAGAAGGAGGAAGTGTGTGTGTGAGGATTTGATGATAAAAAAGGTCACCAATGTCACTTGATATGTATGAGAATATTAATACTGAACTCTTAAAGTTAATGTGGCCCCGTTACAACGCACGGGCGTTCTTCTAATACTACATTAAATATCACATAGTAAACCATTACACAAACTGCAAGTAAACGAGTAAAATGTCCAAAAGATACTCAACTGAATGATCAAAAGATACGCGTTCATCTTACAGTTACTGCGATGCAGCCAACATCTAAGGAAGAGGATGCAATTAGGATCTGCCAAAAATCGCGAGGGACGCACCCGCCACGCATGTACTTCCTCCATCTGGAAATACTCGTCATCAAAATAGATAAACAAAAGTTTTTTTTACTCATTTTGATGACGAGTATTCCGAACGGAGGGAGTACGACGAGATGGATGGATATATACAGACGAGACGGAGCGGCGGCGGCGAGGCCTCTTAGGTTCACCGGATGGTCTTCCCACTCGGTCGCTCCCCCACATCATCATCCCGTTCCCGTCCACCGGAAGTGGACTTTCCCCAATACGGACTCGCTCCACCACCACCTCCTCCTCCGCCTCTTCTTCTTCTTCCACAGTCCCACACGCTTTCCGTTCCTCCCCACCTCCCGCGCCCACGCCATGGAGGTGTCCAAGCAGGCGTCCTGGCCCGACGACTTCCTCTGCCCCATCTCGCTCGAGCTCATGACGGACCCCGTCATCCTCCCCTCCGGCCACACCTTCGAGCGCCGCAGCATCCAGCGCTGGCTCGACGGGGGCCACCGAACCTGCCCCGTCACCAACCTGCTTCTCCCCCCTGACCCCACGCTCATCCCCAACCACGCGCTGCGCCGCCTCATAGCGGCCGTTTCCGTTTCGCCGGCGGCCGTGTCCGCGGACAAGGGGGACTGCCAGGGGCAAGGGGTGGCGCCGGTGTCGTCCTCCTCCGTCTTGGGGATGCTCAGGCTGGCCAAGTCTGGGCCGGCCGGGCGGAGGGAGGTGCTGGAGTCCGGCGCGGTCGCGGTGCTGCTCCAGCACGCGGCCGCGGGGGACGAGGCGGCCGCTAGGGCGCTCCTGTATCTCAGCCTCGACGGCGACGACGCGCGCGTGGGCCTCGTGGCGGACGGCGCCGTCGACGCGCTCTGCGCGGCCGTGTCCGGCGGCGGCGCGGCCGCTGCCCACGCGGCTACGGCGCTGACGAGCCTCGCCACTGTGGGCGTCAACAAGTGCACCATCGGGGCGCATCCCTCTGCCGTCCCGGCGCTGTCCAGGCTGCTCTGGCGCGGCGGCGCGCGGGAGCGCCGCGAGGCCGCGACAACCCTGTACGAGCTCTGCAAGCTGCCCGAGAACCGCCGGCGCACGGTGCGCGCCGGGGCCGCGCCGGCGCTCGTCGAGCTGGCCGCCAATGGCTCTGCCCGCGCCGTCGAGGTGCTCGGTCTCCTGGCCAAGAACCGCGAGGGCCGCCACGACCTGTCCAAAATCCCAGACATCGTGGCCGTGCTCTGCACTGTGGCCGGCAGCGGCAACGCCCGTGCAATCGACCAGGCCCTGGTCGTCCTCAACTGGATTTGCTCCGAGAGCAACGAATTGGCAATGGAGGCAATAAAGCTGGGAGCTTTCCAGCTCTGTGAGGCTCTGGTGAACGACGACAACTGCAAGATTGCCAAGAACGCCGTGGAATTAGCCCGGACACTCGAGAAAGCTTAGCATTCAGACATCCAAATATCAAATTTATCAGAATTTTGATTCAGCGCCTCTTCGAGTCGGTATTGGCCTCAGTGTACAAAGGTAGAAACAGCAAAGGTGAATTTTTGTCTTCTCTTTTTCTTTTGTAGCAGAGCTGGAAATGAAGACGGGAAAAAATAAGCAGAATTAGTTTGTGTTTATAAAACATGGTTCATGAACTGCTCTGGGGGCTGCCCGATGGGAGTCCGAATTCGAAATCGTCCAGTCTGAAATGTCACAAGTATGATACATCTGATCAAGTGTCTAGTGCTTATCAAGTAGCTCCATTGCAAATGATCCTATATCTGTCTACCTTGTGTGCCATAGTTTCCTATGAGGAGGATTGTATTGCGTGTATCTGCCTATCATCCCCTTGTGATGTGATATAAGACAACAAATGAAATTTTCATTTAATAGAAGTACAAAGGTGTGGATTCTTGCTTGGCCAGATATTCGTAAGGGTGTGCTAACTTGGCATGTACTTCATCATACATTTGCTTCATATTTGACTTTATTGTGGTTTCTGCAATAGTTTTTATCAAGTGGTGCGTTTAGAGCCCATGGATTGTGCTAATTTTTCCACGTTTGAACTAAACTAATCTGCATGAGCATACTGTTCTCCATATAATATGCCCAATAGAGATCCGACATTGAACTCACGGAGGACTCGTTAGTACTTGCATCATCCTGAACCTCAGATTAATTGGTAGATTTTGCAACCGTTATTGCTGTTTTCATCTGATGAAGACCCGAAATTGGCTAAATTTTGCTCTATAAACTGTATGAAGCTGTATACCTGTCCTGAATAAACTGTCTAAATGCTTTAAGATGGAAGACAATTAGGCCATTAGGAGAGCCATGTGATTCTCTCAAGATTGCTTGTGTCACTCTAGTCCTTAAAGAAGTGTGCAACTTTGATTACAATTTTGTTCGACGATGACATGTTAATTTTTAGATGGTCTAATTTGTGCTACGTCCACTAACTTACAATTCCCACATCACATTAAGTATGAAAAGGTCTACACGCACATTTGTCTCGTTGGTTGTTGACAAAGCAGTGGGTCTTGTAAAGATTCGATGCTGATGAAGTCACCTTAAGAGACTAACGGCTTACGCAATTGTTTTTCTTTTCGTTTTTCCTATTTCTTTCTGTGTGAGAGAAAATGCAGGCCCCCTCAAAAAAAAAAGAGAAAGTGTAGGTTTTCTTCTACTAATCTTACTTTTCATTGCAATTCGCTTTGCAGTTTCCATGCAGTGCCTTGGCTTTTCTTCTAGAGCTCCATAGAATACTTAGTGGATTATGCAGTAGTGATGTGGCCTTGGATGTGAACATTGTGTGAACGAACACCCAGCAACCATAAGATAAGGGTTGACCTTGACCACAAGCTTTGCCCCGGAGAGGTAGTTGGCATGTCCATATGGTAGCATGAACTGTTCTAAATCTGCAAAAGTATGTTGGCATCACTACTAAAACTTGCAGCACATAGATAGATAGATCTAATTCTGAGATCTTGTTCAGTGGACAGGGTTAAGCCATGCTGATTGCGACCATCAACTAACCTGCGTCTGAATTTGCTTTAGTTGTTGTCCTCGTTCATGCTCTCTTCTCTTGGCTGATTTGGTCCAAGTTTTTGACCGGGTTGTGAAAGCGGCCCTGCCCTGCCCAATCACATGTGGCAGGGTTAGTGGCTTGCTTTTGCGAAAGAATTTATATCGTCGGGTATTCACACAGTGAGCCGAAGGAGTGAAAGGTGTGACCCTGCTTTTGTAGCAAGTTTTTGGTGTATGCATTTTTGGACAAAGTTTTTGGTGTATGCATGATGGTGATGTTCTCACCAAATGGAGCTGCTGCATGCCCCTTTGAGGCTGCAGCGCCTAATTTTGCAGATAGCATATGCAGCTATTTCCTGAAATTGCACCAGTTCATTCCCTCCCTGTTCTTGGTTTTGTTTGTGGAGTGATGCAAATCCATGCATATGTGTCTGCTCCGTCCCTGCTCTCTTGCCATTCCAAGTTGATGCATGAGCTCGTCGTTAGCACCAACCCTACAGAATAAAAGGTACAGCTATGTTCATGATTTTGAGCCGCTGTTGAGTGCTCCTGCAAAAATAACTAGAATTTGGCAACGGAATGAGACGAGGTGCATCATATGAAGAGGTGGTCCATGTCTGCTACTTCCAGGCATCTATATATCTATCTATGGCCTTGTTTGGATCCCAGGGCTAGAGCTACTTTGAGCTACTTGGGGCTGAACTAACTCTTAAAATATCCAAACACATGGGCTAGTTTGAGTTAGATTGGAACTAACTCACCAAAAAAACTATCCCTGTGAAGAGGTGCTAATTGGAGCTAGTTGTGGTGGGGCCCTAAAAAAATTCTTTTTCTGTCGCATGCAGCCGCACCGGATCCTATCCATTCGTCCCCGCTGCCTCTCGTTCTCCTCCCCTCCGATGCATCTCGTTCTCCTCCTCCCGCTGGCCCCTGTCGCCCTGCATCGCCGGTCGCGTCCGCTCGCCCACACCGGCCGCGTCTGCCCGCCCCCGCCGCCCCCGTCTGCCCGCCCCCGTCCGCCTCCATCCCGTCGCACCAGTTTGTCCGCCCGTCACCGTCCTTTCCGCCTGCCCCAGCCGGCCCCGTCCGCCTCCATCCCGCCGCATCAGTCCGCCCGCCCTGTCCGCCTCCATCCCGTTCCCATCCATCCGCACCATCTTCGACGCAACCTTCGCCGGCCGCGGCACCGGTCACCCACACAAGAGCCGGTCACAACAAATCCTGGTTAAAAGAGTCAAATGATTGAAAAAAGTGCATTTATTTTTAAACTTACCCTTTCATCCAAACACCATCAAAGGCTAGAGTTAGTTTAAGGTTAGTCTAGAGTTAAAAAATAACTCTAACCTCTAACCAAGTTAGAGTATCCAAACAGGGCCTATGCTCAAAGAGGAACGTATGTGGTTTCATCATCAATCAGATCAGATCAGATCAGAAATGCTCGACGACCGACGGTGACTTTTCACGGGATTCGAATAGTTTGCGGCGGCACTCGAATGCTCCGCCTAGCAGTTTTGCCATGGTGCCGCAGCATGTACGTTGGCTGCATCTGCCTTGTGCCATCCCGTGGAATCTGGTTCAGTTAACCCGAGGACGGAAAAAGTGAGGCAAAGGGGATGAGAATGGATGGCAAACTGCAAAAGGGAACGGGGCCCGTCGAAAAGAGGCGCATACAAGGAGTCCGCGGCAATAGTGAGTGAGCGAGTGAGTAGCCTTTCAGCTTTCATGTCATGGAGGACTCCATACATTTCTGGGCATTATTGGTGTTTTCTCTTTTACCCTGTGCCCCTTCCTGGTGCGCCGCCTGGCATTATTGGTGTTTTCTTTTTACCCTGTGACCGCGCCCAGCCACACGACACATACACCGGCACCGTGTTCGTCCACGGCCACGATTGCCCCTCTAGCGGCCATGGCCCCTCCTCCACAGGCGAGGCTAGTGGCGGTGGGGGCGCATTCGCCTGCATTCCGGCTGCCGATTCGGCCAATGCAAAGCCAGTCCACATGGCGAGCTCCTCAAGCTCGGACTCTCGATGGCCCTCCTTGTGGCCTCCTCGAGGGCCGCAATATAGGCCTCCTCAGCCTCCTGATCCTCCTCCTGCATCACCGGCGGTGGTGGTGGAGCTGCGAGCACCCGTGGTGCATAGGGTGCACCCTCGAAGCACGACCGACGGGACTGGTTGTGCTCGTCGGTGAACCACATGTCCCAGTTCAGCGAGTCCACCGTGTACGTTGGGTTGTGGCGAAGGTCGGCGGGGAGTTGAGCACGCCGCCAGTAGATCTCAGCTGGCTGCGCTTGGCCTGGGGCCAGCAGCGCCGGCACCGGAACCCTATCGGGGTTGAGATATCACCCATGCGGCAGGTTTACGTCGGTCCGCGACACCAGCACGCCATGCTCCCAGAAGTACTGGCAGCGGTGGACATGCACGTAGAGGTGAAAGTGTGGCTGCGGCTTAGCACCCAGTGTCGCCATAATGAAGTTGGTCGTGCGGCGATGCCCCGACGAGGAGCCGACCTTGTGGTCATGCTTGTCGCACTTCCCGAACCACATGGTGGACGGCGGCTAGGGTTGTTGTTGAGCAGTTGGGGGGGGGGCAAGGAGGAGAAGACGACCAGAAGTGGACTGGGCGACCCCTCTTTACCGCACGCGTGGCATTAAAAAGAACGTGCGGGAGGAGGTTGGGTAGCTGACATGCGCCCCCCTCGCACGGTGGACTTAAATAAAACCGGTGGGTGGTTGTTAGGTGGCCGACGCGGCAACCAGCGAACGCGCGAAACATCCTTGTGGTAGCAAATCGGACATAAATTTGTGTTGGAAAGACGTCCAGACAGACACGTGAAAGACATAATTTGCGTTTGTGTCTGCATGTTAGGCTATGATTTTGCCTTCAGAAACTCAAACGGACACAACCGGACGAAATGGGTCAGACCGGTTGGAGGTGGCCTCAATTCTGGCCACTCATGGTAGAGAAAAAAAAAGCCTACGGCGCAGCGTGTACGGCGTGGCTTTCTTTCACATTTGCACAGAGAAAGCATGACCGTTATCAGTTCGTTCGTCATCATGAAATGCTTGGACGATTCACAACTCTGTTAGCCAGGTGGATGCGGCCGGAACGCAGGTTCTAGATGATTGGCAGGCCTCCTCCTGCTGCGGCTGCTGCTGGCCAAGAACAACCACCGTTGCAACGAGATTGAGATGGTAGGGACTAGAGGTCCCAAATGTGTTTGGATCTTGACGTGTTTTGTTTGCCTGCCACATCTCCTCTTGAAGGCGATGCCGTTACTGGCGCATTCTTGGCTACATGACCTTTGTCCCTTCCCTTCCGTCTCTTTGTTTGAGCTGCTATAAATGGTTGGCCTGGCCCCACATGTCAATGAACATGAACTCATAATATAGATAGGAAAATGTTAACGCCCACATGTGTGGGTGTTCATCATCCCGACCACACGCAAGCATCTCCGTTGGCTTCGGTACGCACGAATCTTGTAGCAAACATGCCGGTTTTCGGCGCCACGTAGGACGAGTCTTGTGTGCGGTGTGCGAGTCAGTTCGCCCGCACGGTGGTTGCCATCCCGTGGTCAGCGGTTGCCACTCAGAGGCGTGCGGTGAAACTGCCATGCGCCCGCACGCCATGCTCCGACCGCGGTTGACGTCAAACACGTCGCACACCCCTCCACCCTCTCCCTCACGGTTCCATTTACTTACCCGCGACGCATTTACTGGCACAACCCACTCGCACTTGAAACCCCTGGAGGAGAAGGCGAGAGGAGAAGGCGACGACGGAGGCGGAACAATCGACGATGTTCGCGGCCGTCGGTGGTGCTCGCCGGAGCGGAACGGCTTCGCCGGAACCCGTGCGGGTTGAAGATAATGCTCGCTTCATCTCTCGCAACCACTTCCTGCATTTTTTCCCCTTTCCCTCCCTGTTCGCTTCCAAGATCGATTCCTAGAGATTCTGGCGATTCGGCGGTGCGTCGGCGTTTCCGCCGGCGCCGAAGTTGTCTGCTAGCCGTTTTTTGGTGGCACTGGGCAGTTTCAGCGGCATCGTCGGTGCGGTTATGCCTGTTCGGAGGCACGCACTAGTCTTGCGCATGGATTTGGGAGGTGTCCCCCGGTTTGTTTTGATGCGCATTGGTTCGAATTTGTGTTTGCAGTCAGTTCGTGCGAGAATTTTGAGGGTGATTTTGAAGTCGAAGTAGTTGCCATTGAAACCTAGATCTAGTTAGTTTGGTTTTGAAACTGTAGAACGAGGTGAACTTGGCAGAATGACTGAATGTGAACAAATGTGTGGCAACTAAACTCCCTGAACAAATGTGATAGTTGCCACAAATGTGTTTTCCTTTGCGGCAACAAATTACTGAAAATATCTGTCATAGTTGCCACACTCAAGCTTTCACATATGGCAACTAATTTTATTGAATGACTATGATAGTTGCCACACCCACGCTTTTCCATGTGGCAAACTGAATTTTGCTGAATTTATATGATAGTAACCACAAACATGCTTTTTCATTGTGAGATCTAATTTTTTCTGAATTATTTGTTATAGTTTTCACACTTTGATAGTTGCCACAATCGGTAGTCAATGCAGTTTCGGCATCCAGCTGCACTGGACGGCAACTAATGTGCACATCGAGTGTGCGTGTTTGCCACTTGGATTGTATAATCCTGTGGCAAATAGAATGTGAACACAATGTCTGTTGCCACAATGCATATATGATAGTGTGGCAAATTGGCTGCATAATATGGCAACCACATTTGCGTACCAATTGTGCCAGATGCCATATCATGTCTGTTGCCACATCATGTCTGTTGCCATGTTACAGTCAGTACAATGTGGCATTTTCATTGTACTACGGACGCAATTTTTTCGTTTTGCCACAATGACTTTTGTGATATCTGAACACACTGTGCCTGTTTTCAGGTTATCGATTCAGATGTGGTTTCATTGCTTTTTTGTACTATATTGGGCTAACATGGCAACTTCAACATTTTGTTTTCAAGTGCATTAACCAACGTGCTTACTTGCCACGTTTATGTTCTCGACAATCATAGGGGGGGAGGGGGGGGGGCGCGTGCGTGTTCATGCTATATTTTTGCATTCACTAGTTGACATTTTCTGTTAGGTGGCAAATGCTTACCTCTTGCATTTACATTTTCCCCCTTAACAATTTGGTCTGTTCCTACATCAGCAGAATGGCTCGTGGCGATTATCAAAATGATGACGATGATTTCATGGATCCACCATAGCGTAACCGGGCAACTGGACGGAGAAAAGAGGGCGACGAGGTAACTGTCCACACACCCGCCCCATCTCCTCCCGATTTTTTTTATTGGTTGGCACCTATATCTTTTGTAGTCGTCTGTCATGAACTAAATTTTCATGACATTGCAAAACATGGCAACAGCTGATCACTTTTGTGTCTGTTTTTTGCAGAAGAAGAAACGTGTTCGCAACAGAGCCTCCCAGGAACGTCTGACTGTGTTGATTGAAAAATTCACCGACGATCAAAAGGGGGCTGCTGCTGAGATGGGTATGCAGGCTCTGATGGATGTCCGGTGCACGAACCTTGTCAACCATGTATGCGACTGGCTTGGTGAGATCTACGAGCCTGCCTCCAGGGAATTCGTGATTCCGGGACGCGGAAGACTTCCGTTGAACGAGGAATCCGTGTTCTGCACTTTGGGTGTGCCTCGTGGACATATCAAAGTCCCGTACGAGGTCAATAATGAGATCGAGGAAGCGCTGTTCGCTCGTTTGTTTCCTAGATTGGAGTCCATGTCGAACACGTCTGTACTGGCAGATTCGCTGCAGGCCATGACGACGCACGGAGATATTTTCAAGATGAAGCTACTCATGTACCTCATCTCAGCTGTTTTCGCGCCGACCATTTCCCTTCGCGCAAGCAACAAATGTTTCCCCATCCTGGTGAATGATCCATCCTTTCTACTTTATTTTCCTTCAATCTTCTGGCTCCGATGTCACGTGTTAAGCTAATGACTGCCAGTGTTTTCGTTGTTTTTTTTCGTTTGATTTCTGATGCGGCAAACTTTTTGCCCTGAAATTTTGTGTTGTGCAGGCGAATCTGAAAAATGTGAAGAACATGAACTGGTGTAAGTTTATTGCCGACTTTCTCCATGATGCTTTCAAAAACAAGATGTACCAGAAGGGTTGTCGACTGCATTTAATGGTATTTATTTTACCAGATCTCTGTGTGAACTCTTGTTTATAACACAGTTTTATTCATGCATGGCAACCCGATCATAACAAGATGGCAACTGCCATAATGACAATGTGGCAACTGCCATAATGACAATATGGCAACTGTCATACTGACAATATGGCAACTGCCATCATATTAGCATGGCAACTGCTATCACAGTATGATGGCAACTGCCAGCACACTATGATGGCAACTAGCACATACATACTATCATTGGATCATACATTATCCTGCTCTTTTTCCCAACTACAAAGTACCCATGATGGCAACTGACATTTCTTTCTTTGTAAAATTATTTTAAATCAGCTCATGTATGTCGACTGTCTTGATCTGTCCACCGTGTATTTCTCTGGGGTAGGAAGCCCGCCGCCTACGTACAAGTTTGCTGTTTCTGCATGGACCATCAACGCTGTCAAGGCTGTGCTTGCCGCAGACAGGGCAACTGATACCACATATGGAAAACTACAGGTTAGTTTTTGTTTATCTCTTCACACGGCATGCTTACAAATTTGACATGAGGCAACCGTCCGTGGTTTATAAGGCATGCTTACAATTTCTTTTTGTTTTTCATAGCTGATGGCCAAGCATGCTATAGACTACAGCGTGTTTGGGGGGCCTCAAAAATTTGGAAAGTGGATGGACGTGCACTCAGCTCCGTCTTACCCTTCTGAGGTAATCAAAATATCGACATCCATTGTTTGCCGTGGATTACTTGTTGATGTCGTGCAAGTGACTGCAATACGGGTTGTTGTTGATGCTTCTTGTTTTCGTGCACAGGCGAGGGCACCAGTTGAGCATCTAATTGGGCAGTTTGCATCCGGAATGACCGACTTGCTCGGGAAGTTGGTTGAGGGGTGGACGTCCCTCAGTGCCTCTGACAGCGACACGGTTGCGAGGCAGTTCACTTCATTTGTCCCAGAACGTACACATCGACCAACCAGTTGCCGTGGCTGGTATGACTACAACAGTTCCCAAGAGCCCGGTGACACACAAGATAATGTAGATGGAGACGCTGGCCTCAGCAAGGATGACGACGATGACATGGATAATGTGCATCAGGACACGGATGACGATGAACATGCTGAAGTTTGCATAGGCGACAACAAGGGCAAGGATGCAACAGATGCCCCCCCACCGGAGAAAGTGATAGAACATATGGCTGAGAGAGGCGAGGGGGTGTTGCCATCAAAGAGAGGGAGGGCTCCAGATGATGTTGGGCAGGGTTCTTATGGCAAGAGGTCTAGGACCAATCCCGTAGCTGCCAGGAGGAGGTTCGACTTTCAATTTTAGTTTTCTGTTGTATCTATTTTCTTGGAACAATCTCATCCATTTCTTTGCACTTGTTTTTTGTCAAGCGCGGCAATGGGTTTGTTGTCTGACAGTTGCCACCTTCTTTTTTCCCTCCATCTGTTACGTGCAGGGAGCCGACCGCTGGTGGACGAGCAGTTACAAAGAAACAGGCGCCAATGCCAACCCGTGTTTCTGCTCGCTTGAACAAAGGTGCCCCCATTGCCGGTGACACCCCTTCCACTAGGTCTTCTCCTCGTACAACGACGACCAACACCGGGGATCCTGTCGTGTTGCCAGACCTAAGGAAGCCAGTCAGAAAGTATGTGTATCCATGTGCTTTCATGTACATAGTGTTATTTTTTCTTGAATTTCCAATACTACTGTTTCAGCTTGTCACATGTTCTTCTGTCATCATCCCCCACGCGGCAACCGCTGTTTTTCCAAATGATTTCTTCCTTCATTTTTTTAGTTTACGACAACTCCTATTGGTCTTTACATGGCAACTGGCATCTAGGCCAACTGGCAACTACCACTCTACCTAATGGCAGCTGCCATCTTTTACCTTTAGCTTTGTGAGCTCATCCCACACACAGGTTTCAAATTGCATTCCTGACAGAACATACACTTGTATCATTCTTCAAGTTTGCTAACATGGCAACTGCTGCTGGATGGCAACTGCTAACTATGACACATGGCAACTCATGTTCCCATTACATGGCAACTACCAGCTTTTCCACTTGTTTTTTTCATTCTTTTAAGATTTCTACCATTGCAAACATATTTTTGTTCATTTTTTCATACCTTTCTCATGTGATTTTTTCTTTTTGCAGGGTGAAGAAGACTACTACGCGCGGGGCCAAGCATAGCAGTAAGGACCCGTTCAAACGCCTACATTCAAAGTTGTCAATGGGGGGCAACTCAAATGTACATGAGGCACCCGGCGACAACACTGTTGCTGCACCGATGACTGCTCCCACCAACTCTGATGCAAGTGGCCGACCATCTCCGCCGGCTACGGATGTCCAGGCTAGAACAACAGGCATCGGTACATCGGGGAGTGACGAGTCGGTATCTGCCAGGACAGCTGAAATATTGCCAACTCTTCTGGCAATGAAGGATGCTGCTGTGAGCCATGCCACCCCATCAACAAGTGTTGAAGTGGACGCTCCCGAGACGAACCTAGGCAAGGAAGATTCCCGCTCTTCCGACACTGATTCCAAGCGCGTGCGTGGTGGCACACCTGTGTCCACGACAGAAGCCGCTGAGGCGGCAGTTCATAAGGATATGCCATCTACAGGTGAGAGTCCCGGCACAACAGCTCTAGCCCCTGTCGGTGCAGATACTGCTAAGGTGACCGTGGCGCATGCTGGTCTTCCACCTAGGCGTCGCAGCCCCCGCAAGCAACCAACAGTCATACCCAACGCACCAGTTGTATCTAGGAGCAGGAGAGACGAGTCTGGGTATGTTCCTGCGTCCACACTGTTCCCGCCACCCGCCAAAAACAATGTGATGGAGAAACCGCAAGACCGGAGCACAATTGATGCAGGTGTGAAGCCGGGCACGAGTGACGCAGGTGAACGGCCGGAGCAGACTGTGCCTTTACTCGCAGTGGAAATCCCCAGCATAAATCTGCGCACTTCCAGGCTCCCAGTCAATGTCGGTGTCCCCTACAGCCCAAACAAGAAGATTGCCATGAAAGCTGCTGCTGATACCGCTGACAACACGCCCCGCCCTGCAAATAAGCCCGAATATTCTGTAGCGGCCGATTCAGATATGTTTGTTGATCTTTCACCATTGGATTCTGCCCCACAAATCGTTCGTGGTCCGGCCAGTAGGAATGAGAGGCACCCAATGGCATTTACCCCACCGAGCTTCAGCCTTGGCATCAGTCAAGATCAACCGATGGTGCAAGATCCTTTGCCAGTTGCCTTTGCTTTCCCAGGAGACATGCCCGCAATGATGGCGCAGCCAATGGTCGAGGGCAGGAAGGCTGTCAAGTTTGTGGAGCCAATTGTGCAAGGTACACTTGTCGTGTCCTTATGATTTTCCTGTATACATCTTTGTAGTTTGAATTTTGTCCCAATCATATTCTTTTGGGTGTTCTCACTTGTGATGGCAACTGCCGTGTGATGACATGGCAAGTGGATTTGATGCACCATGTCCTACATTTTTTTTGTTGCCATGCTGCATTTTTGACATTTGGGTAAACACGTGGCAACTGAAGTTGATTCATCATGGCAACTGTATTTGCTGGCACATGGCAAATATAGTGCATTCCACATGGCAATTGGATTTGCCACACCATGTCACCTGCATTTTTTGTTACCATTCTGCATTTTTTCTGTACGGCAATCACATGGCAAGTGGAGTTGACACAACATGGCAACTGCATTTGATGTGACATGGCAACCACAATCCATCTAGATGGTAATTCAGCACAACTGCATGGCAACTGTAGTTGCCATGACGTGGCCACTGTAGTTGCACCACACATGTCAATTTCCCCACTATTTTTCTACCTACATCTCACATCATAGACCCTATTTCCTCACAACCCATATGTTTTCTGACTTTCTCCTTATCCTAACACACTTTTTATTTTTTGAATCATTGCAGGCACCCCTGAGGAAATTTCACCATCACTTGACGAAGCTTACCGCAAGATCGAGGAGGTAGCATTGTAGAGGAGGACCTCGCGAGGGCAAGGGCAATCAAGTTCCAACTTGCCTGCAGAGACGGCATCTGAGGATACCATCAGAAGTGCCACCCCTGGTTCTGTGAGACAGCAGAGGGTAGTTCACCCACCTCCCGCGGAAGACTACGAGCCCGAATTCAGGGCCACTAAGGAACAGACCCAGTTGTACGACATCATCAAGCGGTTTGGAAATGCGAGGGCCAGCAACAAGCACATGAAGGAGTTGAAAGCGTAAATGACCACACCCTATAATCTCTCATTTTGCTTTGTTCCTTTCTTAACATTCATCTTCTTCGTACTCTCTATACATGATGCGCTTACGCTCTAGTTCTTTCATATATTTTTTTACTTAGCAGGCATGATTCTTCCATGTTATGTCGTTTTCATACAGCTCATGTTTGGACAGAACCAAAGTCATTCAATGTGGAGCGACGTACGTCGACCTGGGTGATCTCGCCGAGTCCGTGAGGCCAAACGGTAAAATGTCGACAAATGTAGTTGCATGCGGGATCGACTACATCAACAATCACATCGATGTGTGTGCCGACAAGATCATCATGCATTACAGTGTGACATGCAAAATATGGGATGGTGACTTCCACCACAAAATCCTGAGGAAGAATTTCGCTCAACACGGTGAATTCAAGCTAACACTGAAGAAATATGTGAGTACTCCTCCCCTGTCTGCACTGTTTTTTCACATGGTGTGGTTTTTGCCATCTTATGCACTTGTGATTATGTGGCAGATGTTTTCATGTGGCAACAACTGCCGTGCACATTTACTTTTTTTTTGTTTTTTGCATCCCGTGCGAACTACGTGGCAATTTGATTGTAAAATGCACGGCACATTTTGTTCACCCATAACCAAACATTCTACGTGATTCTATTTTTTTTGTTCCTCCGCTGTTCTTTTTGTGTAGTCTGCTTTCTCATTCATTCACTTTTCAAATGCAGGTCATGTTCCCCATGTTCCAGGATCTTGCACCACATGACACTCAAGACAAGTGTGGTCACCACTATGCGGTCTGTTTTGACCTGAAGAACCAACGTTTTGAGGTGCTTGATTCAATGCGTTCGGAAGCTGATTTAGATCTTACTACGCATGCCGAATTCTTCATCAACAACCTCAAAGAGACATGGAACCGTCACTATGAACATTCAAAGGTCCAGATCAGACATTTCCCGATTGAGTATGTGGCGACTGTGAAGCAAGGGAACACGTAATTTCTTAACCCCCTCCTTCATGTGCCGTTTACATCAATGCAACCCCTATTTTTGTTGTCACATCTGAATTGAAGTCTATCTTTGATACGTCTGTCCTTTTTTGCGTGTTCATCTGAGTCTTTTTCTCGTGCAGTACGGACTGTGGCTTTCATGCGCTGGAATACTATGCAAAGTGGGAAGGCAGAGTTGTTCCCGCTATCACAGCTGCAACGGTCGTTGAGCTCCGGAAAATCCATACATGGAACTGGTTGACGAATGAAGATTTCAACAAGCGGTCCGGAGCACGCGAGTTCGTGGAGGAAGCTGTCAAGAAAATCAACAAAAAGTACAAGTGATCACGTGGTGTTACACACCGGACGCATACCTTACATTCTGTTGCTAAGGAATGTAAGGTACTTATCTCTTTGTCATCATCGAAAACTATGTTTGTGTGCTATGTTACGACCGCAACCCCGCGCAGGCTAATATATAGTGGTGGTGTGTGAGCGACATTTTAGTAGTTTCTTTAATATATGTGTGGACGTGAACCTATTTTAGGCGTTAATGCACATATGTTTTTATGTTTTATCATTATTACAATGGTTTCATCGCTTACAGCACCAGTTTGCTGTTTTGATTGCGTCTATGATGTTTTAAAACAGATGGCAAATGTAGTTCAACATACATGGGTAGCGAAAGTCATCGTCGGTTTTCATTTTGTCTATTTTTCTTCTTCTTTTTCATCGCTAAGTGCACCGGCTAGCATGGGGTAGGGTTGATCATGCATCCACAACCTTGGCTGCGGTTTATGCACGTTACGCCTTTTTCCAACTTATTTCCCATACATCGCCCACAACACACTATGTTTCTCTAAACCGCGTGGTATTTGTCATGGAAATATATGTCATGCAGAGTCATTTCAAATACCATGGCATATTTTCAGCAGAGCTAACATGGCAGATACAGTTCAAACAACATGGCAGATCAAGCATAATTAACATGGCAGATACAGTACAACTAACATGGCAGATCCAGTACAACTAAAATGGCAGATCCAGCACAACTAGCATGGCATATTTAGTACAAAGTAGCATGGCATATATTTAATATAGAATAGCATGGCATATATTTAGTACACATAACATGGCAGATTTAATACACATAACATGGCAAATTAAGTACCCATAACATGGCAACTGCATTTCTCCACTCAATGAATTTTCCTTCCACTTCTGATGCTCCTCAAGAGTTATTCTCCCAATTTAAAAAAAATCTCATCGTCTAGGGTACAAAACAAAATGTCCACAAGGACCATGCCACATTGCCCCAATTTTTGCTCATGGATTGCCCGCCCCTTTCTTCGTTTTCTTGTGTTTTGCTTGAATCTCCAATCCTGACTTGTACCTTATCTCTCTTGGGCGACCCTTTGTGATGGAACGCGGTGGGTTCCTGACCTGGGTTTGTGTGCTTGCTGTTCCAGATCCTATCTCCGAATTTTCAGATGATGGCCCCGTCGATGAAGGCACACTTGATGTGCGGGGGAACCGGTGTAAGGCTTCCTCAGCTTTCCTCTTCTTGATCTCATCAAGCTCTCTTTTCAGTGCCTTCCTGTGTTTTTCTGCGACTCTCACTGTCTCATCACTCTTGCACGCTTCATCAATTAGCTCAGCATAGTTCTTTGTCAGCACAACGTGCCTCACGGCTTCCATGGTTGACTCAGGTCTCTCGTCATGCACAGCTAGAACCGCGTGTGTTGTCTGCGGCGCCAACGCGTCGTCAGCGTCCCAAGTCCATCGCCGCCTTATGAAATGGCGGGGCATCCGTGTCACAGTGTTCATGTCCATTACTTTTAGTATGTGACAACACACAATGCCGTCCCGTTCGAACTTGCAGCATTGGCAGTAGTATTCGCCTTGCTCGATCGAGGCTTTCACGAAGTAGTTCCTTCCTTTGTTTGGGTCTTCAGGTTCTGAATCCGACATGCCCAAAATAGAACACACCTTGAATGTATGTTCGTCCACCTGGAAAGCCGTGAACATGCTGGCACGCTTTATTTCTTCCTGGAATCTGCAAGTTTTGTGTGTTTTATGTTAATCTACCGTGCGATCTTTTTTTTGTAGCACGTTACGCTGTCATGGAAATAGAAATAGATTTTTGTTTGAATATGGCAAACATAGTACACTGAACATGGCAAACATAGTACACTGAACATGGCAACTGTAGTATACCAGACATGGCAACTGTAGTACACCAGACATGGCACCTGCAGTACACTGAACATGGCAACTATAGTACACTGAACATGGAAACTGCAGTACAACAAACATGGCAACTGCAGTACACTAGACATGGCAACTGTACTACATTTTCAACTGGCCATCGTCATTTCCACACCAATATTTCCCCCAATGGAAGCACATTGCATAAAACATGGCATCTACATTTGAGTAAACATAGCAATTGCATTTTCAACAAACATGGCAGTTGCATTTCAGTAAACATGGCAATTGCATTTCAGCATATGCGTTGACAATATAACATTTTTCAGTTGACATTGGCATTTGCATACCAACATGCCCCAATGGAAGTACAGTTCATTAAACATGGCATCTGCACTTCATTGAACATGGAAAATGTATCCGAGTAAGCATTGTAAACAGAATTTTCATTGAACATGGCAACTGCAGCTGAGTAAGCATGGCAAACAGTATTTCATTAAACATGGCAACTACATTGCACTCTACTAGGCACCTACTGCCTTAGTGCTTTTGCGCAAATAAGACCGTAACGCAACTGACTTACTTGTTAAAGATCTTGTTTGTGTATATCTTGCTCATTTGCCTCTCCATTGGTAAATACGTTAGCAATTTCGGCTGCTTTAGCGCGGTGGTAGCTTCTTGCTGTAGCTCAGATCCCAGAATTTTTTGTTGCAGAGCTGTGTACTGCTTGGCAAACTGTAGCAATGAGTTGCCAGGACTCACGTATCGCTTCAAAACAGCATTGAACCCCTTGCTGCGCTGCGTAGTCTGCAGAAAGGGGAAGAAGCACTGCATGAAGTAGGCGGGCACCCAGTACATTCGCTTCTCCCACAGGCTAGCAAGCGTCTCGTTGTCTTGGACTTGATGTGTTTCAATCATGGCCATCCAGCTCCTTTCAAACTCCTTGACCATCAAGCTGTGGTCCACGCACAGCTCAAATGCCTTGTGCAGCTCTGGACGGTCAGCGAAGAACGGTCCTAGCGTCTCCTCAGCCTTCTTTATAATGTGCCACCTGCAGTGTCTGTGCACTGCCAACGGAAAGACCTCCTCTATGCCTGCACGCATGCTGAAATCCTAGTCTGTTATTATGTTCATCGGCGCAAGTCCATCCATGCACTCCAAGAAGGTCTTGAACAACCAGACGTACCCATCCGTGTCTTCGTTCAGAACGAGCCCGCAGCCGAACTGCAACGACTGCTTGTGGTTATTTATTCCTATGAACGGAGTGCATGGCATCTTGTACATATTGGTGAGGTACGTCGCGTTGAATGAAATGCAATCTCAGAAATGTTTGTAGGCTCTCCTTGCAGCACCATCCACCCAATACATGTTCCTGACACGGTCCTCATCGTCCAACCTTATCCTGTAGAAGAAATCTGGATCTTCCTTTGCTTTCTCATCGAAGTAGGCAATTGTACCCTCTATGTCAGCCAGCCTGCTCTCTCTATGGTACTTGGCCTGTAGGTTTGTGACGTCAGCCGATATGTACGACATGCTACTCAGTTTCCCCTTTTTGTTGTGGATGAGTGATAGTATCTGGACCATTCTTGATGGACCGACGTTACAATCATGTAGTAGCTTTATGAATTGCCTTTCGACTGGGGTGAATCCTCTGTGGGCGGTCAGAAATTTGACCAGGTCGAACTTCTTTATGAGTTTGTGGTTGTGCTCGTCAACATATTCAGTGACCACATATTGTGTTCCATCTATGTTCAGCTTACACCGGACAAGGCATCCCGTCTTGAGAATGATTCCTCTTTTTTGTTCCGGAACGACAGGCGCATCACCTTTCCCCTTTTTGTTCCTCTGTGCCTTGTGGCACCTCATCTCACCTCTGCTGTACTCATTAGTTTTCTTAATTTTCCTATGGTACTCGGTGTTGACCGCAAATCCATGGAACTTTGCATATGTCTGGTAGTATTCCTTTGCTTCTTTGAACGATTCAAATCTCTGTCCAATGTACGGTGGCTGAGGTACCATGATCTCTGATTGCCCACCATCTTCATCCCCTTCTGCCTCGTCGTCAGTTTCATCGTTCACTTCAGTATCGGCGGCAGTTCCATCCACTTGAGTGTTGGCAGTGCTTGTGTTCAAAGGGGTGCTTGTCGGTATTGCTGGAATGATTGCCATTCTCGACTGTGACTCAAAATTGTCTGCGGCATGATTGTCTGCTGGCTGGTGGAATGCGTCTTCCGTGCACTCAGAGCTCCCTGCAGTAGATGTCCCCGCGCCGCTGTTAACTGTAGTTGTAGGCCCTGTAATAGGAAAAACAGGTATGAGAGTAAGTTTTTTGTTTGAATAACATGTGTATCGCAACGGATCACACCATCTACGAGTGATTTGGCACGACATCATTTCAAACAGCAAGCCGTGAGTCTGCGCGTGGACATGTACGGCAGCTATAGCTGTCCAGTGGTGGCAGCTACTGTTCAACAAACATGGCAACCATTGTTTTTGCCTACAAATAACTACAATTAACAAATGTAGTGTTGTTTTTGTGGTTCAGTTTTTTCCCCTTACCTTGTTGTGTTACATTTGACCTTCTTGTGTGGTCTGTGACACCAAAATAACGTGCTCCACCTGCAATTTGTGAAGCTTGCCACGAGACGTTTGCCGGGTTACCACCAGCGTAATAACATGTACGCAAAGTAGTGGTTGGTCAATTCATGGCAAATGCATTTTGTGTTAGCACGGCAACCGCAGTTGCCCCTGATGTGGCAACTGCAGTTTTACTGGCATGGCAACTGTATTTGCATCGGCATGGCAACCGCGGTTGTTCCTTCATGGCAGCTGAAGTTGCCATGGTATGGCAAATGTAGTCGCACTGGCATGGCAACTGCAGTTGTTCTTCCCTGGCAACTGCAGGTGTCCAGGATGGCAACAACAGTTGTCCATGGATGTCAAGTGTAGTTTCTAATACATGGGAACTGTAGATGTCCAGTCATGGCAATTGTAGTTGTCAACTATGCTCCTTCTGCTAATTGATCATCCGCAACTTCACTTTTTTTATGGACTCACCTGTGTATGACGTTGATGGCAGGTACATTGGTGATGCCTGATGCCACGCGCTGCATGAAGGCTCTGCATTTTCACCCGTGGTAACTCGTGAGTCCTTTTGCCAGTTTTTTTGCATGTTCATTTTTCATGTCCACAGCAGTATGTGCTCTTTTCTCGGTTTGCATTACCTTGATTATCCATACAAGCTAGTTGAAGTTGGCTGCCCGTACATTTGTCAGTGTTAGTGCCTTGTGAGTGAACTTGCCACGGGGGCCCCCTAATTGTGTTTTGGTCATAAGAACCTGCGAAAAAATGACAGTGTACGACATAAGTAGAATGTCATCTTCATCGTTGCGAAGATGGCAACTGTTCTCTTCTTTTGTCATCACGCATCATACCTACGCCTGCATACTATTCTAGTAGTGGCAGCAACGGCCCTGAAGAGATGAACTGACTGTACTCTGTTGCATCCCAAGGGGGCGTTTCTGGCCTTTGAGAACCCCAAGCATCAGCGCCATCTTCGTGATTCATTCTTTCCGTGTCTCGCTTCTTTCCAATGTGTTCTCAATCACTGCATGAACAAGAAGGCATCAACAATCCACAATAATTGTATTCTTCTGCTGCTTGCACATAGAAGATATGGATGGCAATCGATGGGTCAAAATAGGTGGCAGCTACTGACAACGAAAGGTGGCAACTTTCATTATAAACAAGTGGCAATTAATTTCTTCCAACCCTCTTCATTCCAAAATGTGTCCCTCCTGTCCTTCTTTAGTGATTCCTACTCATCCATTTTTCATACTCAACTACTTGCGTCAATTAAGCTAGGAAGTTAAGTCAATTTCAAACGTAGTACATGGCAGATCTGGTGTACTCTGCCTGGCAATTGCGACTACACACTGAACCATGTAGTGTTCTACCCCTATAGCATAGATCCAGCACAAGATCGGGAGATTTTCAGCCTTAAGGATGAGAAGGTCGAGATCGGGAGATTTTCACCTGGTTTTTAGATGATCGTCTCTGGAGGGCTGGGTTGGAGTTTGGGGCTGGGGGTGGGGAGGGTTGGGGTGTGGTTTTGAGGTGGGAGTGCCCTACGGATCTGCTCTGTTTGCCATGGCAACCATAGAAGGCCGGCGACGGAGGTCGGGGTTTGAGAGGTGGGGGACGATGGCGGCAGACGAGAGAGGGGATGGATCGGAGGCCGGGAACTGCTTGGTCGTGCGGGCAGCGGGTCGGCTTGCCCCGACGGGGCAGTGCGGGCGGGGTTGGCACGCAACGGACGTGCGGGCCGTGCGTTTGTGCGCGCGTACGTGGTCGTGCGGGCCGGTTCCCGTCCATGCCACACGAAGCGTGCGGGCGGGTTCCCGTCGACGCCACACGTGTGGCAGTTATTCAGACCCATATAGATAATCATGCATTTGTTTTCTACGCACAAGTCACAAACGTAAAGGGTATCTCCAATGCTATCCTCCAAAATGGATACTATTTCTCCGCAAACTGTTCCAGACGAGTCCCCGACCAGTGATGCGGAAGTCAGCCATCCAACCATGTCCTCTAAAGATTCGCCTTTGTTTTTTCTTTGCTAAGTCCGTAACACTCAAAATAATAGTATATCAGTGTTTGATGAGTGAAAATATTCAAACATGATAAGCTTATTAAAACATTACAATCCAACTAAAGTTTTGTAAGAAAGTAGTTTGAACTTGAAACTCACACATATGTTCTAGTTGCCCCTTTAATCGTCGACAAATGCTCAATCAGATCTTTCTTGAGCTGCTCATGAGTTGCTCGATGACGAACTTGTTGATGCATTTGGACAAACTCATCAAATGTGGCTAAATTCTAATGTGGGAGTTCGATAGGATTACCCATGTTCTCGAATTCTAGACCTCCAGCACGAATTCCTCACCCCCGACAACATCTTCACCCTCATCCTCCCGGATTATGTTGTGCACGATCACACAACATGTCATTACCTCTTAAAAGGTCTCCAGATCCCATTGTTTAATAGGTCCACAAACAACTGCAAAACTGGCATGAAGCATTACAAATGTCCTCTTCACATCCTTTCCATCTCCTTTTTATCTTTGGAAAAAAGTGAGCTCCTTTTTTATCAACTGGCTCTGGCTCGGAGTTGGTCTTGACAAAGCTAGCCCAACCATCGACCAGATAGTCGGAAAAATATTACGCTCTTTTCTGACAAGCGGGCGATTTGATGACACTAGATAGCACAATGTTCAAGCGTTATTATAGATTAAAAAAGGTATTATGCACTCCAAAATAGATAACACCATCGCCAATACGAGAACAAACCATCTGCTCCCTCTGTTTGTAAATATAAGTCTTTTAAGAGATTTCATTATAGACTACATACAAAGTAAAATTAATGAACTTATACTCTAAAAGGAGTCCATATACATCATGTAGTCTCTATAGTGGAATCTTTGGAAATGAAATAACAGAAATCTCTTGACCCAGCCTCTACCTCGCGCGTCGCCCCCGCGTGGCGGCAGGGAGGGCTTCGGGCATGGTGTCCCCGAGTCCCCTCCTCCTCCCCCTCCTCTCCCGCCGCCACCAGAGGGCGTGGTTGGACAAAGTTCGCTGGGCCGGCGACGGCGGGGCCTTCTGGTTCCCCTGCGTGTAGAGGAGCAGCGCGGGTCCTCCCCTCTGGCTAGGGCACAGTGCGCACGTCGGGCGCCGCAGCGCGACATTACGCTGGCGCGTTGGTCGGCATTGGGCGGTGGTCACGTGGCTGGCAACGCAGATGGTGGTGGGATGCGTGGGGCCGAGATGTGGCAGCGCCGATCTAGCATGTGGGGGCTCCTGCGACGAGGGCTGAGGGTGACGCGGCTTGGCGTTCCTGGACGTCGGGCGGCGGCTGCTGACGGCGAGATAACCAGCGCAGCGGCGGCTTGGTGGAGGTGGTGGTGGTGCGTGCCGGCTGGATCTGGCGGTTTCCAGCGGGCGGCGCCAGTTGGGGCATCGGCCCGGCATGGCTGCTGCTTCGGCTGTGGGTGGCGGCGGCAAGGTGGTGAGGCCATCTGGAGTGGCGGCTTCCATTCGTCGCGCCGACATCACGGTAGCTCGTCGGGTCGGCTGTGACTGGTTTTCCGGCGTCGGCTCGTTTGTAGGCGGTCCGATTCAACCTTCAATCCATCACAACAGCGTCCAGCCGCTATCTTCATCGAAGGATTGGCCCTCCCCCAGTTGCGGTCCACCACTCGTCTCGCACCCGGCAGAAGGACCGAACTCGTCTCGCGCCCGGCAGCAGGACCATGCTCGTCTCGCACTCGACGGCAGGACCGAGTTAGTCTCGCGCCTGGTGCCGCAAGACGGGTCGATGGAGGCCAGTTTTGGCCGGCCTATTGGAGGGCCGCCCAGGGGTTCGAAAGGCAGGCCCTTTTCGCTCATTTCTTTGGTTGCGGTAGTGGCGGGTCTCGGGTGAGGTGGTGTCAAGGTCTTGGATGTCGGGACGACGGTCCTGGTGGTGACTCTGCGGTGCTCATGGGCTCTTGGTGCTGCCTGGTTGCCATGGTCATGTGGGTGGCGTGGTAGTCGGGGCGTGGCGTTCGGTGGCGGTGAGTGGTGACCAGGGTGAAAACCTGCTCTATCTATGGACGGTCCGACGGCGGCAAAGCTTGTCCCCTTCTTGAAGGCGTCATCGCGGCTCTCACTGCCCATCATGTCGCTCCAGGGGAAACTCTGATCCTCGGATCAAGCGGTGGTGGCGCTCCGGTGTTGTCCCCTTCCTGAAGGTACTGCCTTGGAGCCCACGGTTCGTCATATGCGGCCTCACTTCTTCATGGTGCTCTTGTAGTGTTAGGGATGGTGTTGCTGCGTCCAGTGCCTATGTACCTTGCCTTAGGTGTGAGTGCTTGTGTTGTGGGGACGTGCGTTTGTACTAGGTGCTGTTGATCATTGTTTTATATATAAAGCGGGGCGAAAGCCTTTTTCGATATAATAGAATCTTTAAAATAACTTATATTTAGAAACGGATGGAGTATCTAATAAAAACACAAGACCAAACCAAACATATATGTTTCTTCTAATATGTGGTTTGGCACTTTGGCCTCAAGGTGAAGGGATGTGAAAGCATCTCCAGCCGCGCCCCCAACAGGCCCCCCAGGCGACTTTTTTCGCATCGGTGCCGAAAAAACGCCCCAGTCGCGCCCCCAGGACGCCGAAATCCGCCGGCTCGGCCCGTTTTGGGCCCGACGATTGCAGGCCGAACCCGGAGCACTAGGGGCGCTCGGGGGCTCAGGCACAAGGGAAAAGCACGACTGGCCCACACCGCCAGGTGAAAAGTCAAGCCCATCGTCCAGATTCGCCTCCCAATCCCCGCATGCTCGGCCGCCACCCGGCTGATCCCTGCGCCGCCCACCGCCCACCACCGCTAGATAGGCCATTCCCCGCCGGAAAAAGAGTAGATGTTTCACCGAGGCAGCCTCTCCACCACCGTCTGGGCGATATTTCTGGCATTCCGGCCGCGGAGGGGTAGTGTACCGGCGGGTGTGCACCCACCACGCCCGCAAGGTGTTCGGCGGTTTGCCTGCCTCGGCAATGGACTCAGACGACGAGGAGGCGCTCACCGCGCTGCTGGAGGAGGAAGCCGATGCCGGTGTTCGGGAAGAGGAACATCTCATGGTCCTCGCCGGCCTGCTGGCGAGCAATGAAAAGCCGCGGCGAGGTGGCTCGGCGCTGGGGCGGATGTAAGCAAAGAACCGGCATTGTCTCGAAGGCTACTGCATGCTCTACTCCGACTACTTTGCCGACGCTCCACTGCACGGCGACAAAGTATTTCGGCGCCGTTATCGGATTAGCCGAAAGCTTTTCCTCGGGATTGTGAATTCCATCCGGGAGTTCGACAACTACTTCAAGTGCAAGATGGATTGCACCGGCAAACTTGGATTCACCTCAATCCAGAAGTGCACGACAGCAATGAGGATGCTTGCATACGGAGCTCCCGGTGATTCACTTGACGACTATGGGTGCATGGCCGACTCCACCACTACTGAGTGTTTTTACAAGTTCTGTAGGGCAGTGATG
Source organism: Triticum aestivum (assembly GCF_018294505.1). Classification (NCBI taxonomy): domain Eukaryota; kingdom Viridiplantae; phylum Streptophyta; class Magnoliopsida; order Poales; family Poaceae; genus Triticum; species Triticum aestivum. The sequence goes on from NC_057813.1 coordinate 384,003,932, forward strand.
GCAGTGTTTGGACCGCAATACTTGCGAACACCCAATGCGGAAGACACCGCTCGGATCCTAGCACAGAATGCAGCAAGAGGATTTCCTGGGATGCTTGGAAGCATCGACTACACGCATTGTGTCGTGGATTTGTCACGGCAGATGTCCTTAGTGTCAGGACTTAGTCGCGAGGCCAACGCATCTATGTGGTAGCTTGAGAGGGGTTGAGCGGAATCGAGAGACGCAATACAAGACAGGGATTTAGACAGCTTCGGGCCCCGGGAAACATCATCCGGTAAAAACCCTACATGCTGTTTGAGGCTAGGTCTCATTATCATCACGAGGGAGTCGTCGTAAACCGGCTCTCCTCTTTATGTCTAGCCCTAAGATTGTTTCTTCTTGCTTGTAGCTTGTCCCTCTTTTGGGGAGCCCTGCCCCTCCTTATATATGTTGAAGGGGCGGTTTACATGTGGAGTCCTATTAGGATTAGGACTAGTCTATCTCTAATACGAACCGGATACAAGTCCTGGTCTTAACTCCTTGTAAGGTAAATATTCGTCATGCCTTTCTCCTTAAACCGGCCCACCATAGTATGAACCGGCCTTCATGAACCGCCTGTTGGGCCACCGGGTCTTGTCGTTCTTCTGACCCGCCTGCCGGATTACCAATGAACCGTAAACCGCCAGGCCCAAACGGGTCGCCAGTGAGTCATCAAGTCTTATCCGGGTCTCAAGTAAACCGCCAAGTCCGGCCGGGTTATGCTTCCGGCCGGTTTACGCCGCGGGGTATACCCCCGACATTAGCCCCCAGTTTAATTTGGATTTATCCATATTAAACTGATCCTGTAAAATAAACACAAGAACAAATTTGACAGGTTGTGCTCCGGGTTAAGAATTCTTGTGGACCAGCACCTGATCATCCTTTAGTCCTTGTCATTCCCTTCTTCTAAGAAATCCGGATCAATAATCAGCTTCATACTTTAAATTGCTGACGTTGGTTTCTAATAGAAAAATATTGTAAAGAATAATCCACTTGAGTTGGCTTCAAAAAACGCCGGCTTAAGAAATTTTGGTCTTGAAATACTTATCTAATATCCATCCGGTTTGAAGATGTAGAACTTGCCGGTTTATCATTGCTAAAACTGCCGGTTTATAAAAATTGATAATTCCGGTTTATGATTGTTGATGATGCCGGGTTATGATTGTTGCAGACACCGGGTCATGTAATTGATCTTCCTGATTTGCTCAAAACTGATAAAAATAAGATGTTCCTCCTTTATATGCATAATACCTGTAGCCCCCAAGTCTTAAGAGGAGAACATAGTGATAACTTAAGACTTGCTCCAATAAGTGTTTCAACCTTGAGGAAATCCGGTTTGTTCATCTCAATTATATAAACTGAATACTCCATATATGTAGCCCCCAAGTGCCGGGTTGTCATGTTTGCAGCAACCTGGGACTTGTAATTGCTTGATGCTCATAAAAACTTCAACCAGTGTAGCCCCCAAGGGCCGGGTCATTATGCAAATAATGAACAGGGACTTTGTAAATATAATCTTGTAAACTTTGAACAGTAATGTGTAGCCCCCAAGGGCCGGCTTAGTAAAATAATACTGAACCGGGACTTTGATATATACTTGAATTGTTGACTGGAGCAATTGGTAACCCCCAAGGGCCGGCTCATTATAATATGATGAGTCGGGTCTTCAATAAGACTAGTAAAAATGACTTTGCATTAGCCCCCAAGTGTCATGGTGCATGCTTGCAGCGACATGAGACTTGCATGTAACCTCAATTTGAATAATGTAGCCCCCAAGTGCCGGGTCGTGAGCCTGCAGCAACTCGGGACTATTCCTTCCATTGTAGAATAAATCATATCCTTTGATGAAATAATAACCGTTGCGCTAAAGCGACTTTGAAAACTCAATAATACCGGTTATTAATAACCATAAAAATCCAGCCATGTTGGCTATTCAAGATAATATAATCCAATGATTTATAAGCGCATAACTCCGACGGCGCAATCCAAATATATATATATACTGGCGACTTTATAGTCCAAAAACCAGGCCGGTTTAACAAACACCGGATAATACTACTGGTTTAATAAACACCGGTGATTTATAATCAAGCTTTATTCAACCTGTTTCTGCATACAACAAGTTTAAAGTGTCCTGGCGGTTTACCGCCGGACGGGTCATAATGCCCAACATATAACCTGGGTTTATAACCAAGGCTGCATTTTAGAATAATCGAATATGAAACATATCATACCTGTGACATTGAATCACATCATTGGTTTTACCAACTTTTTGTAGTAAGAGTGATAACCCCAATCTTGAGTAATGATAACTCCTTTCATACTGTGCCGGTTGATGATAAACTGTACCGGGTTGTGATAAACACCGGTTTAACCATATATAATACTGGCGACTCGTAGTCAAACCAGACCGGGCTGATAGTCTCCGGATTATAACTTGATCCTGTATTGACAACTTGTAATTGAAAGTCAAGCCAGGTTAATGAACGCCGGTTTACTCCATAATAGGATGGTAACAGAAAATCAAACCGGGCAGATGGCCTCCGGATTAAGATTTGACCGTGTTCCGTCAATTTGTAATTGACAGTTGAACCGGATTAAAACATTGTCGGTTTAAAAAAACGCAACAAAAATCAAATAACAGTTATGAAAAAAAAATATGGAAGCAAAGGCAATGATAAGACTATTTGCAAAAAGAGGCTTTACTGAGCCGATCAGATGGTGTTACCATGGTTGGACATGACCAAGCTCCCAATAAGGTGTAGCTATGGTTCAAGTCAGCCAGGTCCCCAAATGATTCGTGACATATATGCCAGATCAAGAGGCGTGGCAACGGTTCGGGTTCGACCAAGCCCCCAAGTGATTTTGTGGCCTTAGGCCGACCAAGAGGCGTGACTGGTTCAGACTTGACCATGTCCCCAAGTGATCTGGTGGCTGTCGCCTATCAAAAGGTGTCGCGTTGGTTCAGACACGACCAAGGCCCCAAGTGATATCACAAAGCTTTTTTGAAAAGCAAATTTCAAGGGGTAAACCGGAGGCCGCTTTAAAACAGAACCACTCCATGTAACCACACATGATATGAAAGGACAGAGATCCTGCTTTATGAAGCAGAAGCCCCCATGTGATCAATAATATGTCAGGCCAGTAAGGCGGGATACCCATGTTTGAACCGCGCATCATGGCAGCAGGTCCTCTTTGGCAATTTTTAACTTTTTGCAAGAGATAAATTCTTTTTGAACCGGGATCTTGAACCGGATATTGAGAGCTTCAAAGCTTTGTGGGAGACATCTTTTCCTTGAACCGGATTTTAAACCGGAATCTTCATTTTCAGCCGGAAAATTTTCTGACGGCCTTTAAAACCCGAACTTGCGAGAAGTTAATTCCTTTTTGAACCGGACATTGTTAAACTGGATTTGAGCGCTTCAGAGCTTTGGGGGAGAACAGATTTCCCTTGAGCCGGATTGTACACCGGATATTTGAGAGCTTCAGTCAGACTGACTTCCCTTGAGCCGGATTTTAAACTGGAATCCTTTCTGATGACCCGGATCTTTTTCATTGAGCCGGGATTTTGTAATTGTCATATACTTTCTAAACCGGAAATTTTCTGACGGCCTTTAAACTTTCATCAATATAACAGTAGCCTCCGGGACCGGGTTATCCTTCCCTCCATCGTCCTGGGGTTTTTTAAATTTGCTGAAACTGGCAATATTCGTTGAGTCATGTCATCGTAGCCCCCGAGTCTCAAAGGTGACTCGAGGAGTTGGCTTGAGGCTCTCCATATTTGACCATGATATAAACTGGCATAACTTGTATATCATTGGCGTTGATAGCCCGATGTGAATCCATAGAAGGTTGAGGTGACTGCAGCGGGTTGTAAATGATCCCATATGAACCGTGTCAGCAACTCAGTCAATGGTTCCTTCCAACTGGCTGTTTGAAATTTAACTTAACTGTAGTGGCAACGATTTGTGCGCATGTCCATTGATCCATCCAGTGCAGACGGCGGTTGATGATAATTTGCCTCCAATTTGTTGGAAGAAAACCGGCTACCCAAGCAATGACTTGCTCATACTTAATAAACAACTCCCGCAGACAGGTGCGGCCCGGTATGTTGATGTAGACCAGACCGCAAGGGCGGTAGCGCAAGCACTTCTGTTGAGCACGGCAGCACGGATAAATGTTAGTGCACCACGACAATAGTATGCACTCCATATCCGCGATATAACTTCACTTCGGCGGTGAATAATTGTTCTGATGTATTTCAATGACAGATGATCTCGTCGTCTCTGCCATGATCATGGAACAAAAAAAATATATTAAAGGAAGGACAATTGTTCCCGGAGGAATTTAAAGTATATTGAAAAATAAATAAGATGGATAGCACCTGAGCTTTTCCTGGGACGTCGGGCCAGTCATGTCCGTCGTCGGTTTTCAATTGATCTGAATTATACTGCTTTCACTATTTTTTTCAGTACTCCACACGGTCTTCTCTTGTCTTAACGTGATGGTAAACCGGGCATAGCATTGTACTACTCCAAGAATATGCATGTACTCTGCTTGCACCTTTGGCGCCAGGCAAACCACTGCATGGCCGGTGACTAGCAATTGTCCATGACTTCCAACGAAAGCAATAACATCTAGTAGCATGACGGATTGTCTGACCACGTGGTAGCTTTAGTCTCCTTGGTGTATATTTCCCGTATGAATTTGCCAAGACTGAACCGATCTGGTCACTCCCCTTGTAGCAGTTTTGGCCAATAGAAAATTTGTAGATCAACTTTTTCCAACCTGTGGCAGAGTACTAATTTGTAGTAGGAAGATTGCTACTATTGTCTCGTTCCAACAGAGGACAATGCAGTTGGTCTGATCCCTTGCATGTGCGTGGCGAGCAGCAGCAGTGAATTGACGCGGGAGCGGAGTGACGAGGTAGCAGCGTTTCAGCGGGGCCCCCGACGGGGCGACAACTGAAACGGGACGGATCAGCAGGTCGGTGTCAGGCAGAGGTAATCCGGCGGGGCAGCAACTGAAATGGCCATCGGGGCACGACGACCCAGAGGCGGGTCACCAACGGGCGATGGCGATTCAGCACAATGGTGATCGCGGCAGCAGCAATCTGTCGGGTCAGCATGAGAAGCCAACAAGCAGCGGTCGAAGCAAATCAACAGTGGCGGAAGCGTCCAATGGAGGAAGCGCGGGCTCCGGCGGTTCAACTCGGAGGCGACGGCAACTCGGGCAGGTGGTCAGCTTGGCACGGCGGCTCCGCGGAGACGGGACACCCCAAACGACTTGACAAGGGCGGTTTAACGCAATGAGGCCGGGTCAACAGGCGAAGCCACAGCCATGGCGGCGAAGGGGCCGCGTTCACGGACGCACACCCAGCAAGATGAGGATTCGACGGATTGACATGGTAACGTGAGGCGAGGCGGCTCACAGGCAACATCGCGCTCCACGGCGGGTCAGAGTTAGCGCGGAACGCGGCCGCGTAATCAGCCCCGACGGCGGGAGCGGCAGCTCGCAGGTGAGGCGGAGCCGTCGGCGACTCACGGCAGTAGTTCAGCAGGCCGGGTCGCAGTAGCGGAGGTCAGGTGGCGGCTCTTGGCGGCGGGGATGCGACTCCGGCGTGGGAGGCTAGCGCGGGGGCGGAGAAGAACGGGTGCAACTGGTGGAGATCGGCGACTCGCGGCGGCGCCGTTCGGCGCGTTGGTGGTCGAGGGCGGAGCAGACCGCTCGTGGTTGAAGGAGGAGCAGACCGGAGCCGGCACACGCTGGGAGGTGGCTGGGCACGGTGTGGGAGATGCTTCGAGCCAGCGATGCGGAGGCAAACCGGCCGCCGACGGAAGCGGAGCCGTCTGGTGCGGGGATGACGAGCGGGCACTTGTTTTATAGCGGCAGCAGACGGAGGAGCGACCGAATCGGCCGAGCTCGTAGCTGACCGTAGCGGGTGGGTCAATCCGGACCGGGTCAAGTCGCTTGCATCGGGGCGATTTAGTACAGCCGTAGGTGTTGACTTGAGTGAGGATGACTGCAGAGTCCGTGTCCTCCGGGTCACGGTTGTAGAATTCCCAAAACGAGCTGTCTTGATTAGTTCTTCAGATAATTGACTTTCTCCCTCTATCTCATGCATGTGTTGGATACTTTCTTTGTAACAAGCGTCGGTTTTGCTTCCTCCGAGTCGTGGCCTGTTTTGCTCAATCCGTGACTTCCCCCGGGTCATGATGGCCCCCTATTTTTTTTTCCTTTCAACTGCTGGTCCACGTGCCTGAGGCTTCGGCTTTGATCCGCTGAGAAATTGGCAGCAGGCCTAGGGGCTTACGCCATGCAGTAGCGATGGAATCTGATGGTCTGAGTTAGTTTTTGACACGGACGATGGTGTAGGCCTCGGCGATTTGTACTTTGACGGTTTGCAACCCTAATTTTCTTTTGATCTCAGATTGATAACCGCCAGACCGCAGCGGCAGCATCTGTACTGGACGTCGTAACACCTTATTCTCTTAAACGCTTTCTCATCTGACAAATTACCAGCTTCTCGATCCTTGAGAAAATCCCTTCAAGAACTCGACACCACCGTGCGCGGGCCCACGATGGGCGCCAACTGTCGTGGATTTGTCACGGCAGATGTCCTTAGTGTCAGGACTTAGTCGCGAGGCCAACGCATCTATGTGGTAGCTTGAGAGGGGTTGAGCGGAATCGAGAGACGCAATACAAGACAGGGATTTAGACAGCTTCGGGCCCCGGGAAACATCATCCGGTAAAAACCCTACATGCTGTTTGAGGCTAGGTCTCATTATCATCACGAGGGAGTCGCCGTAAACCGGCTCTCCTCTTTATGTCTAGCCCTAAGATTGTTTCTTCTTGCTTGTAGCTTGTCCCTCTTTTGGGGAGCCCTGCCCCTCCTTATATATGTTGAAGGGGCGGTTTACATGTGGAGTCCTATTAGGATTAGGACTAGTCTATCTCTAATACGAACCGGATACAAGTCCTGATCTTAACTCCTTGTAAGGTAAATATTCGTCATGCCTTTCTCCTTAAACCGGCCCACCATAGTATGAACCGGCCTTCACGAACCGCCTGTTGGGCCACCGGGTCTTGTCGTTCTTCTGACCCGCCTGCCGGATTACCAATGAACCGTAAACCGCCAGGCCCAAACGGGTCGCCAGTGAGTCATCAAGTCTTAGCCGGGTCTCAAGTAAACCGCCAAGTCCGGCCGGGTTATGCTTCCGGCCGGTTTACGCCGCGGGGTATACCCCCGACACATTGGAAATGGAAAAACTATCCATTTGCTTGGCAGGGGATGTACAAAGGCGCCAAAGGCGGTTGCAGTGTGGTACTTGAGTTGGTGGCCACACAGGACCTCTGGATTTGGCACTCCTTCTTTGGTATGCCAGGACTCACAATGACATCAACGTGCTGTAGTGCTCCCTTGTCTTTGCCAAGCTTGTTGAAGGTTATTCTCCTTCGGTGAACTTCGAGGTCAATGCGCGGTACTACAACAAGGGGTACTACCTAGCTGATGGCATCTATTCGAGATGGTCTACATTTGTGAAGACTATCTCAAACGTTGTGCTAGGAAGCATTCCCACTTTGCCAAGGTGCAGGAGGCTTGCATGAAGGATGTCGAGCGGGCATTTGGTGTGCTCCAATCTCGATTTGCTGTTGTCCGGTATCCTGCTCAGACTTGGTCGAAAGATCAAATGTGGGAGATCATGACTTGTTGTGTCATCTTGCACAACATGATCATCGAGAGCGAGCAGGAAGAGCCAGTGTTTGACACTGAACCATAATACATGCAGGGTCCTCTAGCCGAAGTTGATCACCAGCTACCGGCAACCTGGACTGCCTACCTCAATATGCGCCAGGAGATCCGAGACCCACAGGTGCATCAACAACTGCAACAGGATCTGGTGGAGCACCTATGAAGGATCAAGGGCGATGCCTAGCTCGACGTGTGATGAAATATGAGTTTTTATTGAACTATTTGTTGTTGTATTATTTGTTGAACTATTTTTATTTTTATTGATTAGCTGTGATGAATATGTGACACAAAAAGCACGCCGAATATGGGCTGATTCGCGCCGATATTGGGCCATTTTTTGTCGAAAGTGAGCCGATATCGGTGCCTGGGGGTGACGGCCGGATGCCCAACCAGCCACAGAGCCAATTCTCCCGCAACGGCTGAAGATGATCTTAGGAACACTTCGTGGGATGCATCACCAGGGCGAGGCGGTAGTACAGGAGACGGGGATTTAGAAAACGAATGGATTGCAGAAGAATGGGTACATTGAGATTGGTCGTAGTTCGAGTCTTCCTAGTCACTAGTCAAATAGTCAATGTTCTTCTCCTAACTTTGCGCGGAGATTCTAAACAAGTTGGGGGAGACAGTGTCCAAGAAGGTGATGGTTTCGCGGCCAACTGAAGAGAGATATAGCCGGTTGGTGTTGACTACTCCTTGGTCAGTCTCCAACTGACTTGTTAAACCAAGCACCAACCGGTTAGGCACGGGTAAATTGTCTCCCAATGGCTATATAGGCTGCTAGAATTTTCCAAGTATTACCGCGACTCACGTGGTTTAGGTAGATCGAGAATGTGCCTATGCATCTAGAAAAGCATAAAAAAGATGATTGACATTTTTTTAGAACGAAGGCTCAAGAAGAGCCCGGCTTTGAATTAACAAAGCCATCAACTGGCCAGGATTACAGAGATTACAACCACGAACCACACAAAGAAAAGGAAAACAAACATGGGAAAGATACAAAGGCGCTGGGAGATAGCTCGCATAGCACACAACCAGCTAGATACCAAATCAACATGAAGCTAATAGCTAGGAGATGCTAGGGACCTCTTGCACACACGCAACCAAGGGGAAGGCAACTGCCAGCTCAGGGCAAGGAAACGACGACGATGAGAGGCAATCCATTGCCAGAACACCAGGGGCTTGTGGAGAACACAATCAGATAGTTTCATCGTCAAAGAAGGCCCCTGCCTCCTCGCCTGGCTCAAAAGGCGCCGCACCGTTGAGCGATGGACTAGTTCACCCTAGAACCTGCCTGAATGGCACCCAAGGAAGCCACAGGAGTGGAGCCAGGCGTTCCTCACATGTCGACGGCGACTCACCAAGAGCCAAGCAGCCCCAAAACCGAAGATCGGGCGAGAAAGAGGGTGAGCTGCCAGGATGAAGGGCAACAACAAGGGCCAAGACCAAAACTCAGAAGCTATGGCACCCTCGACGAGCTGGAGAGGGAACCACCGGAGGAGGGGAACCCTATCCCCTCCCTTCTTGGAGATCCACGACACCGGAGGCCCTCAATAGCCGCACAAAGAGAACCACCATAGCAGAACCCCGCACCAGGGGAGGCATGGCTACCGCTGGAGACTTGTTGTCGCCGCCGCTGCACACCAAATCGCACCACACTGAAGCCCATCGCCCCACTTGTTCCCAAAAACAACGTCTTCAAGAAGATTACGGCGCCTGGGGCGTCGCCGCCGTCCAACAAAGTTTGGATTTTCACCCGGGAAGCAAAGGGGCATGGGATGGGGAGGACAGGACCTGACCGGCACCTCCAAGGAGGTGAGTGATGTCTACTACGCAACCTTCTTCTTGTAGACGTTGTTGGGCCTGCAAGTGCACAGGTTTGTAGGACAGTAGCAAATTTCCCTCAAGTGGATGACCTAAGGTTTATCAATCCATAGGAGGCGTAGGATGAAGATGGTCTCTCTCAAACAACCCTGCAACCAAATAACAAAAAGTCTCTTGTGTCCCCAACACACCCAATACAATGGTAAATTGTATAGGTGCACTAGTTCGGTGAAGAGATGGTGATACAAGTGCAATATGGATGGTAGATATAAGTTTTTGTAATCTGAAATAATAAAAACAGCAAGGTAGCGAGCGATAAAAGTGAGCGTAAACGGTATTGCAATGATAGGAAACAAGGCCTAGGGTTCATACTTTCACTAGTGCAAGTTCTCTCAACAATAATAACATAGATAGAACATATGACAAGCCATCAACATGCAACAAAGAGTCACTCCAAAGACACTAATAGCGGAGAACAAATGTAGAGATTATGGTAGGGTACGAAACCACCTCAAAGTTATTCTTTCGGATCAATCTATAAAAGAGTTCGTACTAGAATAACACCTTAAGACACAAATCAACCAAAACCCTAATGTCACCTAGATACTCCATTGTCACCTCAAGTATCCGTGGGCATGATTATATGATATGCATCACACAATCTCAGATTCATCCAACCAACATAAAGGTACTTCAAAGAGTGCCCCAAAGTTTCTACCGGAGAGTCAAGAACGTGTGCCAACCCCTATGCATAGGTTCCCAATGTCACGAAACCCGCAAGTTGATCACCAAAACATACATCAAGTGGCACATGATATCCCATTGTCACCACAGATAATCACGGCAAGACATACATCAAGTGTTCTCATAAAGACTCAATCCGATAAGATAACTTCAAAGGGGAAACTCAATTCATCACAAGAGAGTAGAGGGGGAGAAACATCATAAGATCCAACTACAATAGCAAAGCTCGGGATACATCAAGATCGTGCCATAGAGGAACACGAGAGAGAACACGAGAGAGAGAGAGATCAAACACATAGCTACTGGTACATACCCTCAGCCCCGAGGGTGAACTACTCCCTCCTCGTCATGGATAGTGTCGGGATTATGAAGATGGCCATCGGTGATGGGATCCCCCTCCTGCAGGGCGCCGGAACAGGCTCTCGAGAGGTTTTTTGTGGCTACAGAGGCTTGCGGCGGCAGAACTCCCGATCTATCTTTTGTTCTGGAAGTTTTAGGGTACGTAGGTATATATGGGTGCAGGGGGTACGTCGGCGGACCTCCGGTTTGCTCACGAGATAGGGGGCGTGCCCAGGGGGCGCGCCCCCACCCTCGTGGGCAGCCCGGGACTCCCCTGGCGTGCACTCCAAGCCCATCAGGTTGGTTTCCTTCCAAAATTAACTTCTCTAGTTGATTTCGTTCCGTTTTGACTCCGTCTGATATTCCTTTTCCTCGAAACACTGAAATAGGCATAAAACAGCAAATCTGGGCTGGGCCTCCGGTTAATAGGTTAGTTCAAAAAATAATATAAAAGTGGATAATAAAGCCCAATATTGCCTAAAACAGTAGATAAAGTAGTATGGAGCAATAAAAAATTATAGATACGTTGGAGACGTATCAGTGAGCGGCGCCCGCGGGCGTCGCCGCCGTCGCGCCAGCAAGGCTAGCTAAGGGTTTCCCCCGGTCCTGGAACCCCTCCATCTGCTCCCACCCACCGAAACCAGCCCCCCACGACGTAGCAGACCGGATCTGGAGGGGGAGGAGCACGCCGCTGGAGAGTTGGTGTGGAGGCGGCCAGATCTGACGCCGAGCCCAGATCCGCATCCTCCGGAGGTCTCACCGTCCTCACGATCAAGACTGTCAGCCCACGCCCTCGCCACCAAGAGCCAAAGGGCGGGAGGCGCCACACCAACCGGGGCCGCCGCCCCAGATCCCGCAGCCCCCCGCGCGCGAGGCGAGGCAGCGAGGACCCCGCCGCCACCGTCATCGGCAGCACACCAAGCTTGCCCGGCGGCTGCCTCCGGTGGTGGCGAGGGGAGATCGAGGAGGGGGGAGGTGCGGCGGCGGGATTAGGTTTCGCCCCTCGAGTCGCCCGAGCGGGCGACGCGAGGGAGGGGAGGAGGGAAGGGGCAACCATGATTGACATTTTAGCTTCAGTGCTTGTAACCGAAGTGGAAATAACCGTGCTTCCGGCTCCGGGTTTTTTCTTCAGTTTTCTTTGTGAAAAAAGGTTCGTTGAAACCTATTAACATTGAATCTAGTTTTGAATGTCTTGACATGAGAAATCCAACGGCTAAAACGGTTGGAATTTGGATGCAAGATTCAAGAGATAAAATATTTTGAGAAAAAGAAAAACTCTTTGCGCCACTAGATCCTAGCGGCCGTGCTAAGCACCCCCATTGTAGATGTACTAATAGTGACCTTTGCGGGGTACCCCTCATTTCGCTAGGATTAGGAGCTTCCATTTTCCGCTATCACTAAAAGCGAATAATAAGCACTAAAATGTGCGCCAGACCGACCCAAAACCGTTCCCCCACGCGACTCCATTCGTTCGGGAGAAAATGGGTAATAGATGTTCGCAATCCAATAAAAAAATGTTAAACTTGCTGTGCGAAAAACAGTTTTTCAACGGATGAAAGAATCTGTGTCAATTCAAAAAATGAAATGCATTTTTAAAATAGTTTCAGAAATATCCATGAATTGATAACCGAGCACAATTTATTGTAGTAGACAACCGAGAAGTCGTCGTGCTAAGGCCTCATAGAACCAGTGCACCAGAACAGTAATCGCCGTCGACGAAGAATAACGTAGATCGCAAGGGTCCAACCCGGAGACACATAAACGTAGACGAACAACACATCCACCAATGATGCTAGACACATCACCGGAGGCTAGGCGGGGAGACCTTTATCCCATTTTCAGGCAACCGCCGTCATCTCGCCCTCCCGAGCAGGACACAAACCCTAACAAAACTCAAAGGAACGACTAACAACGAAGCCCTCCTGCCGGTCCTTTTTAGGATCCACCGCGCCCCCATGACCCTAGGGCCACTTGAGACTAGGCAGGCCCGCGGGACCTCTATCCTTCACTACATGAGCGAAGCGGTTCTCTCGGAGGATCGCACCGTGCCAAGTGTGATTGTGGCCTAGTCGAGCACCTACACCACATCTTCTACGTTTGGGATATGGCTACCATGCAATCGTCTAGGTGTGTAAGTCACCTTACGAAAATCAAATAATCCTAAAACACTTAGGCACGGTACATTAACTCCCTCCTCGTTTCTTGTTTCATAACATATAAACCAATAAAAAATGTGGGTCGTGCATGCTTTCAATGACTTGAGACTACCAAATATGACATGTAGTGGTTAGTTCATCGCATGCAATGCTATTAATTAACAAAAAAAATTAAATTCTCTCGTTTTCCCCTCCGCCTTGGTCACGGTGCACAACCTAAGATGACTTATACACCTAGACGGATGGAGTATGGTTTTATAACTATTTTGGTGGATTTCTTTTTGGTTTTCTGGCCAGTTTTAATTTCCAACAAAAAACCGGCTGTTGGATTTTTTTACATAATTCAAAAATATGTAACTCGTAGATTTAAAAAATATTCTAGAATTTATAAAATATTCGGTAATTAAAAAATGTTCACAAATTCTAGAAACATTCACTAATTTTTTTAAAGTGCTCACAAATATAAATCATTTACATGAATTTTAAAATGGTTAAAAAATGGTCGTGTATTTCAAAAAATCATGATCTTTCAAAATGTTCATGTAATTTAAAACATGTTCATGAAATTTCAAATGGTCACTAAATTACAAAATATTCACCATGTACTTTAATGATGCTTTATTCAAAAAAATGTACACCGTGTATTGAATTTTTTATCTGTTAGAAAAAAGTGTTTATTTATTTGTATAAATTGTTTAAAAATGGAAACAATAATTATATGTACTGGAAAAGAAGTTTATACATATTATTTTAAAAGGACATGTCAAAAAGAAAAAGGGAAGGGAAAAAATGGAAAACATGAAGCATAAAAAGAATGTGAAAAACAAATACAAGTGAAATTACATAATTTTTTAGGGAAATAAAACATGAAAACAAAAGGCAAAGATAACAGGAAAACGAAAACATCAAAATATCAAAAACCTAGAAAATAAAGCACAAAACTGAAAAACCACCACCAAAAACCACTAGGGAAAACTCTATAAAAAACTGCTGCCGAATAACACTAGAGGAAACCGCTACACACAAACCCCAAAAAAGTTGCTCACACTCGCCTTCCTGCTGGGCCTAGCCCAAGATGGATTGCCCCAATATGCTTCGGCCACTATATGACATAGTGAGTATCATATAGGTTTTTGGCACTATGCATACAACATTTTTCAACTGCAATAGTGGCAACCAAAAAAGTTTGTTTTTCTCTAGGGGCAAGTCCCGTTTAATACATTGCTTTCCGTCGGACGCTCGTGGAGTGGACGGGCTGGCCGCAACTGTTTAAGGGCATGTCCAACACTGGTGGCTTAACAGGGGCGCCCGGATTGAATTCCTAGCAGACGAACGATTAGGGCATCTCCAGCCGCGCCCCCAACAGGCTCTCCCAGGTCACGTTTTCGGCGCCGGCGTCGAAAAAACGGCCCAGTCGCGCCCCAGGACGCCGAAAATCGTCGGTTCGGACCTTTTTTCCGCCCGGCGGTCACAGGCCGAACCTGGCGCGCTGGGGAGCCGTTGGGGGCTCCGGCGCTAGGGAAAAGCACGCCTGGCCCACACCGACAGGGAAAAAGTCAAGGTTTTCTTCCCCCGACTCGCCTCGCACCCCCCGCGCCCTCGGCCACCACTAGCTATATCCCGGCGATGTCCGCCGGCCTACTCCGCTAGATAGTCATTCCCCGCCAGAAAATAGCAGCGCTTCGCCGCGGCAGCCCCTCCCGCAGCAGCTGGTCGTTTCCGGCCGCCGTTTCTGGCCGCGGAGGCGCGGTTTAACGGTGGGTACACGCCCACCGAGCGCAAGGTGTTCGGCGTTTTGACTGTCTCGGCGATGGACTCGGATGAGGAGGAAGAGCTTGCCGCGCTGCTGGAGGAAGAAGCCGCGGCCGACGTCCAGGAAGAAGAGCATCTGATGGTGCTCGCCGCCCTCGCCCAGCTGCTGGCGAGCAATGAAAAGCCGTGTCGAGGTGGCTCGGCGCCGGGGCGGGTGAAAGCAAAGAACCGGCATCGTCTGCAAGGCTACTGCATGCTCTACTCCGACTACTTCGCCGATGCTCCACTTCATGGCGAGAGAACATTTCGGCGCCGTTATCGGATGAGCCGAAAGCTCTTCCTCAGGATTGTGAATTCCATCCGGAAGTTCGACAACTACTTCAAGTGCAAGATGGATTGCACTGGCGCTCTTGGATTCACCTCCATCCAGAAGTGCACGACAGCGATGAGGATGCTTGCATATGGAGCTCCCAGTGATTCACTCGACGACTATGGGCGCATGGTCGAGTACACCAGTATAGAGTGTTTCTACAAGTTCTGTCGGGCAGTGGTGGCAGTGTTTGGGCCACAATACTTGAGAACACCCAATGCGGAAGACACTGCTCGGATCCTAGCCCAGAATGCAGCAAGAGGATTTCCTGGGATGCTTGCAAGCATCGACTGCATGCATTGGCAATGGAAGAACTGCCCATTTGGTTGGCAGGAGATGTACAAAGGCGCCAAAGGCGGTTGTAGTGTGGTGCTTGAGGCGGTAGCCACACAGGACCTCTGGATTTGGCACTCCTTCTTTGGTATGCCAGGAACTCACAATGACATCAACGTGTTGCAGTGCTCTCCTGTTTTTGCCAAGCTCGTTGAGGGTCATTCTCCTCCGATGAACTTCGAGATCAGTGGGCACCAATACAACAAGGGGTACTATCTAGCTGACGACATCTATCCGAGATGGTCGACATTTGTGAAGACGATCTCAAACCCTGTGGCAGGAGGCAAGAACGCCTGGTTTGCGAAGGTTCAGGAGGCTTGCAGGAAGGATGTCGAGCGGGCATTTGGCGTGCTCCAATCTCGTTTCGCTGTTGTTCGGTACCCCGCTCAGACCTGGTCGAAAGATCAAATGTGGGATATCATGACTTGCTGCGTGATCTTGCAAAACATGATCATCGAGAGCGAGCAAGAAGACCCAGTGTTTGACACTAAACCATACTACAGGCAGGGTCCTCTAGCCGAAGTTGATCACCAGCTACCGGCAATTTGGACTGCCTATCTCAGTATGCGTCAGGAGATCCGAGACCCACAGGTGCATCATCAACTGCAGAAAGATCTTATTGAGCACCTATGGAGGCTCAAGGGGGACGCCGCGTGATGAAATACGAGTTTTTATTTGTTGAACTATATAATTTGTATTGAACTATTTGTTGTTGTAGTATTTTGTTGAAGTATTTGATTTTTCTGTGATGAAATATGTGATAAGGAATAATTGTGTTGATAATTGAACGCCGAGACACGGCGAAACCACGCCGAATATGGGCCTATTCTCGCCCATATGGGCCGTTTATTCACCGAAATTGGGCTGCAAAGTGGACCAATTTCAGCGCCTGGGGGCGACGACTGGGCGCAAAACCGCCCCCAGCGCCGAGTGTATCGCCGGATCGCCCCCAGGGGGCGATTTGTATGCGTCTTGGGGGGGCCAACGGCTGGAGATGCCCTTAGGCCATCGAATGCTGCAATCGAGGTTGGCATTGGCGGAAGACTTGGTGCCAAGCCCTTGGGCATTTGTTGTTCGTATGCGAAAGAAAACTCTGTGCAACGACTGTTTTAGTAGCACCCATAATTAGCATTCGCCGTTGGAACAGAAAACACTGATGGTTTTCTATTTTGATGGTGTTTATTTATTTTTCATAAGGGCTTGAATAAGTGTTTAGCATTGAAGATGGCCTTATAGGTTGATAGCGGCCAACCTCACATATGAACCGGACATCTTTTGGTGGAAGCTTAAAACTTCTGGCTTTTCTGCCATATCTATGTGTTCGGACCTCATCAATGATATCCAACCTTTTAACGGTAAATTTATTTTGTGCCCCCTCATGGTCACTCGGGTGATCTTCTTCTTGGCACCAAAAAAGATGCTGTTGATTTTGTCGCTTTTGATCATGGCATTTTTTGGGCTAGCACGATGGTCTCTCATCGATCCCTTAACTCTTTACTTGAAATCATGGTGGTTTATGGTCCGGCTGATCATTCTATGTCTTATATCTTTTTGGATGAACTTAGTAATAAAATTGATTCCTGTCAGCTGCCACTCTTGATTGGGGGCGATTTCAACTTGATGCGATACCCGTTGGATAAGAGTTCCTTTAATTTTCATGGCCACTGGCCGAAGCTTTCAATGCTTTCATTAGGGACACGGCTATCCATGAAATCCCTAGGGTTGGGGCCCGTTTCATCTGGACGAATCGCCAAACCTCTCCCATACGTTCTGTCCTTGATCGGGTTTTCGTGTGTCCTAGTTGGGACTCGCTGTTTCCCCGTGTCAGCCTCAGAGCCCTAGCTATAGTGGGATCTGATCACTCCCCCCTGATTCTTGATGATAGTAATTGCTCGGTTGCCTTCCCGAGGTTTCAGTTCGATGCTTCATGGCTCCAAGTGGAGGGTTTCGCCGACTTGATTGCGCAAAAGATTTCGGTTTTCCTGTCTTCTAACCGCCGATCTTTTGGCCCGATGGACACTGGCATCAATGCTCCTATTTTCTTCGTAGATTCCTTAGAGGTTGGTCTAAAAACCATTATGCTGAGTCAAGGCGGGACAAAGCTAGGCTGGTTGCTCAAATTGAGGTGCTTGATGCTCGTGCGGATAATCCAGGCCTATCCGCGGCCGAATGGCAGATCCGCTACGGTCTTGAAGAGGCTCTTTTGGGTATTCATCGTCAGAGGAAGTATATTGGAAGCAAAGAGGCACTATTAACTGGACCTTAAAGGGTGACTCGCCCACGGCCTATTTCTTTGCCATTGCAAACGGTAGACGTCGGAGATGCCTGATTGATAGTCTCCTTATTGAGGGCTTCAGGGTCTCTGATCAGTCTGTGATTATGCGGCACGTGGTCCACTTCTTTTCTAACCTCTTATCTGCTAAATCTGAGTTGGGTTTTAGGTTGGCGCCGTCCTTTTGGTCTCCCCTCGAACAGGTGTCGAGTTCTGAAAATGAGAGTCTGATGATTCCCCCTTCTAAAGAGGAGATTTTCGAAGCGATTCGATCTGCCAACTCTAATGCGGCTTCCGGGCCTGACGGATTCTCCATTCCTTTCTTTCGGCAGTTCTGGCCTCAATTAAAAGGCCTCATTCAGGCTATTACACAAGGTTTTTGGCTGGGAACTGTTGACATCTCTAGACTGAATTACGCGGTACTCACTCTCATCCCTAAGGTCAAAGGTGCTGACTTGATTTCCCAGTTTAGGCCCATTGCTTTAATTAACAACTTTGCGAAGATTCCGGCTAAGGGTTTGGCAACTAGGGTTTCTCCGATCGCCCATCGTGTCATTGGTCCTTTTCAATCTGCGTTCATAAAGGGGAGATTTATTTTGGACGGGGTGCTTTGCCTGCATGAGATAGTCCATGACTTGCGGACCAAGGGCACTAAGGCTGTGCTTCTTAAGCTTGACTTCGAAAAGGCCTATAACTCGGTGAGTTGGAATTTCCTTCGCCAAGTTCTTCTTGATAAGGGCTTCGAGGGAGCGGTGGTTCACCGTCTTATGCAGCTTGTCTCGGGTGGGCACACGGCTATGGCAGTGAATGGTTAGATTAGTAACTTCTTTGCTAATGGTAGGGGCCTTAGACAAGGGGATCTGGCGTACCCGTTGCTCTTTAATTTCATTGTGGATGCTCTCTCTCATATCCTTTCTCGAGCAGCTACTGCTGGGCACATTACGCCTGTTAGTTCTCACCTTATCCCCAATGGCATCACTCACCTTCAATACGCGGACGACACCATTATTATGGTTGAACTTAATGAGGACAGCCTCACGAACCTGAAATTTCTCCTCTTATGCTTTGAAGCGCTTTCGGGGTCTTAAAATCAACTTTTCAAAGAGCGAAGTTATTGTGACTGGGGTGCCTGATTCGGATGCTCAGAGAGTGGCTCATCTGCTCAATTGTTCTCTAGGGTCTTATCCTCTCAAATACCTGGGCCTACCAATCTCCCCTCTCAAGCTCTTGGCTAAAGATTTTGCCCTGACAGTGACTAAAGTAGGAAATAGAGTTTTGCCGCGGAGAGGCCGTTATAATTCCCAGGCGGGCAAGGTTGCCCTTATTAATGCGTGCCTATCCTCCCTTCCGATGTTTCTAATGGGCTTCTATCTCTTGTCCGGAGGGATTCATGCTGGTTTCGACAAGCATAGGGGTGCTTTCTATTGGAACTCCTCTGATAATAAGCGCAAATATAGGATGGTTAAGTGGGACCTAATTTGCAGACCTAAGACCATGGGGGGCCTAGGCATCATTAATACTTTGGTCATGAACAAGTGCCTCATGATAAAATGGTGGTGGAAGATTATGTTCCTCGAGGAGCGTCCCACCTGGCTATCTCTTCTCAAAGCTAAGTACTTCCCCTCCTCGAGCCCTATGTTCGCCTCCTCCTCTGGTGGCTCTCAATTTTGGCGCCAGCTCGTTAAAGTTTGAGCGATCTTCCAATCCCTTGTTAAATTTGTAGTTCGGGATGGTAAATCCACTTGTTTTTGGTTAGATTGGTGGGTAGGGGATACCACGCTTGCGGTGGCCTACCCGATCCTGTTCTCGTATTGCGTTGATCCCGAGATCTCTATCTTTAAGCTCTCGGCTCACGACTGGGTCCTTGATTTCCGGCGTTCTCTTTCTCCTATGGAGTTGGATGATTGGCAACGTCTTACTGCCTGCTTCCCCTTGCTCTCGGAGGAAGATGACTCGGTGGTCTGGCCTCACACTGCCTCGGGGTGTTCCTCAGTTAAATCTGCCTACTCCAAACTTATCTCAGGTGTCCGCACAGCTAAATTCAAGGATATTTGGCCAGCTTGTATTCCTCCTAAGATAATTTTTTTCCTGTGGCAAGCTTTCCGGCGAAAACTTCCTGCGGCCGATCAAATTAGGAAGAGTAACGGGCCGGGCTCTGATAGATGTGCGCTTTGTGGGGCTCTTGAAAACACCGATCATATATTTTTTCATTGCTCTTTGGCTAAATTCCTCTGGAGTTGCATTAGACTTTGGCTTCATGTTAATTGGCATCCATCTTCTTTTGAGGATTTGCGGCGTTGTGTTAATACTTTAGCAGGCCAGTCTAAGAGGGTATTCTGGGTTGGCTGGGCAGCGATCTGTTGGTCGCTATGGACTACTAGAAACAAGTTCACTATCGAACACATTTTCCTGGCTAACCCCGTGAATTGCTTATTTAAAGCCAATGTCTTTTTGCAACAGTGGAGATCATTGACTAAGGAAGGGGACCTAGAGGCATTCGACGACATGTTATCTAAGATGAGATCTACGGCGTCTTCCCTGTTGCGGCGCTCCAGGAGGATGGCTTAATTTCCGGTTCTTTTGGACTCTTTGCTGGCCCGCGTGCCATCTTTGGCTGGTTGCCATGTACTCGCACGTCTTAACTCTGTTCTGCTCGGCTCATGTGTTGTTCTAGGGGCTGTGATGTGACTCGGGCGCATGCCTTTTATCTAAAAAAAACTATAAATTTATTTGGGAACTTAAAGTCCCTTAGAAGCTCAAATTTATATTTATAGAGGAGGGTGATCCTAACCGAAGACAACCTCAAAAAGTGTAGATAGCAAGGTTGCCCAAAATATTGTTTTAGGGAAATGAGAAATCGATTCAACACATATCCCTAGATTGTTCTCTTTCTAAGATTTTGTGGTGTTATACCAAAGTCCCCCCACCCCACCCCACCCCACTCCACCCTAGTATTTATGAATTTGTTCGGTAACTAGTGAGTTGGTGCTTTGCTTTGGGCTTATGAAACTGTCGCAATGATAATATCTCTAATATGAGGAATTTTACATTTTTTTAGAGGTCACCTACAAGGTAATTTATTGGATCCCTATGTGGTCTTTTTTGCGTCGGGAGAAGGACGCGACATCCACGGACTCTAGGTGCAACCTAAGGTTGTTGGGGATTTTATTCAACCGATATGGGTGACAAACTAATAACATGATATGTGAAGATAAGCCTGTTTTCCGTTGGTTGTAAAACCAATTTGGTTCACCATTATAGTTGTTTTTAATCGTACTTGGAATGCTTGAAAATTTTGCAATAATTAATTAAGAGTTGTGTACGTCAAGAACGAGGGTGTTTTTACCCAATCAAAAAGAAAAAAAGTAGCGTGAATGAAGGGCCTGTTCGGAGTCTCGCCGCTCCGCACGACTCCGCTCCCGGAGCGGCCCGAGCTTCAGTTGAAAATACGGAGTGGAGAAAAAGATGCTTCGTAGATTCTTGTATTTCTTGGAGCGGTGGATTGACGAACAGGCCTGAAGTGTAGAAAAATGCACGTGCACTGCACGTATCTGGGTCGGGGGCACGCGCAGGTAGCGCGCTGGTCCTCGTCTTGGCCATTCGCGCTCACGTGAAGAAGAGCTCTCCCTCCCATAAACACGGCCACCGAGAGCCAGGCCGCATCTCGCTCATTCCTGCAATCCTACTGCATCTTCTTCAACTAGCTAATCCAAGATCTCCAAGAACTCCAAGTATCCAAGCTGACCAATGGCGGCCAAGATCTACATTGTGTGAGCACACCTCAACCCCATTCTGCCTTCCTTCCTCTCAGTCTCACCCTTTATTTGCTCCGGCAACTTTCTTGTTCGACCATCCTCGCCACCAATTTGCGGCGCGGCGAGATTATGGCCTTTTTGATTACTCACTTGGCTGATTTACAGTACTTTCTTGGGGGAATCCCTGACGCTGCATTTAGGAGTGTACATCGGAGTTGGTTAGTTCGAGCGCTCAGTTGCTCCGTTACTCTGTTCCCCTGGGGTTCAGACTTTCGAAACCAAATCATAGGGAAAGCAGCCAGCATTGCTCAACTGCTCAGTGATTGTTTGCGCAATAGTGGCAGAGAAAAAAACATCCTGAGATGGAGACGAGCTGTGTCAGTTCAGGCCAGGACACCAACGGAAGTTGCTCACTGCTCAGCGTGTGGTTCAAGCAGAGATCGTTGCAAAACTTGGCTTTTCAACAGCCACATTACATTAACCGTTGAAATCATTGATCTACTTCCCAATTCTGTGGAGTATTATCTATTGTGTACCAAAAACAAAAGCAAATCCAATCCTACAAGATCTTCATTCATGAACTTACACATTCTTTAGGTACTACTCCACCTATGGCCATGTGGCCAAGCTAGCAGATGAGATTCTGAAGGGCGTGTCGTCCGTCGAAGGTGTCGAGGTCAAGCTATGGCAGGTGATTACACAACGTTCTATCTGCATATATACCGATTAAGATATATACTGAGATGAACTACCGCTATATAGTTTTCAAATTGCCGAATGATTTTTTTCCCGCCTGTTGATACAAACACCATCCGATACTCTGAATATACTGCAGGTCCCGGAGACTCTTTCTGACGAAGCACTCGCAAAGATGGGCGCTCCTGCGAAGAGGGATGACGTGCCGGTCATCTCGCCCGCAGAGCTCGCCGACGCCGACGGCCTCATCTTCGGGTTCCCCACTAGATTCGGCATGATGCCCACGCAGTTCAAGGCGTTCATGGACGGCACCAGTGAGCTGTGGTGCCTGCAGCGGCTCGCCGGCAAGCCTGCCGCATTGTTCTTCTCCTCCGGTTGCCAGGGCGGTGGCCAAGAAACCACCGCGTAAGATTCCTTCTTCCTTTGTTGATTTGTCATGGAAATTAGATTATCTAATTAGTTTGTTGCTGATCTTGTAGGTTGACGGCCATTACTCAGCTGGTGCACCATGGCATGCTCTTTGTTCCGGTCGGGTACACGTTTGGCGCAGGCATGTTTGAGATGGGGCAGGTGAAGGGTGGCAGCCCGTATGGGTTTGGCACCATTGCTGGGGATGGATCACGAGTTCCCACTGAGCTTGAGCTGCAACAGGCCTTCCACCAAGGGAAATACTTTGCGGGGATCGCAAAGAAGCTCAAGGGTTCTCCATGATCCACGGCCACCAAGATCGTGTCGACATGAATAAAGTTGAGTTTAGCTCTGAATCTGGTAATTTCATCGGTTCACTGATTGTAAAATGCCTAGTCCTTAACTAGGTTACAATTGTTTCTGTGGCGACCTTAGGTTAATTGTGCGGACCAAGTACTTGAGGTTGAATGTTACTGTTACTATAACATTTGCTGTCAAGTCATGCACATTTCTGTGATCAGGGCAGAAAATCGGAAAAGAGATCCTAACGAAAACTCAGCTGTTTTCTGTGAAACTCGTGCGGACCAAAGATATCCTTAATAGTGTGCATTAAGGGCATCTCCAGCGTCGATCCTCAAATCGCCTGCAACCGTCTGAACCATGCGGTCTAGACGTGTTTTGTCATCCAACATGTTCCTCTATCCGTCCGCCAACCACCTGGACATGTTTTTCCCCTCACAAACCAAAAACAAACTAGGGGGCTTTGCGGGCGTTCGGACCGCTGCCACGGCCACGCTTGACAACCGTGGCCCACCAACAACCCCCTCTCCCGCGCCCGAAGCCACCTATCCGCATTCATGCCGGCCCAGAGCGGACGGGACGGCTCACTGGAGCCGACATTGAAGCGGCTCACCGGCCGTGAGCGCTGCCTGTTGTACGCCCGCTGAGCATGCATTCTCTCTGCATCGACACCGCGACCGTCTGCTCGCCAACCCCCATTAAACCAGCGCGTGTGCCGAGAAACCTACTCCGGCGCCCCCAGCACCACACGCCCGTCCTTGTGCTGGCAGGCGTTAAACACCTCTCCGATTGGTGACTCGCATCCACCCGCTATTTAAACGTGGCCAAGCGCCGGGCAATGACCACACCACACCCCTCCGCCCCATCTCCTCCATGTACCACACTCGTTATGGCCTCCGACTCGAAAGTCTTGTGGGATGGCCTCTCCGGTGAGCAAAAGAAGGAGTTCTTTGGCATTGGAGCGGCCTGGTTTACCCGGCGAGCCAACTGGATATAGGCTGGCTTGCCGGCGAACTCTCTGGTGCGGGCGTCACCGCCATTACAATTCATCCTCACCTGTCCAGGCTTGCCAACACCGTCTCCTGGCAAATCTGTCGCGAGCAATGGCGGCAACGCGTCACACAAGGGGGGGGGATGCCATGTTCGCGGAGGATGGTACGTCTGCGCCCATTGCAGACAGTGAGAAAAAGTAGATCGTGGGAGGCCGTCGCTGCTTAGGTCCCAGGAAGGCCACCGCCACCGTGTCACCGAGTAACATAGTAGGTGACTTGACCGGTGAGGGGGGCGTAGACCACAACGGCCGTCTTCCCTCGTCCAAAAAACCAATTGTTATCCGTGCTTCGCGGCGGCGGAGGGAGGTTGCTCTTCTCCTCCCGCTGAAGCATACCCCTCCGGGGCTGAGGGCAGTCTGACGAGCGGGCTGCCAGACATAGGGAATACATGTGATGCGGAGCATCCTTCTGTCATCCCCATGGATCTACCATCGTCTCACCAAGTATCAAGAGGACCCATGACAAGAGCAAGAGCTAGAGCTCTCGAGACCGAGGTGACTTCTCTCCTTATTGATATCTCATATGATCCTCTCGAGACATGGCTACTACCTAAGTCCGGAATGGTGTGCATGATTAGGTACCAAGAGGACCCTTCCGAGGATGCACATGAAGATGATCAAGCCACCAAGTCCACAAAAGAAGAGAACCAACGGAAGAAGGCGAGAACAGCTTCTAGGCACTGGACATCCGGCCCCTGGAGATCTACACCATAGCCAGGAGTCTGCAGCAGAAGCTACAGGGCCCGGACATCCGGCGTCCAGCCCGGACATCCGGCCCTCCGCCCCAGAAATCCGGCCTCCTGACCAGACATCCGGACAGGCCGTCCAGGGAGCACAGAAGGCTGCCCCGAGAACCCGGACATCCGGCCCCTCCGGAAGCCCCGGACATCCGGCCTCATCTAACCAGAGAACAGCAAGGCCGTCTCCTCCAGCCCGGACATCCGGCCCCTCAGCCCGCACATCCGGCCCCTCGCGAGCGCCCGGACATCCGACCCGACGCCCGGACATCCGACCCGTCACCCGGACATACGGCCTTCCCTGTTTGCGAACAGTGTAAGGGTCGTGGCCCGTGTACCCCTTCGCCCCCTAGACTATATATACTCCTCCTTCATCCTCGTTTTAGGGTTAGCATTGGTTTAGCTCATTTGAGATAGAGCATTTCTCATCCTTACCTGATCTACTCCTCGTGAGGGACCGCACCTCTTCGGAGAAGATCCACCCGGATTAAAGACCTCCACCCGGAGAAGACAATCAAGACCTCCTCACGGAGAAGAACAATTACTCTTGTATCGTCCCTTGTTGACTTTGGATCTCGTGTTACTTTGTGCCTCGATGATCTAGCACTTGTGTGATCATATTCGTGTCGGTTGAGTGTTTCTCTTGTTTTCCCCCGTGATTTCCCTCGTGTTCTTCCGTGCGTTCTTCGTGTTCCCAGTAGGGATCCTCTCCAAACGTGAAAGATCGGCCCCTAGGGTTCCACCCTACATTATCTTGGCATCATGAGCCACGTTGATCACGTTTTTGGAGCCCCTTCCCCATGTTTTCTAGCTTGATTTTGTTGTTTTCGTCCTAAATCCGAAAATCCCCACCAAAAATAGCCCCATTTTTTTGTGATTTGTTGGTGTGATGAAATTTTGTTGGATTTGATCCACCGATCTGCTTTGCATCGAGTGGATCTAGCTTTTCCCCATCTCTCCCGCAATTTCCATCCACAAATTTGTCCGAATTTTGCCCCGGAGTGCCCTTTTTCCCGTGGAGTTCATCGAGTTCGTCCACGATCCAGGAGCCCGGACATCCGCCCGAGTCCCCGGACATCCGGTATCCCGGACATCCGGCCACTGGCCCGGACATCCGGCCCCTGGCTGCAGCAACTCCATTTCCCCGCGCCATTTTCCACCTAGTTTCGCCAAATTTTGCCTCGGTGCTCACGCATACTTCCGCATACCACCACCGCTTTCCGCAAGCACCACCACCGCTCACCGCTACCTCCTATGACGGTTTTGACATGTTTTGGTCTTTGAGATTTTGGGTTGTGGTTCCCGTGTCCTATTGTGTTTCGGCTATATAGGTACGGTTCAACGTCAACATCACCACCGCTCATCTCCATTGACTACTCATCATCGCCAAGGACGGTAACCTCGGCGACATCTTTGTCATACCTTGCAATTGCATTGATACCCACATGGCCTTACTTTTGCGTAGCTTACCCATCGAGACTAGCCATTGAGTATTGCTGGCAACGTGACTTGTGCACATTAGTGATCATACTCCATAGCATACATACCATACCATAGTGGTGCATATCTTGGCATCATTTTTGTGTCACAAAGTTGTCATCGCACACAAAATTGCTATCTTGGTTCGTGAAGTTTTGCATGAGAAAAGAGCTCAAAAGTGAAAGAGCCACCCAAGCTTTTAAGCAAAGAGGAAAGATAAGCAAAGAGCTTATAAGCAAGAACCATAGCATCATACTATATTAAGATTGTCATATCCGATCATCTTGGATCATAGCACCGAAATACCATACATATAGCATACTTGGGATAGAGTGAAGGAAATATGCCCTAGAGGCAATAATAAAGTTATTATTTATTTCCTCATATCATGATAAATGTTTATTATTCATGCTAGAATTGTATTAACCAGAAACATAATACATGTGTGAATACATACACAAACATAGTGTCACTAGTATGCCTCTACTAGACTAGGTCATTGATCAAAGATGGTTGAGTTTCCTAACCATAGATATGAGTTATCATTTGATCAATGGGATCACATCATTAGAAGAATGATGTGATTGACTTGACCCATTTCGTTAGCTTAACACTTGATCGTTTAGTATGTTGCTATTGCTTTCTTCATGACTGATACATGTTCCTATGACTATGAGTAGGGATGAAAATGGAGTGGAAACTTTCCGTTTTTTCGGAGGAAAAATGGAAACGGAGAGGAAATATGAAAACGGAAATGGAAATTTGCAAAACGAAAGTGGAAATGGAATTTTTTATGCGGAAACGGAAACAAAAACGGAACGGTGTTTTCCGGTGGAACATGCATGGAAACAGAACTTTCCGTTTCCGTGAATACGGAATTTCTGTTTTTACTATAGACCTATAGCTGCTTTGTAGCCCAACCACCAAAGAGAACACAATGACACAATTAGTAGAATGGATCTGAGGCCCAACTTCTATTACCACACATGTACTCAGCTTGACCTTATACGCAATTGTCCGGTACTAATAAAATACTACGCTCAGTTGCTAACATAATGATATTATTTTGTAGCCATATTAACAACTCATTAATTTTTGTTTTTGTGTGTATTTCTCTATGATTCAAGGGGTTTTTAAGTTCCGATCAATGCCAATTTCAGTTTCCGTATCTGCTTTGTATTCGCTCCGTGTCCGTTTTTGGTAGTATCTGTTTTCGTATTCATTTCCGGGGTTTCTGTATTCGTTTCTGCTTCTGCAAAAAAATGTGAAAACAAATATAATAGCACTCAATTCCGTCCGTTTCCGCTCCGTTTTCATCCCTAACTATGAGATTATGTAACTCCCGCTTACCAGAGGAACACTTTGTGTGCTACCAAATTTCACAACGTAACTGGGTGATTATAAAGGTGCTCTACAGGTGTCTCCGAAGGTACTTGTTGAGTTGACGTATTTCGAGATTAGGATTTGTCACTCCGATTGTCGGAGAGGTATCTCTGGGCCCTCTCGGTAATGCACATCACTATAAGCCTTGCAAGCAATGTGACTAATGAGTTAGTTGCGGGATGATTCATTACATAAACGAGTAAAGAGACTTGCCGGTAACGAGATTGAACTAGGTATTCAGATACCGACGATCGAATCTCGGGCAAGTAACATACCGGTGACAAAGGGAACAACATATGTAGTTATGCAGTTTGACCGATAATGGTCTTCATAGAATATGTGGCAACCAATATGATCATCCAGGTTCCGCTATTGGTTATTGACCAAAAACGTGTCTCGGTCATGTCTACATAGTTCTCGAACCCGTAGGGTCCGCACGCTTAAAGTTTGGTGACGATCGTTATTGTGAGTTTTTGTGTTTTGATGTACCGAAGGTAGTTTGGAGTCCTGGATATGATCACGGACATGACGAGGAGTCTCGAAATGGCCGAGACGTAAAGATCGATATATTGGATGACTATGTTCGGACACCGGAATGGTTTCGGAAGGTTTCAGACATATACCAGAGTACCGGGGGGGTTTAATGGGCCTCATGGGCCCTAGTGGAGAAGAGGAGGGGCGGCCAGGGCAGGCCACGCGCCCCCTCCCCCTCTAGTCCGAATTGGACAAGGAGGGGGGCGCCCTCCTTTCCTTTCTCTCTCTCTCCCTTTCCCCCCTTCTCCTACTACAATAAGGAAAGGAGGAGTCCTACTCCCGGTGGGAGTAGGACTCCTCCCTTGGCGCGCCCTCCTCCTAGGACGGCCGCCTCCCCCTTGCTCCTTTATATATGGGGGCAGGGGCACCTCTAGACACAACAATTGATCATTGATCTCTTAGCCGTGTGCGGTGCCCGCCTCCATCATATTCCACCTCGGTAATATCGTAGCTGTGCTTAGGCGAAGCCCTGCGTCGGTAGCATCACCAACACCGTCATCACGCCGTCGTGCTAACGAAACTCTCCCACAAAGCTTTGCTGGATCGGAGAGCTAAACGTGTGCTGAACTCGGAGGTGTCATACGTTCGGTACTTGATCGGATGGATCGTGAAGACGTACGACTACATCAACCGCGTTGTGCTAACGCTTCTGCTTTCGGTCTACGAGGGTACATGGACAACACTCTCCCCTCTCGGTGCTATGCATCACCATGATCTTGCGTGTACGTAGGAATTTTTTGAAATTACTACGTTACCCAACAGTGGTATCAGAGCCAGATATTATGCGTAGATGTTATATGCACGAGTAGAACACAAGTGAGTTGTGGGCGATACAAGTCATACTGCTTACCAGCATGTCATACTTTGGTTCGGCAGTATTGTTGGATGAAGCGGCCCGAACCGACATTACGTGTACGCTTACGCAAGACTGGTTCTACCGACGTGCTTTGCACATAGGTGGCTGGCGGGTGTCAGTTTCTCCAACTTTAGTTGAACCGAGTGTGGCTACGCCCGGTCCTTGAGAAGGTTAAAACAACACTAACTTGACGAACTGTCGTTGTGGTTTTGATGCATAGGTAAGAACGGTTCTTGCTCAGCCCGTAGCAGCCACGTAAAACTTGCAACAACAAAGTATAGGACGTCTAACTTCTTTTTGTAGGGCATGTTATGATGTGATATGGTCAAGACATGATGCTAAATTTTATTGTATGAGATGATCATGTTTTGTAACAAAGTTATCGGCAACTGGCAGGAGCCATATGGTTGTCGCTTTATTGTATGCAATGCAATCGCCCTGTAATTGCTTTACTTTATCACTAAGTGGTAGCAATACTCGTAGAAGCAATAGTTGGCGAGATGACAACGATGCTACGATGGAGATCAAGGTGTCGCGCCGGTGACGATGGTGATCATGACGATGCTTCGGAGATGGAGATCACAAGCACAAGATGATGATGTCCATATCATATCACTTATATTGATTGCATGTGATGTTTATCCTTTAGGAATCTTATTTTGCTTTCATTGATGGTAGCATTATAAGATGATCTCTCACTAAATTTCAAGGTAAAAGTGTTCTCCCTGAGTATGCACCGTTTCCAAAGTTCGTCGTGCCGAGACACCACGTGATGATTGGGTGTGATAAGCTCTACGTTCATCTACAACGGGTGCAAGCCAGTTTTGCACACGCAGAATACTCGGGTTAAACTTGATGAGCCTAGCATATGCAGATATGGCCTCGGAACACTGAGACCGAAAGGTCTAGCGTGAATCATATAGTAGATATGATCAACATAGTGATGTTCACCATTGAAAACTACTCCCTTTCACGTGATGATCGGTTATGTTTTAGTTGATTTGGATCACGTGATCACTTAGATGATTAGAGAGATGTCTATCTAAGTGGGATTTCTTAAGTAATATGATTGATTGAACTTAAATTTATCATGAACTTAGTACCTGATAGTATTTTGCTTGTCTATGTTTGTTGTAGATAGATGGCCTGTGCTATTGTTCTGTTGAATTTTAATGCATTCCTTGAGAAAGCAAAGTTGAAATATGATGGTAGAAATTACCCGGACTGGGTCCGTAACTTGAGGATTATCCTCATTGCTGCACAGAAGAATTACGTCCTGGAAGCACCGCTAGGTGCCAGGCCTGCTGTAGATGCAACTGGCGATGTTAAGAACGTCTGGCAGAGCAAAGCTAATGACTATTCGATAGTTCAGTGTGCCATGCTTTACAGCTTAGTACCGGGACTTCAACGACGTTTTGAATGTCATGGAGCATATGAGATGTTCCAGGAGTTGAAGTTAATATTTCAAGCAAATGCTCGGATTGAGAGATATGAAGTCTCCAATAAGTTCTATAGCTGCAATATGGAGGAGAATAGTTCTGTCAGTGAACATATACTCAAAATGTCTGGGTATAACAATCACTTGATTCAACTAGGAATTAATCTTCCGGATGATAGTGTCATTGACAGAATTCTTCAATCACTGCCACCAAGCTACGAGAGCTTCATGATGAACTATAATATGCAAGGGATGAACAAGACAATTCCCGAGCTCTTCGCAATGCTATAGGCTGCAGAGGTAGAAATCAAGAAGGAGCATCAAGTGTTGATGGTCAACAAGACCACCAGTTTCAAGAAAAAGGGTAAAGGGAAGAAGAAGGGGAACTTCAAGAAGAACAATAAACAAGTTGCTGCTCAAGAGAAGAAACCCAAGTCTGGACCTAAGCCTGAGACTGAGTGCTTCTACTGCAAGCAGACTGGTCACTAGAAGCGGAACTGCCCCAAGTATTTGGCGGATAAGAAGGATGGCAAGGTGAACAAAGGTATATGTGATATACATGTTATTGATGTGTACCTTACTAATGCTCATAGTAGTACCTGGGTATTTGATACTGGTTCTGTTGCTAATATTTGCAACTCGAAACAGGGACTACGAATTAAGCAAAGATTGGCTAAGGACGAGGTGACGATGCGCGTGGGAAATGGCTCCAAAGTCGATGTGATCGCGGTCGGCACGCTACCTCTACATCTACCATCGGGATTAGTTTTAGACCTAAATAATTGTTATTTGGTGCCAGCGTTGAGCATGAACATTATATCTGGATCTTGTTTGATGCGAGACGGTTATTCATTTAAATCAGAGAATAATGGTTGTTCTATTTATATGAGTAATATCTTTTATGGTCATGCACCCTTGAAGAGTGGTCTATTTTTATTGAATCTCGATAGTAGTGATACACATATTCATAATGTTGAAGCCAAAAGATACATAGTTGATAGTGATAGTGCAACTTATTTGTGCCACTGCCGTTTAGGTCATATCGGTGTAAAGCGCATGAAGAAACTCCATACTGATGGACTTTTGGAATCACTTGATTATGAATCACTTGGTACTTGCGAACCGTGCCTCATGGGCAAGATGACTAAAACGCCGTTCTCCGGAACTATGGAGCGAGCAACTGATTTTTTGGAAATCATACATACTGATGTATGTGGTCCGATGAATATTGAGGCTCGCGGCGGGTATCGTTATTTTCTCACCTTCACAGATGATTTGAGCAGATATGGGTATATCTACTTAATGAAACATAAGTCTGAAACATTTGAAAAGTTCAAAGAATTTCAGAGTGAAGTGGAAAATCATCTTAACAAGAAAATAAAGTTTCTACAATCTGATCGTGGAGGAGAATATTTGAGTTACGAGTTTGGTCTACATTTGAAACAATGCGGAATAGTTTCGCAACTCACGCCACCCGGAACACCACAACGTAATGGTGTGTCCGAACATCGTAATCGTACTTTACTAGATATGGTGCGATCTATGATGTCTCTTACTAATTTACCGCTATAGTTTTGGGGTTATGCTTTAGAGGCGGCTGCATTCATGTTAAATAGGGCACCATCAAAATCCGTTGAGACGACGCCTTATGAACTGTGGTTTGGCAAGAAACGAAAGTTGTCGTTTCTTAAAGTTTGGGGCTGCAATACTTATGTGAAAAAAACTTCAACCTGATAAGCTTGAACCCAAATCGGAGAAATGTGTCTTCATAGGATACCCAAAGGAAACTGTTGGGTACACCTTCTATCACAGATCCGAAGGCAAGACATTCGTTGCTAAAAATGGATCCTTTCTAGAGAAGGAGTTTCTCTCGAAAGAAGTGAGTGGGAGGAAAGTAGAACTTGATGAGGTAACTGTACCTGCTCCCTTATTGGAAAGTAGTTCATCACAGAAACCGGTTCCTATGACGCCTACACCAATTAGTGAGGAAGCTAATGATATTGATCATGAAACTTCGGATCAAGTTACTACCAAACCTCGTAGGTCAACTAGAGAAAGATCCTCACCAGAGTGGTACGGTAATCCTATTCTGGAGGTCATGTTACTTGACCATGGCGAACCTACGAACTATGAGGAAGCGATGATGGGCCTAGATTCCGCAAAATGGCTTAAGGCCATGAAATCTGAGATGGGATCCATGTATGAGAACAAAGTATGGACTTTGGTTGACTTGCCCGATGATCGGCAAGCCATCAAGAATAAATGGATCTTCAAGAAGAAGACTGACACTGATGGTAATGTTACTGTCTACAAAGCTCGACTTGTTGCGAAAGGTTTTCGACAAGTTCAAGGAGTTGACTATGATGAGACTTTCTCACCCGTAGCGATGCTTAAGTCTGTCTGAATCATGTTAGCAATTGCCGCATTTTATGATTATGAAATTTGGCAAATGGATGTCAAAACTGCATTCCTGAATGGATTTCTATAAGAAGAGTTGTATATCATGCAACCAGAAGGTTTTGTCGATCCAAAAGGTGCTAGCAAAGTGTGCAAGCTCCAGCGATCCATTTATGGACTGGTGCAAGCCTCTCGGAGTTGGAATAAATGCTTTGATAGTGTGATCAAAGCATATGGTTTTATACAGACTTTTGGAGAAGCATGTATTTACAAGAAAGTGAGTGGGAGCTCTGTAGCATTTCTAATATTATATGTGGACGACATATTGTTGATTGGAAATGATATAGAATTTCTGGATAACATAAAAGGATACTTGAATAAAAGTTTTTCAATGAAAGACCTCGGTGAAGCTGCTTATATATTGGGCATCAAGATCTATAAAGATAGATCAAGACGCTTAATTGGACTTTCACAAAGTACATACCTTGATAAAGTTTTGAAAAAGTTCAAAATGGATCAAGCAAAGAAAGGATTCTTGCCTGTAATACAAGGTGTGAAGTTGAGTCAGACTCAATGCCCGAACACTTCAGAAGATAGAGAGAAAATGAAAGATGTTCCCTATGCTTCAGCCATAGGCTCTATCATGTATGCAATGCTGTGTACCAGACCTGATGTGTGCCTTGCTATTAGTTTAGCAGGGAGGTACCAAAGTAATCCAGGAGTGGATCACTGGATAGCGGTCAAGAACATCCTGAAGTACTTGAAAAGGACTAAGGATATGTTTCTCGTTTATGGAGGTGACAAAGAGCTATTCGTAAATGGTTACGTCGATGCAAGCTTTGACACTGATCCAGACGATTCTAAATCGCAAACCGGATACGTGTTTATATTGAACGGTGGAGCTGTCAGTTGGTGCAGTTCTAAACAAAGCGTCATGGCGGGATCTACGTGTGAAGCAGAGTACATAGCTGCTTTGGAAGCAGCAAATGAAGGAGTCTGGATGAAGGAGTTCATATCCGATCTAGGTGTCATACCTAGTGCATCGGGTCCAATGAAAATCTTTTGTGACAATACTGGTGCAATTGCCTTGGCAAAGGAATCCAGATTTCACAAGAGAACAAAGCACATCAAGAGACGCTTCAATTACATTCGGGACCAAGTCCAGGTGGGAGACATAGAGATTTGCAAGATACATATGGATCTGAATGTAGCAGACCCGTTGTCGGTGTCAAAACCGGCGGATCTCAGGTAGGGGGTCCCGAACTGTGCATCTAGGCGGATGGTAACAGGAGACAAGGGACACGATGTTTTACCCAGGTTCGGGCCCTCTTGATGGAGGTAAAACCCTACGTCCTGCTTGATTGATATTGATGATATGGGTATTACAAGAGTAGATCTACCACGAGATCAAGGAGGCTAAACCCTAGAAGCTAGACTATGGTATGATTGTTGTTATGTCCTACAGACTAAAACTATCCAGTTTATATAGACACCGGAGAGGGCTAGGGTTACACAGAATCGGTTACAATGGTAGGCGATCTACATATCCGTATCGCCAAGCTTGCCTTCCACGCCAAGGAAAGTCCCATCCGGACACGGGACAAAGTCTTCAATCTTGTATCTTCATAGTCTTGGAGTCCGGCCGATGATGATAGTTCGGCTATCCGGACACCCTCTAATCCGGGACTCCCTCAGTAGCCCCCGAACCAGGCTTCAATGACGACGAGTCCGACGCGTATATTGTCTTCGGCGTTGCAAGGCGGGTTCTCCTTCAAATTCCATGTGCTTGCCGAATGGTGTCCGGCTTCCTTATAAATGTTGCGCTCCTTGGCTTCCACGTCCAATAATGGCCCTCTTCCACGTGTCGTATGAATGCGAAAAGCTAGGGTATTTTTGCGTTTTACCCCCTAGCCGCGCGAATGAGCTGCCTATAAGAGAGGCGAGGATCTAGATCCAAATCACACCATCCTCCTTCCGCAAGTACTCATCGAAGCGCCTTTGACAAAAATCCATTCCATCATGGATAGTCGACGCGGCTCCTCCTCTCGCACCCCCAGCCCTCAGCCGGGAGATTGGAGGAGATGTTCAGTTCCGCATAGCGAGCTAGTGGCGCTCCAAGCAGAGGGATATCTTCCCCCGGCCTTCATGGTTCCGGTTCGAGCCGGACTGGCCACCTACAAGGGTGGAAAGCAGGCGGAGAGCGTCCCCAATCCCTCCAGAGGAGAGCGGGCATGCTTCGTCCTTATCTAATAAGGGGACTCGGATTTCCCATACATCCGTTTCTCCGGGGGCTCCTGGAGTTCTATGGACTCCAGCTTCACCACCTTACACCTGCCTCTATTTTGCACATCGCGGGCTTTGTAGCTCTTTGCGAGCTGTTCCTGGGCATCGAGCCCCATTTTGCGTTGTGGAAGAGATTGTTTTGCCTCGTACCCCACTCTCATGAGGGGTCGATATATCAAGTGGGCGGAGCTGAAATATGGCGCATCGCCGGGACCGGATATCTATCCGGAACCCCAAAGAAGACGTCCGAAGACTGGCCTTCGGAATGGTTTTATATGGAAGACGCCCCACTGCCGGATCCAGTTCGGATCGGCCTCCCGGAGTTTAGCAACGCTCCCTTGAAGAAACACCTGAGTTGG
Source organism: Triticum aestivum (assembly GCF_018294505.1). Lineage (NCBI taxonomy): Eukaryota > Viridiplantae > Streptophyta > Magnoliopsida > Poales > Poaceae > Triticum > Triticum aestivum. Next base: position 384,039,166 of record NC_057813.1, read on the forward strand.
CGCCCGCGGAGCCCTCAACGGGAAGATGATGGGAGCGTCCAATATCTGATGGGCCGGATAAGGTTACTGGCCCACTCCGGATTGACCATGATTGGAGTCATGGCCACGTACATTATGCGAGGGGTGCAGCCGCTCCAATATAGGGGCCACCCCATGTGGGATTTCAACATGGAGGATGACGCCACCCGTCATGGCCGCAAGGGGCCGGGATCGGCCGCCGATCTGGTGAAGATCCTGTCTGGCTTGTACAAGGGGGAGAAGGAGGACTTCCTCCGCACGAGTCGATTGAATGGATTCTCCATGAATAACCCTCGGAGCTGGGTAAGCGGACGTTTATCTATCCGATCCATATTCCCAAAGTCAAGTGTCTCACTTTGTGATTTTGACGCAGGAGCTGCGCCGGGACGTGGAGGTCATACAAAGCCTGACTCCACAGCCCGAGGATCCAGGACGATCCCTTGATTCGTCCTCCAAAGAGGATCCGGACATAAAGGTGGAGCTGATTGACGGGGTGTTCCACCAACTTAGCATGGACAATGCCCTAGTCGCCATTACGGCTGACTACCCCAGTTTATCTCCAGCTTCCCAGGTGACTACGACCGGAGTCCTGACACCATTACTTGGTCCATGCTTATTTCTGACCACCGTGTACCAACGGTGCTCCGCAGGAGGCGCCTTTAAGGCGGGAAGCCGAACCCGCGTCGGCTGACCAACAAGGGTCAGTTCGGCCCAGCAGGCGGAAGAGGAGTGCGGCGCGAATCAAAACGCCGCCGCAACGATACGACGCACCGCCGTTCTTAAGGGAAAGATCCTTAGGAGGTGTATTAACGCTCATGATTTTTCCAGGAGAAAGAGCGCTCGCCGGACAGTGTCCGGAGAGGTTGCCAATCAAGCCTCCGCCAGCCATGCTCCAACGCGTGGTCCGGAAGGGGAGGCGAACACAAGGCATGAGCCGGATGCTCCTCCAACGGAGGATGCCGACAGGCTGTCCGCCACCAGGTCTGAGGTGGAGAGCGCCATGAATCACAGGCGCTGCCGGACGGTTCTTCGTGACGCGTGTTTCTCTCTGGGGCACTGAGTGCCTTTAATGCGGGAGACGCGCACCTCCGTGCCACTCGAGATGGTCTAACCAGAGCCACAGAGCAGTATGTGAAAGACATAGGGTGAGGAATTTTAATAGTTATATATGCCAGTAGCCCCCGAGACTTGAAATAGTCAGAATAACTGATTTAAGGATCATTTGTTTATGCAGGATCTTACGGAGAAGAATACCTGTCTGTCCCAGGAGCTTCAAGAGTGCAAGGCCCAACTTGAGGCCGCACTAGCCGCCGCGGGGGGAGCCACAGAGACCCCCCTCTGGTAATACATACTTCGAAAAGATAAGTAGTTTATGAACTGCGGCGTGTGCGTAAGTCTGACAATAAAATTGCAGAGGGTGCTGGACTGGAACCGGACAAGCAACATCTGCTACGCCAGCTGAAGGCCGGCGAGAAGGTGCTTATGAGGGTGCAGCAGGAGAGGAACAAACTCCAAGATGCCAACACCCAGCTGGGCGAAGAACTAAAAGATGTTCGGGTCCAGCTGTTTGACTCCATAAAGGAGAATCAACGGCTTCATCGCGGCATTTACAGTAAGTGCTTGAGCAAACTCTTTTGAAAAGAAGAGTTCGGCGAGGAAGTCGATTGACAGAAATGTGTCTGTAGGTGTGCTCACAGGTCGTCCGGCGGAGGAAATGCCTGGTTCCACGGGTGACCTTCTTCCCGAGCTGCTGCAACTGCACGAACGTATTCGGCAGGCGATGAGCGGCGGCGTCCAGGCCTTATGGCCATCCGTCTCCCTACCCGAGGGTCTTGGAGGGCTTGCTGAGAAGCTTCAGGGAGTACGGCATCGCTTCCGTCTGTGGAAGATATCGGCCTGCCGTCAAGGCGCCAGAGAGGCCTGGGCCATGGTGAAGACGCGATACACGAAGGCTGATCCAAACCACATGGCCGAGGTCGGACCTGTGGGGCCCGATGGGAAGGAGATCCCTGTGAGCTTAGTGCACGGCCAAGTAGAGTTGGCCGCGAAATATTCCCAACGGGACTGTAAACTAGACAGCCTGTTAGATGGGATTGAAGAGGAGTTCAATCAGTCAATTTGACGATGTAATTTTAAAATGACATGTAAAATGCCTTCTAGCCGGATTTTAGATCGTTTGTCTTTGCGGACCTTTTCGCTTCAACCTCGGGACCCAACAGTCCGGAGTGTGTCCGAATACCCTAACGGTTATAAAAACCGGGGCATGCATGGAGACCAGGCGTAGGGGTCATTAGTGCTTTATCAGACAAGTGCCCAACTAGTTATGTTATATTACATGGTTAGTAAGAAACATCTTCCAGGGAGAATAGTTCCGTTAGGGGTTCCTTTCCCTGGGAGGCATGCCCTAAGGTGCATGTCCGTACTGCGAAGGGAGCAGAAAAAGCATCTGGGGGTAGATAAGTAAATAAGTAATAAATCATCTTTCAAGTCACTGACCGAATATTCCCTTAAGAACGCTAGCTTTCGGCTTCACCCAGTCTGAGGTACACATCCGGCTAACCCGGCAGTAACAATCGCAGAGGTGCTCCCTTTACCTCCTAGCCGAACAATCGGGAACGTAGTGGTAAGCACAGGAGCCAGGAAACCTAGCTTGGCGAAAACTTAAGTCATATCAATGCATATAATGGTGAATAAAAGGTACATGCGGAAGTATGACACATGTGTTGGACATGAAGCCCATATAAATAAGCTTCTGTTAAAGAAGCCCCCAGGTATAATGAGTGCGAGTAGCACATCAAGTGTGTGCGAACAATGCGCAGCCCTTCAAAGGCTTTTACTAAAAAAGGGGAAGAAGGAGGGGAACGAGAGACAGCGAAAATATAAAAGGTGGACGGAGGAGGGAGACGAACTCTGAGTCCGGCGCTAGGCGTAGAATCTTCGGAGACGGGCTGCGTTCCATGGGTTCGGCTCGAGTCGGTTGTCAGATGCGTTACATAGATGGTATGCTCCGCCGGTCAGGACTTGGTCGATGATGAAGGGACCTTCCCATTTGGGCTTAAGTTTGTCCTTTTTCTTGTCCGGCAGGCGTAGAACAAGTTCGCCAACATTGTAAGTTTTGGCCCGTACTTCTCTGCTTTCATATCTTCGAGCCTGCTGCTGATAGAATGCGGAACGAGCTTTTGCCACGTCCCGCTCCTCCTCTAAGGCATCCAAACTGTCCTACCGATCCAACTCGGCTTCTCTTTCTTCGTACATGCGCACACGAGGTGAGTCATGAATTATATCGCAGGGCAAAACTGCCTCTGCGCCGTACACCATAAAAAATGGTGTGAATCCGGTAGTGCGGTTCGGCGTGGTCCGCAGCCCCCAGAGTACGGTGTCGAGCTCCTCTACCCAGTGCGTGTTAGATTCCATGAGGGACCGCACTAATCTGGGTTTGATGCCGCTCATGATTAGACCATTTGCTCGTTCGACTTGACCGTTAGTTTGGGGGTGATAGACTGAAGCGTAGTCGAGCCTGATGCCCATGTTTTTGCACCAGAGTTTAACCTCGTCGGCCGTGAAATTCGTGCCGTTATCAGTGATGATGCTATGGGGGACACCATAACGGTGTACTACCCCGGATATGAAGTCTATCACGGGTTCGGATTCGGCCGTTTTAACTGGCTTGGCCTCTATCCATTTGGTGAATTTGTCCACCATGACCAATAGGTATTTTTGCTTGTGGGTTCCCCCTTTAAGGGGTCCAACCATGTCAAGCCCCCAGACCGCGAACGGCCAGGTGATGGGTATAGTTTTGAGGGTGGTGGGTGGCATGTGGCTTTGATTAGCAAAGAGCTGGCAACCGACGCATCGTTGGACTAAGTCCTGAGCATCTGCCCGGGCAGTCGGCCAATAAAATCCTGTACGGAAGGCCTTGCCTACAAGGGCCCGGGCTGTAGCATGGTGCTCGCCGAGTCCGGCGTGAATTTCAGCCAGAAGATTTCGCCCTTCCTCTTCGGAGATGCACCTTTGAAGGACTCCGGTCGTGCTTTTCTTATAAAGTTCTCCCTCATGGACCTTGTAGGCTTTAGATCGCGAACTATGCAGCGGGCCTCATTTTGGTCTTCGAGAAGTTCCTGCCTAGTTAAGTACGCTAGGAATGGTTCCGTCCACGGGGCAATTACTGCCATTATTTCGTGGGCTGAGGGTGTTATTTCATTGGCTGAGCCACCAACTGTGTCAGAATGTTCCGTGTTGGGTGGCGCGGTTGTTTCCGGGTTGTTATTTCCGGACTCCTCTTCCCATAATATGGATGGCTTAAAGAGCTGCTCCAGGAAGATGTTTGGAGGGACGGCGCCGCATTTTGTGCTGATGCGCGCCAACACGTCGGCTGCCTGGTTATTATCCCGAGCTACATGGTGGAATTCGAGTCCTTCGAACCGAGCTGACATTTTTAAGACAATGTTACGATAGGCTGCCATTTTCGTATCCTTGGCGTCAAAGTCTCCATTTACTTGGGATATTGCGAGGTTTGAATCCCCGCGCACCTCTAGGCGTTGAATACCCATGGAGATTGCCATCCGGAGACCATGTAGAAGGGACTCGTATTCGACTGCATTGTTGGAGTCCGTGTACATTATCTGAAGTACGTATTGGACTGTGTCTCCGGTTGGGGACGTCAATACGACGCCAGCCCCCAAGCCGGCCAACATTTTGGAGCCATCGAAATGCATGATCCAATTGGAGTATGCGCCGTACTCTTTAGGGAGTTCGGCTTCGGTCCATTCGGCGATGAAGTCAGCCAAAACTTGCAACTTTATAGCTCGCCTTGGTTTGTAGGTTATGTCAAATGGTAAGAGCTCAATGGCCCATTTTGCAATCCTGCCCGTCGCGTCGCGGTTGTTTATAATGTCGTTGAGAGGTACTTCGGAGGCCACTGTTATCGAGCACTCTTGAAAGTAGTGTCGCAGCTTCCGGGATGCCATGAACACCGCGTACGCTATCTTTTGATAATGTGGATACCGGGACTTGCATGGAGTTAAGACAGTGGATACGTAGTACACTGGTTTTTGAAGAGGGAATTTGTGTTCTTCTGTTTCTCGTTCGACGACGAGCGCTGCGCTGACAACTTGATGTGTTGCCGCGATATATAATAACATTGGTTCGCCTAGATTGGGCGTGGCCAGGACCAGATTTGTTGCTATATGGCCTTTATTTCTTCGAGTCCAGCCGTGGCAGCATTCGTCAACTCGAAGTGTTCGGTGCGCCGGAGGAGGCGGTAGAGAGGCAATGCCTTTTCTCCCAAACGGGAGATGAAGCGGCTTAGAGCCGCCATGCATCCAGTCAGTTTTTGTATTTGTTTGAGGTCTTTTGGGATATCCAATTGTGACAGAGCTCGGATCTTGGCTGGGTTTGCTTCAATTCCTCTACCGGATACAATGAAGCCCAAGAGCTTTCTGGCTGGTACGCCGAAAACGCATTTTTTCGGGTTGAGATTAATGTCATATGCTCGGAGGTTGTCGAATGTGAGCCTCAAATCGTCTACTAGAGTTTTGACGTGTTTGGTCTTAACGACCACATCGTCTACGTATGCCTCCACTGTTTTGCCGATCTGGGTAGCCAGACATGTCTGAATCATGCGCTGATATGTTGGGCCGGCGTTTTTAAGTCCGAAGGGCATTGTGTTGAAGCAGAATGGTCCGTATGGAGTAATGAATGCCGGTGCGGCCTGCTCTGTTTCCGCCATCTTGATTTGATGGTATCCGGAGTATGCGTCGAGGAAATACAATGAATCGTGCCCCGCGGTAGCATCGATGATTTGGTCGATGCGGGGGAGGGGGAAAGGATCCTTTGGACAGGCCTTATTTAGGTCTTTAAAATCCACACAAAGGCGCCAGGATTTGTCCTTTTTTGGTACCATTACCAGGTTCGCTAGCCAGTCCGGATGTTTTATATCTCTGATGAATCCGGCTTCTAATAGTTAGGCTAGCTCCTCTCCCATTGCCTGTCTTTTGGGTTCGGAAAATCGTCGAAGAGCCTGTTTGACTGGCTTGAATCCTTTTAGGATATTTAGGCTGTGCTCTGCCAGCCTGCATGGGATTCCTGGCATATCTGAAGGGTGCCAGGCAAAAATGTCCCAATTTTCCCGAAGGAATTCTCGTAGTGCGGCTTCTACATCAGGGTTTAATTGTGCCCCAGTGGAGGCCGTCTTTGTGGGGTCCGTTGGATGGACTTGGAATTTGACTATTTCGTCTGCTGGTTTAAAAGAGGTGGACTTAGATCTCTTATCGAGTATCACATCGTCCCTATTCACCATGGAGCGTAGTGCAGTGAGTTCTTCTGCCGCTAGGGCTTCGGATAGTGCCTCTAGGGCTAGTGCGGCTGTCTTATTTTCGGCGCGGAGTGCTATGTCCGGATCACTGACCAGAGTGATGATTCCATTGGGCCCAGGCATTTTGAGCTTCATGTACCCGTAATGGGGTACGGCTTGGAAAATTGTGAATGCCTCTCGCCCTAGTAGAGCGTGATATCCGCTGCTGAAAGGGGCCACTTGGAACGTGACTTCCTTGGACCTGTAGTTGTCCGGCGAGCCGAACACCACATCTAGTGTGATTTTTCCTGTGCAGCATACTTCCCGACTAGGGATTATTCCTCTAAAGGTTGTGCTGCTTCGCTCAATGCGGCTCCAGTCTATTTCCATTTTTTGGAGGGTTTCCTCGTAGATGAGGTTTAATCCGCTGCCACCATCCATGAGTACCTTGGTAAGACGAAAGCCGTCCACTATTGGACTGAGGACTAGTGCGGCTGGTGCTCGGGCTATTCGGAATTTAGGTTCGTCGCTGGCATTGAAGGTGATGGCCGTGTCGCTCCATGGATTTGTTGTTGCTAGTTGGTAGACTTCGGCGAGGCTGCAGATTGTTCGTTTCCGCATATTATTTAATGCGAAAGTCTCGAAGACTGTTAATACCGTACTGGTATTGATGGGCTGGTTCTCCGGGGCTAAAAGCCCTTCGCCACTTTTGGCCACCTGCCGTAGTATCCAACATGCTCAAAGGCTATGTGTTGGAGTGGCGCCCTCTGTATTATGGATTTTGCAGGGTCCACTGAGCCATCCCTCCAGTACGTTTCCATACCCTTTAGGGGTTTTTTGCTTTTTGGTTTTTGACCTAGGTGCTTGAGCATGGTGCACCCTTTTATTCCGGACTAGGGTTGTGTTCAGGGCCGGATTGTCCCAAAATCTAGTTTCAGTTTTCCAGGCACTCTCCATCGCACAGTATTTTCGTACTATGGTCGCCAGGTCGGTGAAGCGCGTGACTTCGCGACGACTTATGGCGTTCATGATTCCATTGTCCGTGCAATTGTTGCAGAAAATAGAGATTGCGCTTTCCTCATGGCAGTCCTTTATCCTGTCCATAACCAGGAGGAATCTGGCCCAGTAATGATGTACTATTTCATCGGGCTCTTGCCGTATTTGAGATAGATCATTTGTGTTTGGGTGGGCGGGTGGAACTAAATTCGGTACCCCGCCCAATCTGAGGCTCGAAGGCCGAGGAGTTTCCGGATTTGGAAGCTTGGATTGCTGGAGGTCATCCAACAAATCTAGTCCGCTGTCTGACTTTAGGTTCAGTACTCGATTGACGTCCGTCCCTCCGCGGGAATCCGGCATGGAGGGATCGGGAATCCGGACATAACTGGTTTTTAACATAGAAGAAGAGTCGCCGCATTGTTCTTCTACCACAGCAACATGGTGGGTAGCCTGGGGAGAGTTAATTTCTCTCAGATCGGTTTTAAGCCCAATCTGATCGTAGTCTGTAGCGACTCCCAGGGCGGCGATGCGATCCAAGAGCTCGTTTACGGAAGAGAGCTCCATCGGATCCAGCTGCTTGGCGAATTCCGAGTTGATGCGAAGATCGCTTTTGATGACCCGAGAGGTCATCGTCGAAGCGGTGGCCGAATAGGCGGTCATAAGAAAACCACCTAGCCGGATAGCTTGACCGGCGGCCAAAGCTCCTTTGGCAATGGTACCGTCTTTAAAGACGGGAAGAGGCATCCTTCCTGATTGCAACGGCACAGAGGAACTCTCAATGAAATTACCAATGTCGGTGTCAAAACCGGCGGATCTCGGGTAGGGGGTCCCGAACTGTGCATCTAGGCGGATGGTAACAAGAGACAAGGGACACAATGTTTTACCCAGGTTCGGGCCCTCTTGATGGAGGTAAAACCCTACGTCCTGCTTGATTGATATTGATGATGTGGGTATTACAAGAGTAGATCTACCACGAGATCAAGGAGGCTAAACCCTAGAAGCTAGCCTATGGTATGATTGTTGTTATGTCCTACAGACTAAAACAATCCGGTTTATATAGACACCATAGAGGGCTAGGGTTACACAGAGTCGGTTACAATGGTAGGAGATCTACATATCCGTATCGCCAAGCTTGCCTTCCACGCCAAGGAAAGTCCCATCCGGACACGGGACGAAGTCTTCAATCTTGTATCTTCATAGTCTTGGAGTCCGGCCGATGATGATAGTTCGGCTATCCGGACACCCCCTAATCCGGGACTCCCTCACCCGTTGACTAAGCCTCTTCCACGAGCAAAACGTGATCAACACCAAGGCTCCGTGGGTGTTAGAATCAATACTGTGTAATCTAGATTATTGACTCTAGAGCAAGTGGGAGACTGAAGGAAATATGCCCTAGAGGCAATAATAAAGTTATTATTTATTTCCTTATATCATGATAAATGTTTATTATTCATGCTAGAATTGTATTAACCGAAAACATAATACATGTGTGAATACATAGACAAACATAGTGTCACTAGTATGCCTCAACTAGACTAGCTCATTGATCAAAGATGGTTGAGTTTCCTAACCATAGATATGAGTTATCATTTGATCAATGGGACCACAACATTAGAAGAATGATGTGATTTACTTGACCCATTTCGTTAGCTTAGCACTTGATCGTTTAGTATGTTGCTATTGCTTTCTTCATGACTTATACATGTTCCTATGACTATGAGATTATGTAACTCCCGCTTACCAGAGGAACACTTTGTGTGCTACCAAACGTCACAACATAACTGGGTGATTATAAAGGTGCTTTACAGGTGTCTCCGAAGGTACTTGTTGAGTTGACGTATTTCGAGATTAGGATTTGTCACTCCGATTGTCGGCGAGGTATCTCTGGGCCCTCTTGGTAATGCACATCACTATAAGCCTTGAAAGCAATGTGACTAATGAGTTAGTTGCGGGATGATGCATTACATAAACAACTAAAGAAACTTGCCGGTAACGATATTGAACTAGGTATTGAGATACCGATTTTCGAATCTCGGGCAAGTAACATACCGATGACAAAGGGAACAATGTATGTAGTTATGCGGTTTGACCGATAAAGATCTTCGTAGAATATGTGGGAACCAATATGAGCATCCAGGTTTCACTATTGGTTATTGACCGGAAACGTGTCTCGGTCATGTCTACATAGTTCTCGAACCCGTAGGGTCCGCACGCTTAAAGTTTGGTGACGATCGGTATTATGAGTTTTTGTGTTTTGATGTACCGAAGGTAGTTTGGAGTCCCGGATATGATCACGAACATGACGAGGAGTCTCTAAATGGTCGAGACGTAAAGATCAATATATTGGATGACTATGTTCGGACACTGGAATGGTTTCGGACATATACCGGAGTACCGGGGGGTTACCGGAACCCCCCGGGGGGTTTAATGGGCCTCATGGGCCCTAGTGGAGAAGAGGAGGGGTGGCCAGGGCAGGCCGCGCGCCCCCTCCCCCTCTAGTTCGAATTGGACAAGGAGGGGGGGCGGCGCCCCCCTTTCCTTCCTCTCTCTCTCTATCCCTTTCCCCCTTCTCCTACTACAACAAGGAAAGGAGGAGTCCTACTCCCGGCGGGAGTAGGACTCCCCCTTTGGTGCGCCCTCCTCCTAGGCCGTCCGCCTCCCCCTTGCTCCTTTATATACGGGGGCAGGGGGGACACCTCTAGACACAACAATTGATCATTGATCTCTTAGCCGTGTGCGGTGCCCCCCTCCACCATATTCCACCTCGGTAATATGGTAGTGGTGCTTAGGCGAAGCCCTGCATCGGTAGCATCACCAACACCGTCATCATGCCGTCATGCTGATGAAACTCTCCCGCAAAGCTCTACTGGATCGGAGTTCATGGGACGTCATCGAGCTGAACGTGTGCTGAACTCAGAGGTGCCGTACGTTCGGTAGTTGATCGGTCGGACCGTGAAGACGTACGACTACATCAATCGCGTTGTGCTAACGCTTCCACTTTCGGTCTACGAGGGTACGTGGACAACACTCTCCCCTCTTGTTGCTATGCATCACCATGATCTTGCGTGTGCGTAGGATTTTTTTTGAAATTACTATGTTACCCAACATATAGGTCGTTGCATTTTTGCCTAGTAGGTTGTGCACAAGTTCCGTATCTGCCTATTATGCAATCGTGCTAGCGTCTCTCTTGTATTGTGCAACAAGAGCATTTTCGTGGATTCCACATTTTGGCTCATTTTTGGTTTGCACAATCCCACTTATCTATTTGCGTGTGTGTTTCCATGTACATCTACTTGCTTGGTCTACCTGTTGCATTTGCAAATTTGTGAATCTTTTCCAACATTATTGAAGATCACTTACAATTGCATGAAATTTTGTGCCACCATCATAACCAAGCTCCACCATAAGCTTTTACTTGTGTAGGTGTGAGAACCAACAAGAATTGGCACCAATGGTGCTATTTCATTGTCCGCATTTGAGTGAACTTGATTCATCGTCAACATCGGTCAAGGTACAATTGGTATAAGTTCTTCTCCTTCTACCACTCACATTTTTGCTTGAAATGATGGATAGGCCAAGTACTTCTACCAACCCACTCTTCATCGAGCAAGATGACGACATGTCATCATTCATCACCAAGAGCCACCTCTTTGGTGCACAACGAGCGTTGCATCAAGAGTAACAAGCAATGACCGACTGCATCGACAACCTCGCCACCGACTTGCGACTCTCCAAGCAACTTACAAAGGACTACTTCAACAACAAGCTCGACGCTCACAAGCAAGAGAACGATGCAAGGATGGACGAGATCCGCGCCTTGTTGGTGAACCGTCCTCCTTCAACTTCTTCATACTCAAGACGGAGCCGCTCAAGTCGACACTCCGACGACACCTTCTCCGACTCAAGTACATCGACATCGAACACTCTTCGACGAGCCGCGCGTCAAGACCGTCATGCATCTCGCAACCCTCTACACGACAAGCATTCACAAGAGCAAGTCGATGAGCAAGTACTTCGTCCTCAACCACACCAAGTTGCTTTTGCACAAGCTCAAGAACGTCAACGTCAACGTCACCAAGAGGAAGAACGAGCGCGTCTACATCAAGAGGAACAGGACGCCGAGGCTCAACGTCTTCAACAACAACAACGTGAAGCACAAGCTCTTGAGGCCCAATGTGCCCTTCAAGAATCAAGTCGAGACATTGCCAACCGCAACCAGATCGGCACAATCAAGAGGAAGCACTTCGAGAAGAAATCCAAGAGCAGAACTATCAACCGCGCGTGCAACGCCAAGTTCCTCAAGCTCCTCCACAAGCTCGACAAGCTCCTCCTCAACCTCAAGTTCAACAAGAGCAAGTTGATCATGGACTTCCCCCGCGCCAAGAGCAACATGATGATGATTAACTGCCATGTGAAGGGCGTCATCATCACCATTGCCAACAACACAATGAAGAGCAACGCTATGGCAAGCGAAAATTCACAATGCCCAAGTTCAATGGAAGCAATGATCCCGACGAGTACCTCTCATGGCCATTGAAGGTCGACAAAATCTTTCGTTTGGACAACTATGAGGAAGAGAAGAAGATCGCTATGGCATCACTTGAGTTCCAAGACTATGTGCTCATATGGTGGGAACAAGTCCTTGAGCGCCGAGAAGCAAGAGGTGAACCTCCAATCACCACTTGGGCTCAAATGATCTTCGGTCATCCCCATGGATCTACCATCGTCTCACCAAGCACCAAGAGGACCCATGACAAGAGCAAGAGCTAGAGCTCTCGAGACCGAGCTGACTTCTCTCCTTAGTGATATCTCATATGATCCTCTCGAGACATGGCTACTACCTAAGTCCGGAATGTGGTGCATGATTAGGTACCAAGAGGACCCTTCCGAGGATGCACATGAATATGATCAAGCCACCAAGTCCACGGAAGAAGAGAACCAACGGAAGAAGGCGAGAACAGCTTCCAGGCACCGGACATCCAGCCATGGCCCCGGAAATCCGGCCCCTGGAAATCTACACCACAGCCAGGAGTCTGCAGCAGAAGCTATAGGGCCCGGACATCCGGCGTCCAGCCCGGACATCCGGCCCTCCACCCTGGAAATCCGGCCTCCTGACCGAACATCGGGACAGGCCGTCTAGGGAGCACAGAAGGCTGCCCCGACATCCCAGACATCCGGCCGTCACCCCGGACATCCGAGCCCTCCAGAAGCCCGGCCCCTCCGCCCGGACATCCGGCCCCGTCTAACCAGAAAACAGAAGGCCGTCTCCTCCAGCCTAGACATCTAGCCCCTCAGCCCGGACATCTGGCCCCTCGCGAGCGCCCGGACATCCGGCCTGACGCCCGGACATCCGGCCTTCCCTGCCTGCGAACAGCGTAAGGGCCGTGGCCCGTGTACCCCTTCGCCCCTAGACTATATATACTTGTAGCGACCAGACCTCAAACAATCTGATCTCTGTGCATCAGTGTCATCCCTGGATCGGTAATGCTGACACGCACATTACTTGAAGGATTTATAACAGAGTAGCAATCACACACTTATTACATCAAATGTCTCAAAAGAGAACTTATTACAATAAATATGGCTTAAGGCCATCTACATAACGATAACAGCGGAAGGCTTGGAAGATAAGCGAGTCCATCAACTCCAGCGGCATCACTAAGTATAAGATCACGACCTAAGGCACCTTACTCGTCATCTGAAAAGTCTGCAACATGAATGTTGCAACCCGAAAACGGGTCAGCAAATGGAATATGCTGGCAATGTAACACATAGAGAGTAATGAACAGAATAATACTGTCACTACATGCATATATGGCTGGTGGAAAGCTCTATGGTTACAGTTTTGCATAAAGCCAATTTTTTCCTACAACAAACGAATAAATTTTATTTAACTATCATGGTGGTTCTTAAACATTGAGAAGGTTCCTCCAACTCAATCCCAATTAAGCATCATCATTAACCCAACAAAATTAAATTAAGTAACATGATGAGATTCACATGATAATCCAGGTACTAGATACTCAAAACGTGCATAACCGGGGACACGGCTAACCATGATTAGTTTATACACTCTGCAGAGGTTTGCGCACTTTTCCCCGCAAGACTCGATCTCCTCCATTTCATTTCTCGCACTACAAGGTGTTTGAGAAACGGATGACTGAGACACAGTCTTTCAGAAGCATTAACTCTTTACTTTGGGTAGACAGTACCAACCTACATCCCCTACATCTGCTAGTCTACCACTGAAAGAGGTCACACAACATACTCAACTATGCTAGAGCCCATAGTAGCTTGCGGCTGCATACGGAAGTTTCTAGCATGAATAACCTCATGATCCCTTTGAGCCTGGGTGGCGGTCCATAGGAGAATCACATGGTACCTTGGGATTTCCAAAAATACAGGCAACACTCGGTTCCCTAGGTGCCTCAATCCACACAAATTGAATTAAAACTGCCACCTTAAGTGAACCATTAATTAACAATCTCACATCTGTCATGGATACACTCACCCAATCCACGTCTACTAGCATAGCATAACAATATAAGCAACGTAGAAGTAGCCCCCAAAGGTTTGATAATAAAACAGGTAATAGGTTCTACCTCATCTACTTCCCCAAAACCCACATATTAATCAGATCCTAATCATGCAATTGTTTGAGGATTGATCTAATACAATAAACTGGGTAGTAAAGAGGTATGATCAAAGTGCTACTTGCCTTGCTGACGATCCGTGAAACCTAGAGACTCGTAGTAGCAAGCGGCGCACTCCGGGTACTCTATCGCAAACAAACAAGCATACAATAACCACTCATCTAATGCATAGGTAAAACTCAAATAAGAGATCTAACCAGAAAGTTCAACTTAAGAACTCCGGTTTGCAACAAGAATCAAATCAAACAAAGCAACGAAAGTCAAACGGCGAAAGAAACAAGCTTCGTTTACTAATCTAGACCTAAAACAAATTTTACAGTAGCAAAAACTTCTTTGAGTTGGTTAAACGGAAAGAGGGTTTCGAGAAGAAACTCAAGGCGCTTGAATCGCCTGATTCCGATAAACGAGCGAAAAGATATACTAAAATAAAAATCGGATCAGAAATCGCGATCGGAAATAATCATGGAAAATCCGAGAAAAAGAAAAATGGACGAACAGCCTAATGAATGAACATTCGCTGTCTGCGGCTAAACGATGAAAACCGTTCGTTAAAACGAATGTTCACAAAATAAATAAACCGAAAAAAATAAACCGATCTATTAAAAAAATAAACCACGGTTCCTAAAAAAACCAACGGCGGCGGGCTCCGGCGAGGGGCGGCGGGGCTCCGGCGGGGTTGGCAGCGGTCGGCGGCGGCGGCGGGGTCGGCAGCGGCGCGGGCGGTGGCGGCACGCAGCGGCGGCGGCGGCAGCGGGGTTAGGGTTAGGGTTTGGCGGGGCGAGGTGGGGTGGGGTGGGCCGGCGGGGTGGGGCGGCTTATAAAGCCAGGCGGCGGACGAGTCCGGGTCGCCCACGGCGGCCCGAGTCGATTCGTTTTTTTAAATAATTCGGACATGCAGAAAAAGAAAGAAAAGAAATACTAAACGGACTCCAAAAATCCCGAAATAAATTTTCCTCGTCCTCTAAAAATAAGCCGGACAAGATGAACATTTATTTGGGCCTAAAATGCAATTTTGAAAAATGCGCATTTTTCCTAATTTTAATAAAATAGCGATAAAACTCCGAAATAAAATCTTATTTGACTTTAATATTAAATCCTCAATATTTCTTTATTTTGGGAAAGTCATTTTATTCCCTCTCTCTCTTATTTTTATAATTGAAATATTTGAAGATAAAATAATTAAAATCAAAATGATCCCTTTTCTAAATTTGAGGAAAACTCAAATAAGAAAATAACGAAATTCCCAACTCTCTCCGTGAGTCCTTGAGTTGCGTAGAATTTCTTGGATCAAACCAAAATGCAATAAAATATGATATGCAATGATGATCTAATGTATAACATTCCAAATTGAAAATTTGGGATGTTACAAACCTACCCCCCTTAAGATGAATCTCGCCCTCGAGATTCGGGTTGGCTAGAAAATATGTGAGGGTGGTCCTTCAGTAGATCTTCCTCTTGTTCCTAGGTGGCTTCATCTTCCATATGGTGGCTCCACTGAACTTTCCAAAACTTGGTAACCTTGTTGCGGGTGACTCGGCTGGCAGATTTGAGAATCTTGACTGGTTTTTCCTCATAGGTCAAATCACTATCCAACTGAATTGCTTCTAGTGGCACTGTATCTCTCAACGGTATATTAGCCATCTCGGCGTGGCTCTTCTTCAACTGGGAAACGTGGAACACATCATGAACTCCTGACAATCCTTCGGGCAATTCCAACTTGTAAGCAACTTCTCCCATACACTCCAAAACTTTGTATGGTCCCACAAATCGTGGCGCTAACTTTCCCTTAACTCCAAAACGCTTAACTCCTCGAAGTGGGGACACACGAAGATAAACTCTGTCTCCGACTTTGTAAACTATCTCCTTGCATTTAGAATTTGCGTAGCTCTTCTACCTGGACTGGGCTACCTTGAGCCTATCGCAAATTAGCTTAACCTTCTCTTCAGACTCTTTAATCAAATCTGGTCCAAACAACTGACGGTCTCCAACTTCATCCCACAACAACGGTGTCCTGCACCTCCTTCCGTGCAAGGCTTCAAAAGGGGCCATCTTCAAGCTGGATTGATAACTGTTGTTGTAAGAGAACTCTGCATATGGCAAATTGTCGTCCCAACTCGATCCATAATCTAGTGCACAAGCTCTCAGCATGTCCTCCAGAATCTGATTGACTCTCTCGGTCTGTCCATCTGTCTGTGGATGAAAGGCTGTGCTAAACTCTAGTCTGGTACCCAAAGTTTCGTGCAACTGATTCCAGAACTTTGAGGTAAATTGGGTTCCTCTATCTGATACAATGGTCCTCAGAACTCCATGCAGACATACGATCCTGGTCATGTATATCTTTGCCAACTTAGCACTGTTGTAAGTGGTCTTCATTGGGATGAAATGAGCTACCTTCGTCAAACAATCGACTACAGCCCATATCGAGTCATAGCCTGAACGAGTCCTGGGCAATCCCGTGATAAAATCATGCCTAGCTTATCCCACTTCCATTCGGGTATCGGCAATGGCTGTAGCAATCCTGCTGGCTTCTGATGCTCTGCCTTCACTCTCTGACATACATCACAAACTGCTACATACTCCGCAATATCCTTCTTCATTCCGGTCCACCAGAAAGTGTCCTTCAAATCCAGGTACATCTTGGTATTTCCTGGGTGAATCGAATACGGTGAATCATGGGCCTCTTGCAGAATCAACTTCCTGATATCCGGGTCATTAGGCACATAAACGCGGTCTTCAAACCATAAGGTATTGTGCTCATCCTCACGAAATCCTTTAGCTTTTCCTTTGCTCATCTTATCCTTTATCTCGGCAATCTCCTTGTCAGTCTTCTGAGCTTCTCTGATCTTATCCATCAGAGTATACTGAACCTCCAATGCTGCTAGATAGCCTCTCGGAACTATCTCCAAACATAGCTCATGAAGATCCTCGGCTAACTCCTTTGGTAACTCTCCGGTCATGAGAGTGTTGACATGGCTCTTGCGGCTCAACGCATCGGCTACTACGTTAGCCTTTCCGGGGTGATAATGCAATCTCATATCATCATCCTTAATGAGCTCCAACCATCTCCTTTGCCTGAGATTTAACTCCTTCTACGTGAAGATGTACTTCAAACTCTTATGATCCGTGTACACCTCACAATGGTTTCCGATGAGAAAATGTCTCCATGTCTTCAATGCATGCACTACGGCTACTAACTCCAAATCATGTGTAGCATAATTCATCTCATGGGGCTTAAGCTATCGTGAGGCATACGAAACAACTCTTCCCTCCTGCATAAGCACTACTCCAAGTTCTCGACGAGAAGCGTCACAATAAACTTCATAATTCTTGCGCTGATCTGGCAGAATCAACACCGGTGACGTAACCAACCGTTTCTTCAACTCTTGGAACTGGCCTCACATTCCTCAGTCCATTTGAACTTGGTGTCCTTCTTCAACAACTCCGTCATGGGTTTTGCAATATTCAAGAAATTCTCAATGAACCTCCTATAGTATCCTACGAGTCCAAGAAAACTCCGGATCTCTCCAACTGATGTGGGTGCTTCCCAATTTGTCACAGTGACAACCTTGGTGGGGTCTACTGCTATTCCTTCTCCAGATATAACATGTCCGAGGAATCCAACTTCCTTCAACCAAAACTCACATTTGCTGAACTTGGCATATAGCTGATGTTCTCTAAGCTTCCCGAGTACCAAACGCAAATGCTCCTTATGCTCGTCTTCATTCTTCAAGTAGACCAAAATATCATCAATGAACACTACGACGAACTTATCCAGAAACTCCATAAACACCTTGTTCATCATGTTCATGAAATAGGCAGGTGCGTTAGTCAGACCAAATGACATAATGGTATACTCATACAGCCCGTACCTAGTGGTAAAAGCCGTCTTAGGTATATCCTGCTCTCGAATCTTCAACTGGTGGTATCCTGATCGCAGATCGATCTTGGAAAATACCTTAACTCCTTGCAATTGGTCAAACAAATCGTTGATCATCAATAGTGGGTACTTGTTCTTGATTGTCACTTCATTCAATCTCGATAATCAACAACCATCCTTAATGATCCGTCCTTCTTCTCCATTAGAAGCACTAGTGATCCCCAAGGTGACGAACTAGGGCGGATATAGCCTTTATCCAGTAACTCCTTAATCTGCTTCTTAACTTCCTCCAAATCTTTGGCGGGCATCCTGTACGGTCTCTTAGATATTGGCCCTATGCCTGGCAAAAGCTCAATCAAAAACTCAATGTCTCTATCTGGTGGCATGCCTGGCAACTCCTCTGGAAATACGTTAGGGAAATCCTTTACCACTGGTACTTCCTCCTGTACAACTCCTGATAAGTAATTTACTTGAGTCCTCTTCGGCACATGCCAGGATACATACTTGATCCTTCTTCCTTCTGGGGTGGTAAGCAAAATCGTCTTACTGGCGCATTCAATGTTCCCTCCATACTTCGATAACCAATCCATGCCTAATATCACATCCAGTCCTTGCGACTCCAATACTATTAGGTCTGAGGGAAACACATAGTTACCAATCCTTAAGGGTAACCGATCACACCATAGATTAGTCATATACTCAGCTCCTAGCGAGGTTACTAACATGGGTGACCTAAGGGCTTGGGTTGGCAGTTTGTACTTATCCACAAATCCCCTTGATATGTATGAATGTGATGCACCAGTATCAAAAAGAACGATTGCAGTAAATGACTTAACCAAAAACTTACCTATTACTGCATCTGGCTGGGCTTCAACCTCCTCCACGCTGACGTGGTTCACCTGTCCCTTGTTGAAAGGGTTAGGTTTCTTCCCAGAGCTTCCCTTGCCATTTCCATTCTTTGCTTCAGGACATTCAGTGGCATAATGTCCAGTCTTCTGGCATTTGAAATAGGTAATGTGGCTTAGATCCCTCTTGGCTGGTGTTGTTGAGTTGGTACGGTTCTGTCCATTGCTCCCTCCATTCCCATTACCATTCTTGGGGCCACTATGGTTGTGCGAGCTCCCTCCTCCATGGGTATGCTGAAAAGGTCCTCCCGAGTTCAGGGTAAAACGAGGCTTCTGTTGAGCTCCAGAATTGTACTTCCCTTGTCCATACTTCCTCTTGCGGCTGTCAATCTGCTGTTGCTTCCCTTCAATCATAAGAGCTCTATCTACCAACTCCTGGTAGTTGTTGAAGGTTGCCACCATCAACTCCATGCTCAGCTCATCATTCAGTCCTTCCAGAAACTTCTCCTGCTTAGCAGCATTCGTAGCAATGTCATCTGGGGCATAACGTGCTAGCTTACTAAAGTCATCCACATACTGGCCAACAATACGTCCTCCTTGGCGCAAGTTGCGAAACTCACACTTCTTCATGGCCATAGCTCCCGCTGAAACATGAGCAGTACGGAAAGCCTGCTGAAACTGGTCCCATATGACAGTGTCAATAGGATAAGTGGCTGTGAAATTCTCCCACCATGATGTTGCGGATCCATCAAGCTGATGTGTGGCAAAACGCACCTTCTCCGCATCTATGCGTCCTGCAGTGCTCAACTCCCTTCCCATCTTGCGGAGCCAATCATCTGCAACTATCCGCTCGGTGCTACTGGAGAACACCGGTGGACTCAACCTCAAGAAGCGGGCTAAATGATCAACAGGTGGTGGTGGTGGGTTGTTGTTGTTGTTGTTCCCCTGATTCTGATTCTGGACTAGCATCTGCATCAATGCATTCTGCTGCTGGATCAACTGAGTGAGCTCAGGTGGGAAAGCAAATCCATTGTCACGTTTCGGGGGCATCTGAGGGTTTAGAAAAGATGAGAATACAGAATAGAATGAGGTCTGTAGAGAAAAACACTACCCGTATGCACATGAGACAAACACAATCAATATCACTTCAATCAATTCAAGCAAGGGCATACAACGGTCTAACTATCATTACAAAAGTGCTCGGACTATACTATATACAAGGGGGAATACTACTATTATTATGGTGCTCGACTAGAAAAATTGATCGGTCAAAGACTCCATGATATCTGCTCCAGCTTCATCAACAAAGTCATCATCGCTATCGTCTGGGTCCGAGTCGGTGTCTTCGATGATGATTAAGTTCTCCGGGAAAGTGCAATCATCGTCTTCTACTCCAGTCGCGGGGAATCCCATAAATACTTTTAGCTTCTTCTTCAGATCATCATTCTTCTCCACGAGTGTCATCATTTCCTCCTCATATCCATCGCGTGTAGACTTGAGTTCTTCCTCCAGCTCCGTGATCTTGGTCATAGCCTTCTTCAGATATGTCATGCATGCGCACATCTGATTCTCCTGGCGTCGAATGTGTTGGTTTAACTCCTGGATGAAAGCTGCAATTGATCTATCCTTCCTGGTGCTGATCATCTCCCATTGCTCATCTCGGCGCCCACAAATCTGGTAAATAGTATCCTTGAGATCCTTGTGGTAAAGTTCTCCAATGCGTCCCATGGTGATGTGGGCTGTCATGCTCTTTCCTAGGCTCCAGGTTGGTGCATCAAAGGAAAACTCTATGGGCTCAGTGACGGGCTTGAACGTCCTTCCTGGAACTTGAACTTGAATCATACAACGCTCCTCTTCTAGTAAAGTGGTGATGTAGGTCCCGCTGAAGCTTGGTACTCTGATGTTCAGGTATCTAGTGACTTCCTTTAAGTGGCATCCAAAGGGTATATCTTCATCCGGTTGCGTGAACTTGTTCCTTGCATCTGCCATCCTAAAAGAGTAGAAAAGGGAGAGGAGTAAGAAATGAGAAGAGAGTAGTGATCTAGGGCTTTAGCTTAGTGGTCGTTTCCTACAGTCAGCGTGTGCTCTGATACCATCTTGTAGCGATCAGACATCAAACAGTCTGATCTCTGTGCATCAGTGTCATCCCTGGATCGGTAATGCTGACACGCACAGTACTTGAAGGATTTATAACAGAGTAGCAATCACATACTTATTACATTGAATGTCTCAAAAGAGAACTTATTACAATAAATATGGCTTAAGGCCATCTAAATAACGATAACAGCGGAAGACTTGGAAGATAAGCGAGTCCATCAATTCCAACGGCATCACTGAGTATGAGATCACGACCTAAGGTACCTTACTCGTCGTCTGAAAAGTCTGCAACATGAACGTTGCAGCCCTAAAATGGGTCAGTAAATGGAATATGCTGGCAATGTAACACATAGAGAGTAATGAACAGAATAATACTATCACTACATGTATATATGGCTGGTGGAAAGCTCTATGGTTATAGTTTTGCATAAAGCCAATTTTTCCCTACAACAAAGGAATACATTTTATTTAACTATCATGGTGGTTGTTAAACTGTAACGCCCGGATAATTAAGCTGCAGTAATTCCATGCTAATGATGCCATGTCACCAATTCAAATTTAAAATAAAGTCAAACAACGAAAGTTTTTCAAATGTCAAAAATAAAATGTTCAAAGTGTGGCAAATATTCCATAACCAATTATGGTGCTGACCCAACAATTTTGTAAAAATATTTAAATGCTCTTTGTGAATAAAACAGTGATAATCATAATTAATTAAATGCCTTTCCTAAGATAAAAAATTTAGCAAACTATTTTTGTTTGGGAGTAGAACTTTTTGTGGCTGAGGGTTAAACTAAAACATTAATTTAGATTTTGGTCTCGTATTTTATAAAACTACAATATGCTAATAGTAAATAAAATAGTATAGGAGAAATAAACAAAAAGAAAAACACACACACCCACACACACAAAAAAGGGGGCAAACCCCCGTGCCTCCCTGTGGGCCTTGGGCCAACTGGCCCCTAGCCAGCCCACCAGCGCACTGCCTCCCCCCTCCGTGTTCACGGGGGGATCGTGGGCAGCACCGATGCCCGCCACGGCACCAACCATCGCCGTGGCGGCCATCTGCCGTCTCCCCCGGGGCTATAAGGTGGCCCCGACGCCTCTCCCTCGCGTCCTCGAACCCTAACGCCCATTCCCTCTCAATCCCCTCTCTGCCCCTCAGTTTCCCGACGCCCAAAAACTCCGTCGCCATGGCCACGCTCGATCCTGTGCCCACCAAGCTCCCCACCACCTGCGACCTCGTCGAGTAGAACCGCCGGCGTCCACTCCTTCGCCTACACCGAAGACCTCAAGCCCATCGCCTCTCCATCGCTGTATTGTTGTCTTCTTCCACTATGTTTGCCGGCGAGCTCCATCGAATCCGGCCGCCTCAAGCCCTCCCCGAGCTGGCTTTGCACCACTACCGGCTCCCCGTGAGCACCGCGTGCTCCCCCTCCTCCTACCCCTCCGTATCTAGCATCGTAGAACTCTGCCCGTGCCGGGTTGCGCCTCGAACGAACGCGTTGCCCCGCTCCCGGCCGCCCCTGTTAGCCCCCGGCCCCGAGCCGCTCGCACCGTCCGCCCGCGATGGCCTCGCCGTTGTCAGCCCCGCCATCGCCCTGCTCGCCGTTTGCCATTGCTGGTGTTGCTCCCGCCGATAGTCACTGCTGCTGTTGCTACCGCGCACGGCCGCCGCAGCCATGCCCGAGCGCCATGGCCGCCCTTGGCCTCGCCTCCAAGTGCCGCATGCCGCACCCGCGGCTGCAGCCGCCCGCAGCGTTGCTGCTGCTCCACCGCGGCCCCGCACGGTACCCACCCCGTCGCTCCCCTGCTGCTTCGCCACTGCTCGCGTTCTCCTCGACCACGCCCCTGGACGATCCTCCCCGCACCGGTGATGCCTGGTCGCGCCTCTACACCTCGCGACACGCGCTTCGGCCGCACCTCGCCCGTGTGTGCGCCCGCCTGGGGCCGCGTGACCTCCGCCGAACCGCGCCCTGCCGGCCCCCTCGCCGCTCCGGCCGGTGCCCTCCGCGGCTACCCCGCCGGCGCTCCCGCTGGCCTCGCCCGGGCGTAGCGCCCCTCGGGCATGGGTGCCCGCCCGTTAACCCGCACCGGCCCACTGGCCTTGTGCCACTGGCCTATGCCCCCCCACAACGCCCAGGCTCCTGTTAAAAAAAGGTTTAAATAATAATAATACTTAAGTAAGTAAGTAATTAATTGTTTAATTAACTTAATTAATTAGGTTTAACTAAACTAATGAACTAGATTAGTTAACTTAATCAGTAGTTAGATAAATGTGTGCATGACAGGGGACCCCACCCCCTGTTGACGAGTCAAACATTGACTGGTCAACTGGGACCCCCCTGGCCCCATTTGTCAGCCCCTGGGTGCACTTTGGGTGCACTACACTGGGTGCACTTAGCAGTTTTCCTATTTTAATTCGAATTAATAATAAATCTAGAATATTGTTTAAATCTTTGAAAAATCATAGAAATTAAACCGTAGCTCTGATGAAAAGGTTTTCTACATGAAAGTTGCTCAGCATTTCGAGACGAATCCGGATAAGCGGTCCGTTCATCTGCCACACGTCTCTAGCATAGCGAACCTGCAAACTTTCTCCTCCGGTTCATCTGTCTGACAGACGCCCGGGACCGGGAAAGCTTTCCCGGATATTTCCCCCTTCGCCAGTAACGCCTAGCACTGCGTTAGAACACCTCTAGCCCCGCTTATAATCATGTTGTGCATATGTTTGCGTGTATTTACTGTTTCTTCCCCCTCTTCTCTCCGATAGACCCCGAGACCGCTGCTGATGCCCCTGTGATCGACTACGTCGACGATGACCCTTCTTTCGTTTCAGCAGAGCTTCCAGGCAAGCCCCCCTTTGATCATCCCGATATCGCCCATTCTATACTCTCATGCTTGCATTAGATTTTCCTACTGTATTTGATTGCTCCTATTCTAATGCATAGCCTGATTTTGTACCTGCTTATTGTTACCTACCTGCTTATCGTAAACTGCTTAGTATAGGTTGGCTAGTGATCCATCAGTGACCCCCACTTGTCCTTGTTGCCCCTGCTTCATCATCGATGACCCGATCAATGTGATCGACAACCAGAGCCCGACACCTCACATCACGTCACGCCCCTTTAGTTGCTCGACTCTGCAGAGCTACTATCGAGTGCCGAGGGTGATCCCTCATAACACACTCCTGATAATAATTCTGTAGTGTAGCTATTCGGTCGTGGTCATCGAGGGTGATTTCCTCTTTCACCATTACCGATACGGCTCTGTCATTCAACACCTCAAGTGTGAACCTCGAGGGTGGTCCCTCTTACGTTCACCTTGATGATTACATTGAGTGGAATCCACCGGGGGTGATTCCTCGGGTTTTCCCTTGATGTCTAGACACACATTTACCTTGACTTTACTGGAGACCGTTGTGAAAGCTAGGCGGGCCCGGAGAGCACCGGTGCGATGTGACAGTGGCGGCTGGCTGTTTAGCGGTATCACCCGGGAGGGGTGATAGCTCCGGACTTGTCCCGACAGCCGTCAATCCTTTTAATAATGCACTAACAGGTTTGGGTATTTGTTCTGAGTTGGCTTCTGGCCTTTACGCACCAACCACCACGTGAGAATAGTTATGGGACTCAACGTCGCATTATCAGCCGAAGCTTTGTCAGATGTCCAGTTCAGTAGTGCAGCACGGCTGGGCCGACACCATCCTGTAGTGGTGGAGCCTGGTCCGCCCTGCTCGCAACGACCCGGAGTGCAACGGGCGATGGGCCCAGACCCCGGAGGGCTTAGGAGGTAGACCAGCGGGGACCTCTCTGCTGGGCCTAGGTAGGGCTGCGACGTGTTGATCTTCCGAGGCCGGGCATTGACCCCAGAAAGGTGTGTCCGGCCAGAGTGATCGAGCGTGTTGGAAAACGTGGTGCACCCCTGCAGGGAAGATTATCTATTAATAGCCATGTCCACGGTAATGGACGTTCAGACTTATATCCTGATCTTTTACAACTACAAATGGATACTTGAGATATGTGGCTCCGGGATTGCTTGCTCGCAGGGAGTCGAGGAAGGATCTCTGGGCATTAATGTTACAACATGCTTGTTAATTGTAAACTGCTATCATTTACTCTTCTACATGCTGCAAGATGCTTGGAGCTGCGTGAAGATGCTAGTCTTTGATAGGCTAGGCCCTCCCCCTCTATTTTGGCATTCTGCAGTTCAGTCCACAGATACAAACCTTCCATTTGATACCAGTGCATAGTTAGTATAGATCTGATGCTTGCGAGTACTTCGGATGAGTACTCACGGTTGCTTTGCTACCCCTTTTCCCCCTTCTTTCTTCTTTTCGGTTGATGAAACTAGATGGTGGATCCATGGAGCCAGATGCCACCCCCGCCGATACTACTACTACCCAGAGGGTGCCTTCTACTATGTGGAGCCCGCCGACAACCAGGAGTAGTTAGGAGGTCCCAGGCAGGAGGCCTTGCCTCTTCGATCGTTGATGTTTGTGCTAGCCTTCTTAAGGCAAAAACTTGTTTAAATTATGTCTGTACTCAGATATTCTTGCTTCCGCTGACTCACTTGTGTATCGAGCTTTTATATTCGAGCCCTCGAGGCCCCTGGCTTGTAATATGAAGCTTGTATGTCTTTCTTTTGTGTTTAGAGTCGTGTTGTGATATCTTCCCGTGAGTCCCTAATCTTGATCGTACACATTTGCATGTATGATTAGTGTACGATTGAATCGGGGGCATCACATAAACATTAAGAAGGTTCCTCCAACTCAATCCCAATTAAGCATCATCATTAACCCAACAAAATTAAATTAAGTAACATGATGAGATTCACATGATAATCCAGGTACTAGATACTCAAAACGTCCATAACCGGGGACACGGCTAACCATGATTAGTTTATACACTCTATAGAGGTTTGCGCACTTTTCCCTGCAAGACTCGATCTCCTCCGTTTTATTTCTCGCACTACAAGGTGTTTGAGAAACGAATGACTGAGACACGGTCTTTCAGAAGCATTAACTCTTTACTCTGGGTAGATAGTACCAACCTACATCCCCTACATCTGCTAGTCTACCACTGAAAGAGGTCACACAACATACTCAACTATGCTAGAGCCCATAGTAGCTTGCGGCTGCACACAAAAGTTTCTAGCATGAAAAATCTCATGATCCCTTTGAGCCTAGGTGGCGGTCCATAGGAGAATCACACGGTACCCCGGGATTTCCAAAAATACAGGCAACATTGGGTTCCCCAGGTGCCTCAATCCACCCAGATGTGAATTAAAGTTGCCACATTAAGTAAACCATTAATTAACAATCTCACATGTGTCATGGATACACTCACCCAATCCATGTCTACTAGCATAGCATAGCAATATAAGCAACATAGAAGTAGCTCCCAAAGGTTTGATAATAAAACAGGTAATAGGTTCTACCTCATCTACTTCCCCAAAACCCACATATTAATCAGATCCTAATCATGCAATTATTTGAGGATTGATCTAACGCAATAAAACTGGGTAGTAAAGATGTATGATCAAAGTGTTACTTGCCTTACTGATGATCCGTGAAACCTAGAGACTCATAGTAGCAACCGGCGCACTCCGGGTACTCTATCGCAAACAAACAAGCATACAATAAGCACTCATCTAATGCGCAGGTAAAACTCAAATAAGAGATCTAACCAGAAAGTTTAACTTAAGAACTCCAGTTTGCAAAAAGAATCAAATCAAACGAAGCAACGAAAGTCAAACGGCGAAAGAAACAAGCTTCGTTTACTAATATGGACCTAAGTCAAATTTTACAGTAGCAAAAACTTCTTTGAGTTGGTTAAACGGAAAGAGGGTTTCGAGACGAAACTCTAGGCGCTTGAATTGCCAGATTCCGATAAACATGCGAAAAGATACACTAAAACAAAAATCGGATCAGAAATCACAATCGGAAATAATCGCGGAAAATCCGAGAAAAAGAAAAATGGGCGAACAGGCTAACGAACGTTCGCTGTCTGTGGATAAACGACGAAAACCGTTTGTTAAAACGAACGTACGGACAAACGTCCGCAAAATAAATAAACTGGAAAAAAAACTAAATTGGTCTATTAAAAAAACCGCGGTTCCTAAAAAGACCAATGGTTTTCTGAAGAAGACCGGCGGCGGCGCGGGCGGCTACCTCCGGCGGCGGCGGGGCTCCGGCGGGGTCGGCGGTCGGCGGCGGCACGGGCGACGGCGGCGTTGGGCAGCGGCGGCGGTGGCATGCAGCGGCGGCAGCGCGGGAGGGGGGTTAGGGTTAGGTTTGGCGGGGCGAGGTGGGCTGGGGTGGTCCAGCGGGGTGGGGCGGCTTATAAAGCCTGGCGACGGACGAGTCCGGGTCACCCACGGCGGCCCGAGTCGGTTCGTTTTTTTAAACAATTCGGACATGCAGAAAAAGAAAGAAAATAAATACTAAACGGACTCCAAAAATCCCTAAATAAATTTTCCCTGTCCTCTAAAAAAAGCCGGACAAGATGAACCTTTATTTGGGCCTAAAATGCATTTTGAAAAACACGCATTTTTTCTAATTCAAATAAAATAGCGATAAAACTCCGAAAATAAAATCTTATTTGATTTTAATATTAAATCCTCAATATTTCTTTATTTTGGGAAAGTCATTTTATTCCCTCTCTCTTATTTTTATAATTGAAATATTTGAAGATAAATAATTAAAATCAAAATGGTTCCTTTTCTAAATTTGAGAAAAACTCAAATAAGAAAATAACGAAATTCCCAACTCTCTCCGTGGGTCCTTGAGTTGCGTAGAATTTCTTGGATCAAACCAAAATGCAATAAAATATGATATGCAATGATGATCTAATGTATAACATTCCAAATTGAAAATTTGGGATGTTACAATACTCCTCCTCCATCCTCGTTTTATGGTTAGCATTGGTTTAGCTCATTTGCGATAGAGCATTGCTCATCCGTACCGGGTCTACTCCTCATGAGGGGCTGCACCTCTTCGGAGAAGATCCACCCGGATTCAAGACCTCCACCTCGAGAAGACAATCAAGACCTCCTCATGGAGAAGAACGGTTACTCTTATATCGTCCCTAGTTGACTTTGGATCTCGTGTTACTTTGTGCCTCGATGATCTAGCACTTGTGTGATCATATTCTTGTCAGTTGAGTGTTTCTCTTGTTTTCCCCCGTGATTTCCCTCGTGTTCTTCCCTGCGTTCTTCGTGTTTCCCATAGGGATCCTCTCCAAACGTGAAAGATCAGGTGCCAGTCTCTCCCACTTTAGTCGGAACGGATTCAATGAAAAGGGTCCTTATGAAGGGTAAATAGCAATTGGCATATCACGTTGTGGTTTTGCGTAGGTAAGTAACGTTCTTGCTAGAAACCCATAGCAGCCACGTAAAACATGCAAACAACAATTAGAGGACGTCTAACTTGTTTTTGCAGGTATGCTATGTGATGTGATATGGCCAAAAGAATGTGATGAATGATATGTGATGTATGAGATTGATCATGTTCTTGTAATAGGAATCACGACTTGCATGTCGATGAGTATGACAACCGGTAGGAGCCATAGGAGTTGTCTTAATTTATTGTATGACCTGCGTGTCAATGAACAACGCCATGTAATTACTTTACTTTATTGCTAAACCGTTAGCCATAGTAGTAGAAGTAATAGTTGGTGAGACAACTTCATGGAGACACGATGATGGAGATCATGGTGTCATGCCGGTGATGATGATGATCATGGAGCCCCGAAGATGGAGATCAAAAGGAGCAAAATGATATTGGCCATATCATGTCACTTTTTGATTGCATGTGATGTTTATCATGTTTATGCATCTTATTTCCTTAGAACGACAGTAGTAAATAAGATGATCCCTCATAATAATTTCAAGAAAGTGTTCCCCCTAACTGTGCACCGTTGCGAAAGTTCGTCGTTTCGAAGCACCACGTGATGATCGGGTGTGATAGATTCTAACGTTCACATACAACGGGTGTAAGCCAGATTTACACACGCGAAACACTTAGGTTGACTTGATGAGCCTAGCATGTACAGACATGGCCTCGGAACACAAGAGACCGAAAGGTCAAGCATGAGTCGTATAGTAGATACGATCAACATAAAGATGTTCACCGATGATGACTAGTCCGTCTCACGTGATGATCGGACACGGCCTAGTTGACTCAGATCATGTAATCACTTAGATGACTAGAGGGATGTCTATCTGAGTGGGAGTTCATAAGATGAACTTAATTATCCTGAACATAGTCAAAAGATTCTTGCAAATTATGTCATAGCTCGCGCTTTAGTTCCACTGTTTTAGATATGTTCCTAGAGAAAATTTAGTTGAAAGTTGATAGTAGCAATTATGCGGACTGGGTCCGTGAACTGAGGATTGTCCTCGTTGCTTCATAGAAGGCTTATGTCCTTAATGCACCGCTTGGTGTGCTGGACCTCGAACGTAGTCTGTGGATGTTGTGAACATCTGACATACACGTTTTGATAACTGCGTGATAGTTCAGTTAAATGGTTTAGAGTAGAGGCACCAAAGACGTTTTTGAAACGTCGCGGAACGTATGAGATGTTTCAAGGGCTAAAATTGGGATTTCAGGCTCGTGCCCATGTCAAGAGGTATGAGACCTCCGACGATTTTCTTAGCCTGCAAACTAAGGAAGAAAAGCTCAATTGATGAGCTTGTGCTCAGATTGTCTGAGTACAACAATCACTTGAATCGACTGGGAGTTGATCTTCCAGATGAGATAGTGTTGTTTCTCCAAAGTCATTGCCACCAAGCTGCTAGAGCTTCGTGATGAACTATAACATATCAGGGATAGATATGATGATCCTTGAGGTATTCGCGATGTTTGACACCGTGAAAGTAGAAATCAAGAAGGAGCATCAATTGTTGATGGTTGGTGAAACCACTAGTTTCAAGAAGGGCAAGGGCAAGAAGGGATACTTCATGAAACGACAAATCAGATGTTGCTCTAGTGAAGAAACCCAAGGTTGAACCCAAACCTGAGACTAAGTGCTTCTGTAATAAGGGGAACAGCCACTGGAGCAGAATTGCCCTAGATACTTGGTAGATGAGAAGGCTGGCAAGGTCGATAGAAGTATATTGGATATAAATTATGTTAATGTGTACTTTACTAGTACTCCTAGTAGCACCAGGGTATTAAGATACCGGTTCGGTTGCTAAGTGTTAGTAACTCAAAATAAAAGAGCTACAGGATAAACGGAGACTAGCTAAAGGTGAGCTGACGATATGTGTTGGAAGTGCTTCCAAGTTTGATGTGATCAAACATCGCACGCTCCCTCTACCATCAAGATTAGTATTAAACCTGAATAATTGTCATTTGGTGTTTGCGTTGAGCATAGACATGATTGGATTATGTCTATCACAATATGGTTATTCATTTAAGGAGAATAATGGTTACTCTATTTATTTGAATAATACATTCAGTGGTCTTGCACCTAAAGGAATGGTTTATTGAATCTCGATCGTAGTGATACACATTTTCATGCCAAAAGATATAAGATAGTAATGATAGTACCACTTACTTGTGGCACTGCCATGTGAGTCATATTGGTATAAAATGCATGAAGAAGCTCCATGTTGATGGATCTTTGGACTCACTCGTTTTTGAAAAGTTTGAGACATGTGAACCATGTCTATTGGTGTATACGCATGAAGAAACTCCATGCAGATGGATCGTTTGGACTCACTTGATTTTGAATCACTTGAGATATGCAAATCATACCACATGGGCAAGATAACTGAAAAGCCTCGTTTTTCAGTAAGATGGAACAAGAAAGCAACTTGTTGGAAGTAATACATTTTGATGTGTGCAGTCCAATGAGTGCTAAGGCACGCAGTGGATATCGTTATGTTCTTACTTCACGGATTATTTGAGTAGATACTGAGTATATTTACTTGATGAAACACAAGTCTGAATTATTGAATGGTTCAAGTAATTTCAGAATGAAGTTGAAGATCATCGTGACAAGAGGATAAAATGTTTATGATATGATCATCGAAATGAGTATCTGAGTTACGAGTTTGGCACACAATTAAGACATTGTGGAGATTGTTTCACAACCAATACCGCCTGGAACACCATAGTGTGATGGTGTGTCCGAACATCATAACTGCACCCTATTGGATATGGTGCATACCATGATGTCTCTTATCGAATTACCACTATCGTTTATGGGTTAGGCATTAGAGACAACCACATTCACTTTAAATAGGGCACCACGTAATTCCGTTGAGATGACATCGTATGAACTATGGTTTAGAGAAACCTAAGCTGTCGTTTCTTAAAAGTTTGGGGCTGTGACGCTTATGTGAAAAAGTTTCAGGTTGGTAAGCTCGAACCCAAAGCGGATAAAATGCATCTTCATAGGACACCCAAAACTGTTGGGTATACCTCCTAATTCAGATCCGAAAGCAATAGGGATTGTTTCTTGAATTGGGTCCTTTCTCGGGAAAAAGTTTCTCTCGAAAGAATTGAGTGGGAGGATGGTGGAGACATGATGAGGTTATTGAACCGTCACTTCAACTAGTGTGTAGCAGGGCACAGGAAGTTGTTCCTGTGGCACCTACACCAATTGAAGTAGAAGCTTATGATAGTGATCATGAAGTTTTGGATCAAGTCACTACCGTACCTCATAGGGTGATAAGGATGCGTACTACTTCAGAGTGGTACAGTAATCCTGTCTTGAAGGTCATGTTGCTAGACAACAATGAACCTACGAGCTATGGAGAAGCGATGGTGGGCCCAAATTCCGACAAATGGTTAGAAGCCATGAAATCCGAGATAGGATCCATGTATCAGAACAAAGCATGGACTTTGGTGGACTTGCTCGATGATCGGCAAGCAATTGAAATAAATGGATCTTTAAGAAGAAGACGGACATGGGCGGTAATGTCATCGTCTATGAAGCTCGACTTGTGGCGAAGAGTTTTTCACAAGGAGTTGACTACGATGAGATATTCTCATCTGTACTGATGCTTAAGTCCGTCGGAATCATGTTAGCATTAGCTGCATTTATGAAATCTGGCAGATGGATGTCAAAACGAGTTTCCTTACCAGTCTTCGTAAGGAAAGGTTGTATGTAATACAATCAGAAAGGTTTTGTCGATCCTAAGGATGCTAAAAGGTATGCTAGCTCCAGCGATCCTTCCATGGACTGGAGTAAGCATCTCGGAGTTGGAATATACACTTTGATAAGATGATCAAAGATTTTGGGTTTATACAAAGTTTATGAGAAACTTGTATTTCCAAAGAAATGAGTGGGAGCACTATAGAATTTCTGATGAGTATATGTTGTTGACATATTGTTGATCAAAAATGATGTAGAGTTTCTGGAAAGCATATAGGGTTATTTGAAAAGTGTTTTCAAGGGAAAACCTGGATTAAGCTACTTGAACATTGAGCATCAAGATCTATAAGGATAGATCAAAAACGCTAAATGGTACTTTCAAATGAGCACATACCTTGACATGATCTTGAAGGTGTTCAAGATGGATCAGTCAAAGAAGGAGTTCTTGCCTGAGTTGTAAGGTACGAAGTTAAGACTTAAAGCTCGACCACGACAGAAAAGTGAGAAAGGACGAAGGTCGTCCCCTATGCTTTAGACGTACGCTCTACAGTATGCTATGCTGTGTACCGCACCTGATGTGTGCCTTGCTACATATCTGGCAAGAGGGTACAAAGGTGATCAAGGAGTAGATCACCAGATAGCGGTCAAAATTATCCTTAGAGGAATAAGGATATGTTTCTAGGTTATGGAGGTGATAAAGAGTTCGACGTAAAGAGTTGCATCGATGCAAGCTTTAACACCTATCCGAATGACTCTGAGTAGCGAAACGGATACGTATAGTGGAGCAACCATTTGGAATAGCTCCAAGTGGAGCGTGGAAGCAGCATTTACAATATGACATAGAGAATTGCGAAGTACATACGGATCTGAATGTTGCAGACCCATTGACTAAAACCTCTCTCACAAGCAAAACATGATCAAACCCCAGAACTCATTGAGTCTTAATCACATGATGATGTGAACTAGTTTAATGACACTAGTAAACTCTTTGGATGTTGGTCACATGGCGATGTGACCTGTGAGTGTTAGTCACATGGCGATGTGAACTAGATTATTGACTCTAGTGCAAGTGGGAGACTGTTGGAAATATGCCCTAGAGGCAATAATAAATTAGTTATTATTATATTTCCTTGTTCATGATAATCGTTTATTATCCATGCTATAATTGTATTGATAGGAAACTCAGATACATGTGTGGGTACATAGACAACACCATGTCCCTAGTAAACCTCTAGTTGACTAGCTCGTTGATCAATAGATGGTTATGGTTTCCTGACCATGGACATTGGATGTCGTTGATAACGAGATCACATCATTAGCAGAATGATGTGATGGACAAGACCCAATCCTAAGCCTAGCACAAAGATCGTGCAGTTCGTATGCTAAAGCTTTTCTAATGTCAAGTATCTTTTCCTTAGACCATGAGATTGTGCAACTCCCGGATACCGTAGGAATGCTTTGGGTGTACAAAATGTCACAACGTAACTGGGTGGCTATAAAGGTGCACTACAGGTATCTCCGAAAGTGTCTGTTGGGTTGGCACGAATCGAGACTGGGATTTGTCACTCCATGTGACGGAGAGGTATCTCTGGGCCCACTCGGTAGGACATCATCATAATGTGCACAATGTGATCAAAGAGTTGATCGCGGGATGATGTGTTACGGAACGAGTAAAGAGACTTGCCAGTAACGAGATTGAACAAGGTATCGGTATACCGACGATCGAATCTCGGGCAAGTACAATACCATTAGACAAAGGGAATTGTATACGGGATTGATTGAGTCCTTGCCATCGTGGTTCATCCGATGAGATCATCGTGTAACATGTGGGAGCCAACATGGGTATCCAGATCCCGCTGTTGGTTATTGACCGGAGAACGTCTCGGTCATGTCTACGTGTCTCCCGAACCCGTAGGGTCTACACACTTAAGGTTCAATGACGCTAGGGTTATAAAGGAAGTTTGTATGTGGTTACCGAATGTTGTTCGGAGTCCCGGATGAGATCCCGGACGTCACGAGGAGTTCCAAAATGGTCCGGAGGTAAAGATTTATATATGGAAAGTCCTATTTTGGCCACCAGAAAATGTTCGGGATTTTTCGGTATTGTACCAGGAAGGTTCTAGAAGGTTCCGGAGTGGGGCCCACCTACATGGGGGGACCCACATGAACGTGGGTAGTGGGGGCAAGGCCCCACACCCCTGGTCAATGCGCACCAAGATCCCCCCTTAGAAGGAATAAAATCATATCCCGAAGGGATAAGATCAAGATCCCTAAAAAGGGGGGATAACAATCGGTGGGGAAGGAAATGATGGGATTTCTTTCCTCCCACCTTTGCCAACGCCCCAATGGACTTGGAGGGCAAGAAACCAGCCCCCTCCACCCTTATATATAGTAGGGAGGCGCATGGGAGCTTTACCCAAGTTCTGGCGCAGCCCTTCCCCTCTCCCAAGTCCTCCTCCTCTCTCGCGGTGCTTTGCGAAGCCCTGCAGGATTGCCACGCTCCTCCATCACCACCACGCCGTTGTGCTGCTGCTAGATGGAGTCTTCCTCAACCTCTCCCTCTCTCCTTGCTGGATCAAGGCATGGGAGACGTCACCGGGCTGTACGTGTGTTGAACGCGGAGGTGCCGTCTGTTCGGCACTAGGATCTCCGGTGATTTGGATCACGACGAGTACGACTCCTTCAACCCCGTTCTCTTGAACGCTTCCGCTTAGCGATCTACAAGGGTATGTAGATGCACTCTCCTTCCCCTCGTTGCTGGTTTCTTCATAGATAGATCTTGGTGACACGTAGGAAAAATTTGAATTTTTGCTACGTTCCCCAACAGGTACGTGGACAACACTCTCCCCTCTCCTTGCTATGCATCACCATGATCTTGCGTGTGCGTAGGAAATTTTTTGAAATTACTACGTTCCCCAACAGTGGTATCATAGCCTAGGTTTTATGCGTTGATGTTATATGCACGAGTAGAACACAAGTGAGTTGTGGGTGATACAAGTCATACTGCTTACCAGCATGTCATACTTTGGTTCAGCGGTATTGTGAGATGAAGCGGCCCGGACCGACATTACGCGTACGCTTGCGCGAGACTGGTTTCACCGTTACGAGCACTCATGCTTAAAGGTGACTGGCGGGTGTCTGTCTCTCTCACTTTAGTTGAACCGAGGGTGGCTACGCCCGGTCCTTGCGAAGGTTAAAACAACACTAACTTGACGAACTATCGTTGTGGTTTTGATGCGTAGGTAAGAACGGTTCTTGCTCAGCCCGTAGTAGCCACTTAAAATTTGCAACAACAAAGTAGAGGACGTCTAACTTGTTTTTGCAGGGCATGTTGTGATGTGATATGGTCAAGACGTGATGCTATATTTTATTGTATGAGATGATCATGTTTTGTAACCGAAGTTATCGGCAACTGGCAGGAGACATATGGTTGTCGCTTTATTGTATGAAATGCAAACGCCCTGTAATTGCTTTACTCTATCACTAAGCGGTAGCGATAGTCGTAGAAGCAATAGATGGCGTAACGACAATGATGCTATGATGGAGATCAAGGTGTCGCGCCGGTGACGATGGTGATCACGACGGTGCTTCGGAGATGGAGATCACAAGCACAAGATGATGATGGCCATATCATATCACTTATATTGATTGCATGTGATGTTTATCCTTTATGCATCTTATCTTGCTTTGATTGACGGTAGCATTTTAAGATGATCTCTCACTAAAATTATCAAGAGGTGTTCTCCCTGAGTATGCACCGTTGCGAAAGTTCTTCGTGCTGAGACACCACGTGATGATCGGGTGTGATAGGCTCTACGTTCAAATACAACGGGTGCAAAACAGTTGCACATGCGGAATACTCAGGTTAAACTTGACGAGCCTAGCATATACAGATATGGCCTCGGAACACAGAGACCGAAAGGTCGAACGTGAATCATATAGTAGATATGATCAACATAGTGATGTTCACCATTGAAACTACTCCATCTCACGTGATGATCGGACATGGTTTAGTTGATTTGGATCACGTGATCACTTAGATGACTAGAGAGATGTCTGTCTAAGTGGGAGTTCTTAAGTAATATGATTAATTGAACTTAAATTTATCATGAACTTAGTACCTGATAGTATTTAGCTTGTCTATGTTTGTTGTAGATAGATGGCTCGTGCTGTTGTTCCGTTGAATTTTAATGCGTTCCTTGAGAAAGCAAAGTTGAAATATGATGGTAGCAATTACACGGACTGGGTCCGTAACTTGAGGATTATCATCATTGCTGCACAGAAGAATTATGTCCTGGAAGCACCGATGGGTGCCAGGCCTGCTGCTGATGCAACTAACGACGTTAAGAACGTCTGGCAAAGCAAAGCTGATGACTACGCGATAGTTCAGTGTGCCATGCTTTACGGCTTGGAACCGGGACTTCAACGACGTTTTGAACGTCATGGAGCATATGAGATGTTCCAGGAGTTGAAGTTAATATTTCAAGCAAATGCTCGGATTGAGAGATATGAAGTCTCCAATAAGTTCTATAGCTGCAAGATGGAGGAGAATAGTTCTATAAGTGAATATATACTCAAAATGTCTGGGTATAACAATCACTTGATTCAACTAGGAATTAATCTTCCGGATGATAGTGTCATTGACAGAATTCTTCAATCACTGCCACCAAGCTACGAGATCTTCATGATGAACTATAATATGCAAGGGATGAACAAGACAATTCCCGAGCTCTTCGCAATGCTATAGGCTGCAGAGGTAGAAATCAAGAAGGAGCATCAAGTGTTGATGGTCAACAAGACCACCAGTTTCAAGAAAAAGGGTAAAGGGAAGAAGAAGGGAAACTTCAAGAAGAACAACAAACAAGTTGCTGCTCAAGAGAAGAAACCCAAGTCTGGACCTAAGCCTGAGACTGAGTGCTTCTACTGCAAGCAGACTGGTCACTAGAAGCGGAACTTTCCCAAGTATTTGGCGGATAAGAAGGATGGCAAGGTGAACAAAGGTATATGTGATATACATGTTATTGATGTGTACCTTACTAATGCTCATAGTAGTACCTGGGTATTTGATACTGGTTCTGTTGCTAATATTTGCAACTCGAAACAGGGACTACGAATTAAGCAAAGATTGGCTAAGGACGAGGTGACGATGCGCGTGGGAAATGGTTCCAAAGTCGATGTGATCGCGGTCGGCACGCTACCTCTACATCTACCATCGGGATTAGTTTTAGACCTAAATAATTGTTATTTGGTGCCAGCGTTGAGCATGAACATTATATCTGGATCTTGTTTGATGTGAGACAGTTATTCATTTAAATCAGAGAATAATGGTTGTTCTATTTATATGAGTAATATCTTTTATGGTCATGCACCCTTGAAGAGTGGTCTATTTTTATTGAATCTCGATAGTAGTGATACACATATTCATAATGTTGAAGCCAAAAGATACAGAGTTGATAGTGATAGTGCAACTTATTTGTGCCACTGCCGTTTAGGTCATATCGGTGTAAAGCGCATGAAGAAACTCCATACTGATGGAGTTTTGGAATCACTTGATTATGAAGCACTTGGTACTTGCGAACCGTGCCTCATGGGCAAGATGACTAAAACGCCGTTCTCCGGAACTATGGAGCGAGCAACTGATTTGTTGGAAATCATACATACTGATGTATGTGGTCCAATGAATATTGAGGCTCGCGGCGGGTATCGTTATTTTCTCACCTTCACAGATGATTTGAGCAGATATGGGTATATCTACTTGATGAAACACAAGTCTGAAACATTTGAAAAGTTCAAAGAATTTCAGAGTGAAGTGGAAAATCATTGTAATAAGAAAATAAAATTTCTACAATCTGATCGTGGAGGAGAATATTTGAGTTACGAGTTTGGTTTACATTTGAAACAATGTGGAATAGTTTCGCAACTCACGCCACCCGGAACACCACAACGAAATGGTGTGTCCGAACGTCGTAATCGTACTTTACTAGATATGGTGCGATCTATGATGTCTCTTACTGATTTACCGCTATCGTTTTGGGGTTATGCTTTAGAGACAGCCGCATTCACGTTAAATAGGGCACCATCAAAATCCGTTGAGACGGCGCCTTATGAACTGTGGTTTGGCAAGAAACCAAAGTTGTTGTTTCTTAAAGTTTGGTGCTGCGATGCTTATTTGAAGAAACTTCGACCAGATAAGTTCGAACCCAAATCGGAGAAATGTGTCTTCATAGGATACCCAAAAGAGACTATTGGGTACACCTTCTATCACATATCTGAGGGCAAGATTTTCGTTGCTAAATTCGGATCCTTTCTAGAGAAGGAGTTTCTCTCGAAAGAAGTGAGTGGGAGGAAAGTAGAACTTGATGAGGTAAATGTACCTTCTCCCTTATTGGAAAGTAGTCCATCACAAGAACCGGTTCCTGTGACAACTACACCAATTAGTGAGGAAGCTAATGATATTGATCATGAAACTTCAGATCAAGTTTCTACTGAACCTTGTAGGTCTACCAGAGTAAGATCCGCACTAGAGTGGTACGGTAATCCTATTCTGGAAGTCATGTTACTTGACCATGGCGAACCTACGAACTATCAGGAAGCGATGATGAGCCCAGATTCCGCAAAATGGCTAGAAGCCATGAAATCTGAGATGGGATCCATGTATGAGAACAAAGTATGGACTTTGGTTGACTTGCCCGATGATCGGCAAGCCATTGAGAATAAATGGATTTTTAAGAAGAAGACTGACGCTGATGGTAATGTAACTGTCTACAAAGCTCGACTTGTTGCGAAAGGTTTTCGACAAGTTCAAGGGGTTGACTAGGATGAGACTTTCTCACCCGTAGCGATGCTTAAGTCTGTCCGAATCATGTTAGCAATTGCTGCATTTTATGATTATGAAATTTGGCAAATGGATGTCAAAACTGCATTCTTGAATGGATTTTTGGAAGAAGAGTTGTACATGATGCAACCAGAAGGTTTTGTTGATCCAAAAGGCGCTAACAAAGTGTGCAAGCTCCAGCGATCCATTTATGGACTGGTGCAAGCATCTCGGAGTTGGAATAAACGCTTTGATAGTGTGATCAAAGCATATGGTTTTATACAGACTTTTGGAGAAGCCTGTATTTACAAGAAAGTGAGTGGGAGCTCTGTAGCATTTCTGATATTATATGTAGATGTCATATTATTAATTGGAAATGATATAGAATTTCTGGATAGCATAAAGGGATACTTGAATAAAAGTTTTTCTATGAAAGACCTCGGTGAAGCTGCTTACATATTGGGCATCAAGATCTATAGAGATAGATCAAGACGCTTAATTGGACTTTCACAAAGCACATACCTTGATAAAGTTTTGAAAAAGTTCAAAATGGATCAGGCAAAGAAAGGGTTCTTGCCTGTATTACAAGGTGTAAAGTTGAGTCACACTCAATGCCCGACCACAGCAGAAGATAGAGAGAAAATGAAAGATGTTCCCTATGCTTCAGCCATAGGCTCTATCATGTATGCAATGTTGTGTACCAGACCTGACGTATGCTTAGCAATAAGCTTAGCAGGGAGGTACCAAAGTAATCCAGGAGTGGATCACTAGACAGCGGTCAAGAACATCCTGAAATACCTGAAAAGGACTAAGGATATGTTTCTCGTTTGTGGAGGTGACAAAGAGCTAGTCGTAAATGGTTACGTCGATGCAAGCTTTGACACTGATGCGGACGATTCTAAATCGCAAACCGGATACGTGTTTTTATTAAACGGTGGAGCTGTAAGTTGGTGCAGTTCTAAACAAAGCGTCGTGGCGGGATCTACATGCGAAGAGGAGTACATAGCTGCTTCGGAAGCAGCAAATGAAGGAGTCTGGATGAAGGAGTTCATTTCCGATCTAGGTGTCATACCTAGTGCATCGGGACCAATGAAGATCTTCTGTGACAATACTGGTGCAATTGCCTTGGCAAAGGAATCCAGATTTCACAAGAGGACCAAGCACATCAAGAGACGTTTCAATTCCATCCGGGACCAAGTCCAGGTGGGAGACATAGAGATTTGCAAGATACATACGGATCTGAATGTTGCAGACCCGTTGACTAAGCCTCTTCCACGAGCAAAACATGATCAGCACCAAGACTCCATGGGTGTTAGAATCATTACTGTGTAATCTAGATTATTGACTCTAGTGCAAGTGGGAGACTGAAGGAAATATGCCCTAGAGGCAATAATAAAATTATTATTTATTTCCTCATATCATGATAAATGTTTATTATTCATGCTAGAATTGTATTAACCGGAAACATGATACATGTGTGAATACATAGACAAACATAATGTCACTAGTATGCCTCTACTTGACTAGCTCATTAATCAAAGATGGTTATGTTTCTTAGCGATAGACATGTGTTGTCATTTGATTAACGGGATCACATCATTAGGAGAATGATGTGATTGACTTGACCCATTTCGTTAGCTTAGCACTTGATCGTTTAGTATGTTGCTATTGCTTTCTTCATGACTTATACAAAGTTCCTATAACTATGAGATTATGCAACTCCCGTTTACCGGAGGAACACTTTGTGTGCTACCAAACGTCACAACGTAACTGGGTGATTATAAAGGAGCTCTTCAGGTGTCTCTGAAGGTACATGTTGAGTTGGCGTATTTCGAGATTAGGTTTTGTCACTCCGATTGTGGGAGAGGTATCTCTGGGCCCTCTCGATAATGCACATCACTATAAGCCTTGCAAGCAATGTAGCTAATGAGTTAGTTACGGAATGATGCATTACGTAACGAGTAAAGACACTTGTCGGTAACGAGATTGAACTAGGTATTGGATACCGACGATCGAATCTCGGGCAAGTAACATACCGATGACAAAGGGAACAACGTATGTTGTTATGCGGTTTGACCGA
The DNA here is from genome assembly GCF_018294505.1 of Triticum aestivum. Lineage (NCBI taxonomy): Eukaryota > Viridiplantae > Streptophyta > Magnoliopsida > Poales > Poaceae > Triticum > Triticum aestivum. The sequence goes on from NC_057813.1 coordinate 384,079,940, forward strand.
TAAAGATCTTCGTAGAATATGTAGGAGCCAATATGAGCATCCAGGTTCCGCTATTGGTTATTGACCGAGAATAGTTCTAGGTCATGTCTACATAGCTCTCGAACCCGTAGGGTCCGCATGCTTAATGTTACGATGACAGTTTTATTGCGAGTTTATAAGTTTTGATGTACCGAAGGTTGTTCGGAGTCCCGGATGTGATCATGGACATGACGAGGAGTCTCGAAATGGTCGAGACATAAAGATTGATATATTGGAAGCTTATATTTGGATATTGGAATCGTTTCGGGTGAAATCGGGATTTTACCGGAGTACCGGGAGGTTACGGGAACCCTCCCGGGGGTTAATGGGCCTACATGGGCCATGAGGGAGAAGAGGAGGGCCGGCCAGGGCAGGCCGCACGCCCCCTCCCCCCCTAGTCCGAAAAGGACAAGGAAGGGGGGGCGCCCCCCTTTCCTCTTTCCCCTCCCCCCTTTCCTTCTCCACCAAGGCAAGAGGGGGGAGTCCTACTCCCGGTGGGAGTAGGACTCCTCCAGGCGCACCCCTAGGGGTCGGCCGCACCTCCCCCCTCCCTCCTTTATATATGGGGGCAGGGGGCACCTCTATACACACAAGTTGATCTTCGTGATCGTTCCTTAGCCGTGTGCGGTGCCCCCCTCCACCATATTCCACCTCGGTCATATCGTTGCGGTGCTTAGGCGAAGCCCTACGTCGGTAGAACATCTTCATCGTCACCACGCCGTCGTGCTGACGGAACTCATCCCCGACACCCTGCTGGATCGGAGTCCGGGGATCGTCATCGAGCTGAACGTGTGCTGAACTCGGAGGTGCCGTACGTTCGGTGCTTGGATCGGTCGGATCGTGAAGACGTACGACTACATCAACCGTGTTGTCATAATGCTTCCGCTTACGGTCTACGAGGGTACGTGGACAACACTCTCCCCTCTCGTTGCTATGCATCACCATGATCTTGCGTGTGCGTAGGAATTTTTTTGAAATTACTATGTTCCCCAACATCCGCCCTACATCAACATGTCATGGGAATGGAGATCCACCACGCCCGGCCATAAACTAGTTTAGCATAGTCCAATATAGTTTAGTTAAAATATGTCTAAAATGCAAATGTTCATCCGATTTATATGAAAATCATCTGGTTTGCTTGTAATTCATACGAAAGGTTGAGATCTTGTTTGAAATGTATGCAATTAGTTTTGAATGGCCGGCTCCCGCATGAGTATCTGTAGGCAGATGTGGTGTCCGGTTTGCGGGTTGGCGTTTAATAGAGGTGAGGGTGTCCCGATCTTTCGATGAGATGATAACTATCGATTTGGTGGAGTTGACTTTGATGATCCGACTATAAACATGCACGACGTTGTGCCTTAGCACTCACTAAACCAATCTCCTAAGGTTACTGACGATGCTGGAAGCACGATCAGCCTGACCACGAAGGTCTATTCCTGCACGCAATCGAAGAACAAGCAAGAATATGATAATGCAATCTGAATATTGCTTATATAGATGAAGTATTGATAAAGGTGGGGATCCGAAAGTGGTCTTGGTCTGGTCGTTGGACACAAACGAAGTACAGAAAGTTGCAATGGCTAACTTTTAACTAAACAAATCCCAAAGAAAAAGTTACTAGATGGATCTACTTATATAGGAGCAAGGGGTGGCGGCCAAGGAGGTGGGAGGACGTCCCAAAGCAGCCTAAAACTAACCTTAGGTCATACAAGGCTCATGGGCCCAAGTGGAGGTGATGCAACGCCTTTGGACTTGTAGTTTGACTCGGATTCTGCTGCAGGGTCAGATTGTTTCATCGATAACTTAACGCTCCAGACGAATTTTGAAGGTGAATCCAATTGGGTTGGAAAGAGCATGAAATCTACTTTCCAAAAAAATCACCCAATTTGGAGTCCTTACGAAAGTGTTCTTGGCGTTTTGAGTCAGGTATGTCTGCGCAGTCCGAATCTGAATCCAGAACGTGAGAGACTTGGACTCTATCTTCTCTTGGCCCAAAAGTGACATGAGAGGACTTTTTAAACAGCACCTAAACTTCTCTTTTCTCCTTATCTTTATGCGGATTGTACAAATGTCCAATACACCTGTAATTAGACATGACACAAAAGTTTGTGAATTATTTTTGTCCTGGATGACATAAATAAATTATTGCATAGTTTGCATTAGAAATCACCCCACAAATATACATGTATGCAATATTTTTGGTCGTATCCAAGGTAGTCATGTCCTCATCATCTAGGTAGTCATGTCCTCATCAGCGTTGAAGATGCCCTAAAGCAATACTTTGAGGTTGCTTGGACAAAGTGTTCAATAGTTTTTTTGGTTGAACTGTTCAATAGTTTGTTTGACCCTTAAGAGTGGCACAAGGGGCGAAATAGGAAGGATCTCCCCGAATGATTTGAATCCAAAGGAAAATGAAGTCAAATTGCGTCTGGGTTCACCATTGAATAGCCTTCTTCTAGAATATGATAATTTCTTCTATAAAAGGAATTGCCCTATCCGACAATCTAGGCACTTGTGAGCAGTAGTCTGGGTCGTTTGATCATTTCACTGTGGTACGTTTTTTTACCGTTGCCAGTTGCTGGACCGTCCAAACATGTTGCACATCACCACTTCCATTGAGGATCAATGAAGGATGGGCTTAAGTGTGGAGCCGGAGAATGAAGCGAGTTTGCCTCCTATTCTCGGTATGAGAACAAACGCAACATGGAGCGTGTGCGGTGAAAACCCTAGCCCCCAATTCATCCACCCTCGAGCCCCGCACCCCCTCCACTTCCCATTCACCTCTTCCATTCTTCCCTGCACTCCACCGCCACCATGCCCCTCCTCTGTCCCTTCGTCTCTCTCCTCTGGTCGTCGACGCTTCTCCTCCAGTCGCACAACTAACCATTTCTCTGCCTCTTTCTCTTCCCTGCAGGACGACGTCTTCCCACGTTCTCGATCCCTCCTACTGCTTGGCTAAAAACATCGTTGGTTTGGTTCTAGAAAAATGAAGCAGTTCTCTGAACCCTGCTACTGTTACTATGGTTGCTATTTTCGTTTTTGTTACACAACAGTTCTCTCATGGTGTTTCTATTAACTATGAGGAACATCAGCCTAGCTTTTGTCTTGAATGTCTTTGATGTGTGATCGAGAGCTAAATGCCCTTTGGAACGACGTGATTGCTTGTTTGGCCTTTTAAAATGGTTTGGTGGTGCAACTAAGTTTGGCCACTGCCCATTGGGTTTAGATATTAGGTGGCGTGTGAAACAATTTCTTAGGCAACAATTTCTCAAGTAGGTTTATCTGTTTGTTATGGTATTTGGGTACTTATTTCCTGATATTTTTTGAGATTCTTTGGCTCTCATAGATGTGGGGGGTTTCAAGTCCTCAAAAGCTCTCGTTAGCATGTCTTGTATACTACGCTCCCAACAAGGTTCCTCTCGTGGTGTGTCTCGTGTACTGCAGTCGACACTAGGGGCACAAAATCACATGTTAATGTGTGAGCACAGCTGATGAACTCATTGGTCCTTTTCCTCCCTTTCTTGTGTTGGAGTTGTGAGGTGATGTGACCTTTGTTGTGATTCATTCCCTTTTCACATAATTAATGAAAAGCTCTCGACGGTCTTCCTCTTTGATGTCCATATTGCCCACAAGGTGACTGCTAGCTTCATAAAACGGGCATGTGATAACATTTCAAGCATCCCAAATATCCATAGTTTTGCACTCGCTTCTCGTGTTTCAGCCAGCTGCTCCACAACTTCATCGCCTGCCAATTGAAACACATATGGCTGAGGTGCACTCAATTAGAGAATGTTTCTGTGAGTGGATATTGCCACACATTTGACAATTTTCCGCATCACTCATGTTTGTGTTATGTTGCACATCTTCCATCGAAAGTGAGTGTTTAGCGAGCCGCCAAAAAAAGGTTCTAATTTTGGTAGGTACCTGAACATTCCAAAGGGATGTCCAACTCTTCTCCTCCCTTGCCCATTTGAAGTGGATGCTCTTCCTTCCAACCAAGCTTCCTTGGCTACAAGCATGCGATAAGCAGACCTCACTATGAAATACCCTTTTTTATCGAACTTGCAGGCCCAAAAATCGCCAATAGAACTTGTTCATAGGCCTAAAAATGTTCATAAAAATAAAAAATGATTGTGAATTACAAAAAAAATCATCCATTCAAAAAATGTTCAGGCATTTCAAAAAAATGTTCGTCAAACAAAAATGTTCATATATTTCACAAATTGCCCCCAAATTTGGAAAAAATCTCATCTATTCAAAGAATGTTCGCCAATTCAAAAAAATGGTCAGGGGTTTCAAAAAACTGTTCACAATTTGCAAAAAAAGTTAAGGATTTTAAAAAATGTTCATGAATTTAAAATATGTTCACAATTTCATAAAAATGTTTGTAAAAAAATATTCACAATTTCAAAAAATGCTCATGATTTTTAAAAAAATTCATGAGTTTGTAAAAGATGTTCACAAAATGCAGAAAGAGAAGGGAAAAGAAAGAAAGAAAATGAAAAATAAAATAAAAGGGCAAACTAATATGGAAAAATGGAAAAATGAAAATAAATAAAGGAAATAATGTAAATGAAAAGGCAGAAAAAGGTAAAAGGAAAAACAAAATAAAATAAAATAACCCAGTCTGGGGTGGTGTAAGAACTTTTGCCATACCGAAAAGGAGCTACTTGGGCCGCCAAAAATGTGTGCATAGCGGGAGCGGGGGTGGGGTGGGGTGTACTCCCTAGGTCGCTAACCAGCAACCTGCGCGCCGAAAAGGATTTCACCATGATGCAGAAGTGTTGTCGATAAAATCACTGACCATCATGGGGGGGGGGGGGGGGGTAGACATGCCAACGGCCACATAGATGTTTCATCCTATCAAAATGGTACTTCTTTATTTTCCTTTTCAAGCGATCTACTTTTTTTTAGAGAGAGTGTGTCCAAATGCGACTGTGAGAAACAAAATATTGGGCCTTGTCAACCATATGCTGTAGCCCATTTTATCTCAACCGAGGCAAACCAGGCCCTATAGACAGACAAATGGTCCGGATAGCAACCTACCCAGCCCATCATCGCAAGGCTAAAACCCTTCTCGTGAAATATCTCATTCTTCTTCTCGCCTCTGTCTCACCTTATCCGCAACCCGCAAAAACCTCACTCCCCCCACACGCACGCTCGCTTCAATGGCTGCCCTGCCGACCGCCGCCGCCGCCGGGCGCGTAGCGGCCAGCGCCTTCACGTTCCCTGCCAAGCCCTCCTTATCCTCCTTCTCAGCCGCGTCTCTCCCCCGCGCCGCAGCCGCGGCGGCGGCCTTTTCAGCGATCGCCCTCGCACCGGCGGGGAGCCTCCAGCGTCGGCGGAGGCCGACGGCGGCCGGCGCAGCGCCCGGGAGCGAGCAGAGGGAGACGATACTGCTCCCCGGGTGTGACTACAACCACTGGCTGATCGTCATGGAGTTCCCCAAGGACCCCGCGCCCACACGCGAGCAGATGATCGACACCTACCTCAACACCCTCGCCACCGTCCTCGGCAGGTAAAACCTTGATTTCCCTTTCTCCCTGCTGATGACTCCTTTCTCTATGTCTGGTGAGAGAAATTTGACGCATTATCTTGTTTGCCTAGAGAAAATGCTACTAGCAATTTCATAGTAGTTGTCACTGGAAAATTATCGAGAAAATGCTAGCAATTCCATTGAGTCGGCTTATAGTCCTCTCATGTTTCGGAAATTGCTATGCAGGAGATAGATATGCAACACATACTCGACAGGTGCTTCTTGTTTGACAAGATTTTTTATCGTATACACATCAAATGATCAAATGTCTATTTATTAGATACTTGGAACTTTGTTCCATCATTACTGCCCATATGAGAAGAGCAGCACTGCCTGCATCTGATGTGATGTGAGCATGAGTGTAGTTTAGCAGGGTGTAACGTAGGCTTCAGTTTTCCTTCTTTAGTTTCATATGGTGCATCCAGATTCAGAAGGGTGTATACATAAAAGTCTAGACTGAGTAACTTGTTACAATTGCAGCATGGAGGAAGCCAAGAAGAACATGTATGCCTTCAGCACAACCACTTACACTGGGTTCCAGTGCACTGTCGATGAAGAAACATCAGAGAAGTTCAAGGGTAATTCTTGATTTACGCACTGTTTTGGTGCACAATTTCTTGGTATTTCCTTGTTTAAACTGTTCTTACGTTGCCTGTAGGTTTGCCTGGTGTCCTGTGGGTGCTCCCTGATTCCTACATCGATGTGAAAAACAAAGACTATGGAGGTTGGCATGACACAATATCTGTAGCTGCACGTTTATGTGCTTCTCTTGTCCTAATCACTAACATATTCACTGTTTTGTCTCCCTTCAGGTGATAAATACATAAATGGTGAGATCATTCCATGCACATACCCAACCTATCAACCAAAGGAGCGGAGGACCTCAAAGTACGAAAGCAGACGGTATGAGAGGCGAAGAGATGGCCCTCCTGCCAGCAGGAAACCGAAACAACAGGCCACTCAGCCTGAGTCGGCGTCTTCATGAGGTAGAATTGCATGCTAATCCACGCTTATCAACAGTTTGGTGTTTAAATTGACCCAAATCCTTATCTTGCCAGTTTTGCAGGCGATTACTCGCATACTGAAACAACAGAGAGTGCTCAATTCTATCATCTGACTCCGCCACCATGTATTGGGAGAGCTTCTAGGCACACAATTTCATCCAAAGCCCAAAATATGATGTAGCACTTGAGCGAGCGACCTGCGCAGCTGGATTTGGGGTTTTGGACCACAAGGATATCTTGAGTGGACTAAATCTAAGTGTAACAAAAGACTGAAATCCTGGTCCATCAAAAATGTTATTCCTCAAGTATCTTGTGATATTTTCTGTAATGTTTAGTGGTATCCCTGATCGTGAGAGTTCATTCACATTGAGCTTGATTGAACTGAAGTTAGCTTTTAGTCGTGATAAGGATAGTCAGATTGTGCTTGGAATTTAGGATGTTGAGTGGAGTGTGATTGAAAGTCCTTGTTATGTGGAATGCGGTGAATGTGTGCACTTGTCATTGTAGCTTGTTATTGTTCCAAGAAATCTGTATTTTGTTTTGTCATTATTAACTTCAGGCTTGTGTCATCTGATCAGATGGTCTAATCACAAATAAATAAAAGGGACACCAAGGACATCTCCAATAGTTTGTATGTTACTCCCTCCGTAAACTAATATAAAAGCGTTTAGATCACTATTATTAGTTTACAAAGGAAGTACTTGCATATCATCACACAACTACTCTAATAGAGTAATTTATGTTATCCAGATAGAAGTTGAGGGAAATATATGCTTGCTCTCTCTTCCATGGTTGTGGCTATTGTATATATAACCTCACTCTCTTTTGTTCTTTCTCACATCATCATAAATCTTATGTGGCAAATGTCATCAACTATTTCACAGCTTTGAATAAAGCACCATTCCAAACTCTGCCTTGTAGTAACCCTTCGAAGCAGTTGTCTGTGTAACGGGTCACTTGTGCACCCTCCCTATGTACACCACATACCACTTTACCCGCCATGACAGTTGACAGAGAAGTAACGATTCAAGACGTCTAGTGCTAGTGAAATCGGTGGTATCTGCGAGACCTATCTATCACCTTTTGATCATGGTATCCATCACCTTTTGATCGTGGACGCACCGCTTTGGGTTTACAAAGACATTGATCGCTGGATGAGATCCTTCTTTTGGGCTGGAAAAGATAGAACCAACGGTGGCCAATGCTTAATGACATGGAATAACATTTGCCGTCCAGTGGAGTAGGTGGTCTAGGGATTAAAAACCTGAAACTCCAAGCTTTGGTGCTGCGTGTTCGTTGGGAGTGGCTGCGACGAACTGAGCCTGATAGACCGTGGCAGGGTTTGTCGATGATGGTGGATGATGATGCGCGAGCTGTTTTTGACAGCTTCATTCGCATTTCAGCTGGGGATGGGAGGACCGTGCTCTTTTGGAGAGATCGATGGATCCTTGGCTTCACCATACATGACATTGCACCAACGATCCTTGAGTTGGTGCCAGTGAGTAACCAGAATCGGAGAACGGTGCACTCATCATTGATGGACAACGGATGGGCTACTGATGTGCATGGAGAAATCTCATTCGTGGCCCACCTTCAGTTGACACATCTCCTACATGCGATCAGTATGGTGCCACGTGACGAGGGGGTGCCAAACCATTTTTCGTGGCCGCGCGCGGCATCTGGTACATACTCGGCTGGTTCGGTATACAAACGCCTTTGTCGACGACTCGTGCGTTTCCCCTACGCAAGATGCATCTAGAGGAGTTGGGCTCCGCTGAAGTGTCAAATATTTGCTTGGTTGACTGTCCAATACCGCCTTTGGACATCGGATAGGAGGGCGATACATGGGCTTCAGGAGGAGACCTCGGCTTGCTACACTCGCCTTCAGAAGGAAGACGACGTTGATCACATTCTGGTTAACTGTGTCTACGCCCAGGAAGTTTGGCACGTATGCTTTCCACAATGCCAGATCAACGTGCGATGCCCCACAACTGAGGACAAGTTTACGGATTGGTGGTTGGAGCAGAGATCTAGGTTCTTTGGTCAGCACAGGAGGGGATTCGATTCGATGATTATTGCGATAGCTTGGGCTCTTTGGAGGCAGCGAAATGCTGGAGTTTTCCATAGGAGAGATCAGGAGCGTTTTCCTAGGCGATTGGTTAGCGTGATCTTCCATGAACTTGCTGACTGGAAGGAGGCCGGTGCAGGTGGTCTACATAGTTTTCTGAGAGAGTAGTCTAGACGTAGTGTGTAGTGTTTGGTGTTGGTGTGCTAAATCCGGTGTTCGCATTGGATGGCAGCCTCTTGTAAATCTTTTTGCTCCCTGCTATAAAAATATAGTATGCCTTTGGCGTTCTCTTGAAAAAAAAGCAGCAAGCGAAGAAACACAACGTATGCATGCATGATCTTATACCCAAAAGGCAGAACTAGTTCGTCCTAACTACTATGGTGCCATCCTACCACCACATCCAAAAGAGGGTGTAATCCCGCAAGTTCATCATCAACATAAGGGGTTAGTATATACCGCTTCATCAAAATATGCATGCCAACAACACTTTTCAAGCCGTAGCTACCACAGAATGCACATCGCCATCGTCATCGATCATCATGCCGCTGTCACCACCACGAGAACACATCACTAGTAATAGTGCTTGCCCAGTCAGGTCCTAAGACATAGCACCCTATGGGCGTCGCCCATGCCAACGAACCCAACCATGTGCCATGTTGTCAAGCAGGTGACTAAGAGCAGCCATCATAGCCTCCCTACTAAAGCCACCTTGTTCCATTATGGTGTTGTACAAGGAAGGGTGGATGTCAACCGACTTTCCCTTTTCCATGGTTGTGATTGTCTTACATAGTATAACCTCACTCATTTTTTGTTATTTGTCACATCATCATAAAATCTTATGTTGCAAAATTTCATCAACAATTTCACAGCTTCGAATTTAAGCACCATTCTAGACTCTACCTTGCAGTCTTGGTTTGAATTGCTATGTACATAGCTCCTTTAATTAGTCGCAGACCGCGTCATGGAGACTCATCCCATGCACGAAGGGCGGCAACAACCAAATTTTGTTTGGCGGACGTTGCTCGTTGTTTGGAGTGGGAGGCTTCTTTTACTGATGGCTTTGGGTACGCCCTTTCCTGGGCTTTGGGTGCAAACTGAGTGATGTCGACATCATGTAATTCTTCGGTCCTTCCTGGCGTCCTCACCCGTCTGTCATGCCTGTGCTCCTTCTCCTACCATATTTTGCTTGTCTGATGGTTCCATTTTGCTTTCACATGTCACTTGTGTGGAAGTAGCCAATGATCTGACCCATTATGTGAGCGACATGAGTGTCGCTTGCTCCCCCTTCTCTCTCTCTCTCTCTCTCTCTCTCTCTCTCTCTCTCTCTCTCTCTCTCTCTCTCCTGTCCAGGCATTGTCTAGGTTGTCCGTCCGGACATATGAGGACACTTAGTTGGGACGCTCTAACTCTCACACCTTCATTTTGATGAAGTTCTTCCTCTCCTTCTCATGCACTAAATCTTAGCTAATCTCCGGTTGCTCCATCTTTGGCATCTTATCCATCCCAAGGTATTTGTTTTGTTGAGGATCATAGGCATATTTTGCTTCCACCCTGAAGGATTTGATCAGCGAGTGTTGGCACTTGGGGGCTAATGTAGGTCATTTCAATTTCTGTTAAGACACGGCTCATCTTGTTAAGAATTAAGCCGGCCCTTGGGTGCTACATATTTGATTCTATTAAGGTCGTCAAAACCCGACTTATCTTTTCAGTTCAAGCCGACCCTTGGGGGCTACATACTCGGTTCTATAAACACAATAAAGACCCGACTTGTCTATTCAAGACAAGCCAACCCTTGGGGGCTATACTTCGGAAATTTCACAAGTCTGAAGCATATTCAATATTTTTCCTGTACTTTAGAGTTGGGGGCTAGTATGGACATATGTGTATGCACAAGACTAAAGATAGGTTGGATATTGGCCTCATAATTTTGTTTCATCAACTCAACCAGCCCGGCCTCCATATCCCGGATTGTGTTTAGGCAGCTCAGATAGCCCGCGTACACGTCACCTGCACTAAAGGAGTAATAGCTCTCCAGGTCTAGTTTGGCCTTGCCTTTTTCCAGTGAAGGTGTTTCTTCCTTGGCTGAATGCTTGGCTAGGACTCTGGAGGCCTCGGGCGGCTTAAAAGCTGACCCGGTAACAGTGACGTCGCCAACATCAGTAGAGGCAGGGCTCTTGTCAGTGGATTTAGCAGGACTGGGCAACTTAGGACTTGGCGGGTCTCGATGGGCAGCCAGGTTGATCTTAGTATGCATCGCTTCAAAGATGGCGGTATCAGCTTGTGGTGGCGGGTCATTGGCAGGATCTTCAGGGTCTTGGATGGACGCATCAGGGGCCTCTGGCACCTGCTTCTCCGACTTAGCAGCTTTGGGGGTCCTTTGAAGCGTCGCACACCTTTTGCTTCTTCCCTGCCTTTGCTACGCCTCTGTAATAAGAAAACAAGAGTCCATGAGTATATCACTACAAATTACTTATGAGCAAATGAAAATACTTACCCATGGGCAACCTTGAAGACAGGCATCTGAGTTCCGGTAGAGTCGCCGGATGATGGAGGTGTACCCTGATAATTTGAGTTGGAAGGATTAAGAGGTTGACGAATGAGACCAGCCTTTGGAAGGGAGGGAGTCGGACTATGAGGCACCTTATTTCGACGCGTGCGAGGAGCAGTCGTGTTGGGTAAGCCAGAGATGAGATCTTGAGAACCACCACTCTGAGCCGGGCTTTTTTGTACTGCTGCTTCTTCAAAAGAAAGTTGGGATCCAAGTGAGCAAGAGGATGAGAAAATTTCACTTTCCGGATGACCCGTTGAGTTTTCTTTCTTGGTAAGGGTCCCGAACTGGATGAAATGGGAATTACCCCAGTATCATCTGCCCGGTTTGTAGCAGCCTCTTCATGTGAGGAAAGGGTGTCAGCTAGTTCAATAAAGAGTTGACCAAGCGAGTCAAGTTCTACCTCTGATGGATTCTCAACATCTGCAGACTCACCTACAGCGGCCGACTCAGAAATAGTAACCATCTTATTCTTCTTTACTTTCTTATTGGCCCGAGTCTTGGCCACGGCGGTTTTTGGCTTCTTGGTCGAGAAGGCGGAGTCGGCCTGTCTGAGTACAGAAATGATTAATTAAACAAGATGTGACATGGATTAAAAACATGTTGAGCCAGATGAAAACAAACACTTACAGGTGGAGCTGGATTTTGTTTAAAGAATGGCGGTAGGCCAACTTTATTGCAGTTTTCTTGAGACTCGCCAAGTAAAGTCCTCACAGTTTTAAAGATTTCTTCAGCTATAAAGTTGTCTTCAATATACTGTTGGGGGTCATTTGGCTCGCCAGAGCACTCACACATTAAGCTGGGACGGCGGCTTATGGGGAGTATCTTCCAAGAGACCCAGCACTGGGTCAAGTCAACTCCAATAAAGCTTTAGCCTTGGAGAGGAATGGGAAGGCCTCTGCATGTTCTTCTAGGATAATTTTGCTCGGCGGGTCAAAATCCGTTGGAAGACGTTTAGCTCTAAACCCAGGCAAAGGGTTTTTCGTTGCTGGAGCAGTGTTTTTGCAGTAAAACCAGGTGGTCACCCAACCCTTGGGGTGACGTGGTAAGATGGTCGAGGGAAAGTTGTTATCACTCCGTCTCTGAATAGAGATTCCACCTAATTCTTGACCTGGGCCATTTTGACATTCAGTTTGGCGGTTTATATAAAAGAACTATTTGAAGAGGGAAATAGTAGGTGCCGTTTGTAGGTAAACTTCACAGGAGATTTGAAAGTGGCAAATGTTGGACACAGAGTTCAGGCCTATATCTTGAGGGTGCAAGTTGAAGTAGTAGAGAAGGTCCCTAAAGAATTTAGACCCGAGTGAGGTAAAACCTCTGAGTATGTGATCAGTGAAGACTACAATTTCATCTTCAGTAGGAGTAGGGATTGTTTCGCCATTGCTAACTCGCCATCCAATTTCCTGTTGAGTCGCCAATTGGCCTTGGCCCACGTAATCATTGAGGATTATTTCTTTGATGACCGGAGAACGTTCCCAGTTGGCGATAGACATTTTTGGCGTCTTAAAAGCTATAGTCTGGAGGTAAAGTATGACAGGTTAATACTACGGTGATAAGTGGTTTAATGGTTACAAATAACAATTTAGTAGCTACAAACCAACTATGGATATAAGATTAATCATTGTTATGAATCATGAAGAAATCATAAGCCGCCCGTAAGATGAAGGGCAGGTCAACTACAGCTAAGAGTTTACATGTTTTAATTATAAGCTACCCTAGCCATGGAATGAAGTAATCCTCAGGTTGTGCGAATATGGCGGATCAAGCTCCAGCAAGGTATCTTTGGAATTCTTGGCGAGTTACAATTTTGTTATTAAGCTACCCTTGTAAGTGAGAAGATGGCTCTCAGGTTCATTGACAAGCTGGCGGTTTACAAAGTTCATAGATAAGCCGGCCGGGTGTTGGCGGGTTATAAGGTTGTTATTAAGCCGGCCGAACGGTGAATGGCAGGTAAATGATCTATGGATTCAAGGATTGCCGGAATTTTGCTAAGTGTTGGGCAAACAAGTTTTAGAGATTGCAACTATAATTTTGGATCTACGATAGTTTAGGGAAAGAAGAATAATTGTTAAACCTAAAGTGCAGTAGCGGAAAAAGTGGCAGTCTGTGCATGGATTCTGACGAAGAGGGATCTGTTCAAAATGTAAAATAAGAGCTACGACAAGTACCGCCTCACTTCTTCCTAGTTTTTGGATTGAGTTATGTTTTATAAGAAAGAGTTGGATGAATTGGACAAACTTGGTCGAACGCCGATGAACTCGATGAACTAGAGTGTTCTAATGTGGATCTGAGAAAGGAGTAAAACGGTACCTAATGATGTTGATGAAAAGCGGACGGGCACTGCCGATTTCTGTTCACAAACAGGTTGATGCAGCGGCCTGGATGGAGTTGCTGGTGAAGATTTGTTGGGGTGGCGGAGCTCCAGCAGCGGCGGCGACACAAGGAGGAAGAAGAAGATGAGGCGCGGAGGTAAAAAGTGAAAAAGGGGACCCCCTGTGCCTATTTATAAGGAAAGGTTGGTGAAACAGTAAATGGCATGCACTGAAATCGAGGATGCAATATGATTCTCTTAACAGAGGAGGTGCCTCGATTCTCGGATGGATAGTTAATGCAAAAAGATCCGTTGTGATGTCATCGTTTTTCTGGATTTATTTTACATGATGTCTGATACGTCTCCGTCATATCTACTTTACCAAACTCTTTTGCCCTTGTTTTGGACTCTAATTTGCATGATTTGAATGGAACTAACTGGACTAACGTTGTTTTCAGCAGAATTGCCATGGTGTTATTTTTGTGCAGAAATAAAAGTTATCGGATTGACCTGAAAATTTACGGAGAATATTTTTGGAATATATAAAAAATATTGGCAAAAGAATCAACCAGAGGGGACCACCAGGAGACCACAAGGGTGGAGGGCGCGCCCTACCCCTTGGGCGCGCCCCCTGCCTTGTGGGTCCCCTAGACCTCTTCCGACCTTAACTCCAACTCTATATATTCATATCCGTGGAGAAAAATAATCAGAGAGAAGAATTCATCACGTTTTACGATACGGAGCTGCCACCGCCTCCTGTTCTTCATCGGGAGGGCTGATCTGGAGTCCATTCGGGGCTCCAGAGAGAGGGGGGGTCCGTCGCCATCATCATCACCAACCTTCATCCATCACCAATTTCATGATGCTCATCACCGTGCATGAGTAATTCCATCGTAGGATTGCTGGACAGTGATGCGTTGGATGAGATTTATCATGTAATCGAGTTAGTTTTGTTAGGGTTTGATCCCTAGTATCCACTATGTTCTGAGATTGATGTTGCTATGACTTTGCTATGCTTAATGCTTGTCACTAGGGCCCGAGTGCCCCATGATTTCAGATCTGAACCTATTCTGTTTTCTTGAATATATTTGTGTTCTTGATCCGATCTTGCAAGTTGTAGACACCTATTACGAGTTATGATCCGCATACCCCAAGGTGACAATAATTGGGCTTCTTTCCGGTGATTACCATAGTTTGAGGAGTTCATGTATTCACTAAGTGATAATGTTTTGTTCAGGTTCTTATTAAAAGGAGGCATTAATATCCCTTAGTTTCCATTAGGACCCCGCTGCCACGGGAGGGTAGGACAAAAGATGTCATGCAAATTCTTTTCCATAAGCACGTATGACTATATACGGTATACATGCTTACATTATATTGATGAATGGGAGCTAGTTCTGTGTCACCCTAGGTTATAACTGTTGCATGATGAATGCCATCCGACATAAGTATCCATCACCGATCCATTGCCTACGAGCTTTTCACATATTGATCTTAACTACGTTACTTTGTTATTGCCACTGTTACAATTGCTACAAAACTATTACTATTACTTTTATCACCGTTACCGTTACTTCCACACTACTTTGCTACTAAATGTTTTGCTATAGATATTAAGTCTTTCAGGTGTGGTTGAATTGACAACTCAGCTACCAATACTTGAGAATATTCTTTGGCTCCCCTTGTGTCGAATCAATAAATTTGGGTTGAATATTCTACCCTCGAAAACTATTGCGATCCCCTATAATTGTGGGTTATCAAGACCTTTTTCTAGCGCCGTTGCTGGGGAGCATAGCTCTATTCTCTGAGTCACTTGGGATTTATATCTGTTTCTCACTATGAGGAATCTGAAAGACAACAAAACCAAGATCTACCCCTCTACTACGAGGGGAGGTAAGGAACTGCCATCTAGCTTTGCACTTGATTCACCTTCTGTTTTGAGTAAGATTGCGACACCTACACCTGCTATTGATTCTGATATGTCGCATGTTATAGATGATGCCACTTCTGTTATGAATGATGCTTATGATGCTACTACTTTCCTTGATAATACTGTGCCACTAGGTGAATTTCTTGATGAACAACTTGCTAGGGCTAGAGAGAATGAAATTACTGAAACTGATGAAATTATTGAAACTGAAGATTACAACTCTCCCCCTAGATATGAATTACCTAAGGTACCCGAGGGTTATATTATGGATAAAGAAACTGCTAGAGACCTTTTTGCTTGTAATGATAGAGATGATCTTAAGAAACTGTTAGCTAAGCTGAAAGAAAAATCTCTGAATGCTAGAATGCAATATGACCCTAATTTGCTACTTGACCTATCTTTGTTAATGATAAGGATTATGAAGTCGTTGTCGATCCTGAGTTAATTACTTTGGTTGAATCTGATATTTTCTATGGTTGTGAATCTGAAACTATTGTGGCACATCTTACTAAATTGAATGATATAGCCACCCTATTTGCTCATGAGGAAAATATTCGATATTACTATATTCTTAAGTTGTTTCCTTTCTCGTTAAAGCATGATGCTAAGTTATGGTTTAATTCTCTTGCTCCTGGTTGTGCACGTAGTCCCCAGGATATGATTTATTACTTATCTGAAAAATATATTCCTACTCATAAAAAACAAGCTACTTTACAGGAAATATTTAACTTTGTGCAAATCAAAGAATAGAGTCTCCCACAAGCTTGGGGGAGGCTTCTCCAATTACTTAATGCTTTGCCTGATCATCCTCTCAAGAAAAATGAAATACTTGATATCTCTTATAATGGACTAACCAATACTTCTAGGGACCACCTGGATAGTTGTGCTAGTTGTGTTTTCAGGGAACGAACTGTTGAGCAAGCTGAAAAACTATTGAATAATATATTGAGCAATGATAATGATTGGACTCTTCCCGAAACACCTCCTAAGCCAACTCTGAAGAAAAGAGGTATCCTATTTCTCAGTCTTGAAGATATGCAAGAGGCAAAGCAATCAATGAAAGAAATAGGTATTAAAGGTGAAGATGTTAAGAATTTACCGCCTATTGAAGAGACACATGGTCTTAATATTCCGACATAGGTAGTATAGGTAAATTCTTTCTATATATTTGATGAAGGTGATATTGCTTATAATAAGTCTGCTAGTCAATGCTTGGATGAGTTTGTTAACGTTATTGTTAAACAAGAAAACTTCAATGCTTATGTTAGTAGATAATTGAAACATAATGCTTATATGCTTGAATGCTTGGGTGATTATACGTGTAGAACTGTTAATGTTCTTAAGCTTATTAGTAAACATGCTTCTATGGTAAAAACTCAAGTAGAACAAGTACTTAAGGCACAAGATGATTTGCTTAATGAGATGAAGAGTAAGAACAATGATCATGTTGTTAGAGTTATGACTAGAGGTGGTAAAATGACTCAGGAACCTTTGTATCCCGAGGGTCATCCTAAGAGAATCAAGCAAGATTCTTAGGGAGTTAATACTGACACACCTAGTCCTTCTAATAAAAAGAAAAGGAAAACTGATAGGACTTTGCATGCTTCTAGTGAACTTGTTATAGACACACCTAAGAATCCAAATGATATTTTTGTTTCTGATGCTGAGACACAATCTGGTAATGAGCATGAACCTAGTGATAATGTCAATGATGATGTTCACTAAATTTGTGGGTCAATACTTACTGGTAATGAGCATGAACCTAGTCGATGCTCAACCTAGTAATGATAATGATGTGGATAATGAACCTGCTATTGACCTTGATAACCCGCAACCTAAAAATAAACGTTATAATAAGAGAGACTTCATTACTAGGAAGCATGGTAAAGAAAGAGAACCATGGGTTCAGAAACCCGTGCCCTTTCCTCCTAAGCCACCCAAGAAAAAGGATGATGAGGATTTTGAGCGCTTTGTTGGAATGCTTAGACCTATCTTTTTGCCTATGCGTTTAACTGATATTTTGAAAATGTCTCCTTATGCTAAGTATATGAAGGTAATTGTTACAACTAAAAGAAAGATACCGAAAGCTAAAATTTCCACCATGCTTGCTAATTATACTTTTAAGGGTGGAATACCAAAGAAACTTGGAGATCTAGGAATACCAACTATACCATGCTCCATTAAAAGAAACTATGTTAAAACTGCTTTATGTGATCTTGGAGCCGGTGTTAGTGTTATGCCTCTCTCTTTATGATATAACTCCCTGTTCAGGCCTCGATCAACACACTCTATACTCTCTCATGCATATTGTCTATCTAGGTCAGTCCGTCCAAGCCGCCCCCACTCTTTCAACCTCATGGCGGGCCATGCTCGCTCAATCTCTCTTTCTCTCTCTCTCTCTAGCTCTCTCTCCATCTCTCTATCTCTCTATCTCTCTCTCTCTCTCTTTGTATGTCTCGATTGACCTCGCTCTTTCTCGGACACAAATGATATATCTCCATGTTTGAGCCCAATTCGACATATTCATATTGTATACTCTCTCACGCACATTGTCTATCTAGGTCACTCTCTCCAACCCGTATCACTCTTTCGATCGCACGACGACCCACACTCGCTCAATCTCTCTCCCTTTATATATGTAATCGATTGACCTTGCTTCCTCCCACGCACAAAATATATCTACATGCCTATGACTGGATCATATCTCAAGCTCTATCTTACAGCCCTCACCCTTCCCAAAAGCTCAATCCGACAATATCTCTCCAGAGCATATTTTTCTTTTCAATGAATGTCGGACCACACTCACTTTGTCTCTCTATCTATATGTCTCTTGATTGACTTAGCTTTCTCACGCCGTATCTTCCACACATTGAAGCTACCTCTCCATCCCTCGCAAAGCCGGAGCTATTTACATTGCGAGGGGGACTCCAACCTTGGATTAATTTGTGTAGGCATTTATTCCAGTGGGTTTAGATTATATTTTCGTAGCATTCGGCCCACAACTACTCCAAACACCGTTCAACCCCCAAACCTCCCCCAATTGATTTCCCTCTGGCTCGGTCATCACTCTCTCACATGTCATTTATCGCCTTCAACGTCGCACCATGGTATTATTGCAAAAAACTCTATTGTTCTCTTTAATTATTACAAATAAGCTACAAAACTACACACCGATAGTCCACCTAGAATGGAAGAAATTTCGACCCACAAATTAAAGTGCTACTAACTACACACCGAACGGCCCACCTCTCATGAAACAAATTTGGACCCATATACAAATTAAAAAATAAAGGACGAGCATCGAACATGCGACCAGGGCCTTCAAGCCGCACGTCAATAGGCAACATACATAGAACATCAATGTTTGTTGTACCCCCCTTTGTTCATATAATGTTTTTATATTACCACAGCCTATTTAATGGATAACATGTAATATTATTTTTAGTACATTAGTGGGACCGGCTCGTTAGCACGTACTATTTGCCTTCACTTACTGGTGGGTTCCATGTGTGCTCTCTCTCTCCTCCCCTTCTACGTTTAGACACACGGGCAAACACGAAGAACTCGCGGACGATGTTGCTGTTGACCATATCTGGACGCGTTCACAAGTTACGACACCAATTTCACATACTAGTAGTACTAGTCAATGTGTGCGTGCAATGCACGTTAATTTAGAAGTATATTAAGTGCATGAGGATATTAAGTAGGATATTATTTGCGTGTTATTACGTGATTAGCACTATTTTTGGCATGAAATTAACTGCACGCTTGAGCGCTCGACATTGAAGCAGTCTAGGTCGTTGGATGAGAAGGAATACATGTGGCTTGATGACCTTTTATATTAAATTTGATACGGCTCTAGCAAAACATTAAATCAATCAAACCATAGATTTCATTTTGTCTGATTCCGACTTTACATTCATACGACGATCAATCTAAAATAAACGGAAATGATAAACGTTCGGATTTTAAGCATCCACTACAAAAAAATACACATCCGTGACATTTTGGACCGAACGAAAAAAAAACTGTCATCCTATGACACTTCAATGACGATAATTGTGACAAACCCGGTATCATCATAGATGTGGTGGGCTCCTACTTCTATGACAAAAAATCATGACAGAAAATAGGCTTTTCATCCTGGGCAGGCTGGAGATGCAGCTGCATGACATTCTTTGGGCCGTCCATAACGAAAAAACCGTGGTAGAAGCGATGGCGAGGAAAATATCGGGGGAGTTACCGGTTACGGTGGGTGGTCGGGGGCCGAGCGATGCGCATTTCTCTCGTACGTACGCGTGTGTGTGCGAGGCGTTGCACTCTAACTGAACCCGAGCGAGGCGTTGGGCTCTAAATGAACCCGAGCGATTGCACTACAGGCTACGCATTACTGAACCCAAGCGATCGATCGATCCCTTGTTGTTATCTGAACCCGAGTGATTCCTTTGCTGCTGCTAACTGAAGCCAATCAATGCTACCTTTGGATGAACAGTGAGCATTGTCGGGGGGGGGGGTGGATGAACAGTTCCCGGTGGGGGGTTGGATGAACAGGACCCCGTGGTAATAGAGGCCATTGCCGCTGGATGAACAGGACCCCAGTCGATCGAGCCGGTGGATAAACAGGACCCCATGGAGGGCTGGATGAACAGGACCCCGTGGAGGGCTGGTTGAACAGTAGCCGGTAGAGGGCTGGTTGAACAGTAGCCAGTGGAGGACTGGATGAACAAGATCTCGTGGAGAGGGCTGGTTGAACAGTAGCCGATGGAGGAGCGCGTGGTGGAGGCTGGATGAACATGAGCCTGTGGATGAACAGTCGCAGGTGGAGGCTGGAGGAGGTCGACGGTGGATGAACAGGAGCCCGCGGAGGCAGTCGACGATGGATGAACAGTAGCCCGTGGAGGCAGTCGACATCGGAGATGAACAGTATCCCGTGGAGTCCCGTTTTGCGGTACGCCACACCCCTCCCGATGAACAAGACCCCCGTTGCGACCGTAGCGCTCCAACACAAGTCTGTTTCCTCCGTTTTGCGGTATGCCACACCCCTCCCAATCAACAGGACCCCGTTTTGACCGTAGGAGGTCCGTTTACTCCGTTTTGCAGTACGTCAGACCCCTCATGATGAACAGGATCCTGTTTTAACCATGGCCAGTCGAAAACAAGGTCGTTTCCTCCGTTCTGGGGTACGCCAGGCCTCGTTTCCATCGGCTGTTCCGTCCAAGCCGGTTGGCTCCCGACAAACAGCACGCGTTCCGTTGCCTCCCGATGAACATGACGCATTCCGTTGCCTCCCCATGAACACGACGATGACGTAGTTTCTCCGTTTCGACCCAACCATGTATACGAGCCCTGGCCGTATGTATGCGCGAGTAGGCATTTGAGACCCCGCTCGTATGTACGTACGTGGCCATATTTACTTTCTTGCACCCTGGCCGTTGTACGTACATGTACATGCTACGTGCGCGCCTCTACTACGACACGTGCCCTTCCTTACACGTCCACGGTTCATCACTGTAGCCTGTAGATAGACCGATTGTATGTACGTACATGTTCGCGACCAGAATAACAACACTACGTGCGCTTCGACCAAGTGGGTCCCGACTGTCACGCACTTCCTTGCGTGCTAAGATGTAGCTAGTGGGTCCCAGCAGTCAGGGGGGCGAATCATTTTTTTGCCCGTAATATGGACGCACTTCCTTGCGTGCGAAGATGTAGCTGGTGGGTCCCAGCAGTCAGGGGGGAAACATTTTTTTTGTTGTGAAATATGGTGGCCCGTCCCGTGGGTCCCGCTATCAGGTGGAGGAATCATTATTTTCCGCGTAATAAGGAGGCACTTCCTTGCTGTGGCCGTGGACCCAGCTGTCAACCTCTCAACGTACAGTACTCTTTTGATGGAAGTCGTTCGTTGACCACATTGACCATGCCGCGCCAGGAGCACCAAGGCGGTGGACGACGAGGAGGCCTAGGAAGGGAACGACGCGGAGCCAGGGAAGACGTGGCAGTGGATGCCCACGCGGACAGGAGTACGAGGGTTCACTGGTTCGGCTGCGGTGTGAGGCTACCGTTGCCGCAGGGCCTGGCCAGCGGTGGGAGTAGTAGGGGGCGGTGAGGCCTCCACGGCAGCACAGCCGACCACGGGAGGCAAGAGCACGCGGTGGTTTGGACGGCTGGAGCCAGAAAATCAAAGGTTGAAGAAGCAGGACGACTGTTGGATGTTAACAATCCAACGGTCATTGGTGATAGAATGGTTTGTTGACTATGTTGACAAAGCCCTCCGTCCGTGTCCACTTAGTAGGCCCACAAGTCAGCCTCCCACTATGGTGGGTCCCAGCTAGAAGGGGTAGTATTCATTTTTTGTGCGTAATAAGGAGGCACTTCCTTGCGTGCAAAGATATAGCTGGTGGGTCCGAGCTGTGAGCGGGAGTATTCATACTTTTTGGCATAATAAGGAGGTACTTGCTTGCGTGCGGCAATGGACCATGTGGGTCCCAACTGTCAGCCTCTCCATGTACGTCCCTCTTCCGATGTTGTCGTTTGTTGACAATGTTGACCACGTCGTGCCAAGAACACCAGTGCGATGGACGACGACGAGACCCAGGAAGGGAAGTACTCGGAGGCGGCGAAGCCACAGCAGTGGAGGAATGTGGGTGAGTAGAGGGATGGCCTAGCTAGCGGTGGGAGTAGTAGAGGTGGTGAGGCCTGCGCGGCAGCACAACCGGCCATGGGAGGTGGGAGCAGGCGGTCTCGCCGGCGTTGGATTTGGCGGCTGGAGCAAGAAGATCAGAGATTGAAGAAACACGACGGCCGTTGGATTGACATCCAACGGTTACGTCTGCTAGAATTGTTTGTTGTCGTATATAATAAGTAAAAAAAATCTTGCATACGCGTCAACTTAATAGGCCCACAAGTCAGACCATTCCCAATTTTTTTAATAATTTATATATAGCTCATTGCAACTTCTTATGCAATTTATTGTAGTCCATTTTTTTTGTTAGCCAGGGCCAGGGTTAAAAATTTAAATGAAATTTCGCATATTTCTGTGGGTTCCAAACTATTTTTAATACCGAAATGTCGAGCCGGATTTAAATTAGGTTAAAGCCCAGTGAAATTGGAATCTAAAAATGTGAAAAAAATCAGAAATTATAAAATAATTGCCAATTTGTCATTTGTTTTTATATTTACAGCCCATTTCACATTACTTTCAAGATTTGCAGACGTCTTGAAAGCGTTGCAGCCCATCAGGGCGTAGAAAAATAAGTAGGCCTGGATTGGGTATTCTTCAAAAAAAATAAACTGGGTTCATTTTTACAAAAAAAAATAGTTGGGTTGGTCATGTGGTGAACACAAAATATAAGCCTGGGCTAGACGGGCCACAACCCAGTTGAAACCCTGCTCCGTCTCAACAATAACAAAAAAATATTGCTCGAGCAGCTACGTCTGAGGTGTCAGCCGATCTTGTGTTGTTCTCTTGTCTATTGACTATATACGCTGACAATGTCGTGGGTCCCAGATGTCAGGAAACCACTACCAGGAAGCATTTTCTTTTTCCGTACACTGACGATGGAGTATATATATATAGCAAAAAATGAGGAACTTCCTTGCGTCCGGCCATGGACATGATGGGCCCCTACTGTCATCCTCTCCACGTACAGTCCTCTGCCGATTCCTCTTGTTTGTTGACCATGTTGACAACGCGAGAGGGCGGCGCCGCAACGAGCGCAGCAAAGCACGCGGAGGACGACGGCGAGGCCTCGGAGGTTAGCGTTAACGATTTAGGAGACGGTGGGGCGGCGATGAGTGCGCTGAGGCCCAGCCAGCCGTGGGAGGCGGAAGCAGGCGGCCCCGCGGGCGCTGGTTTGGTTTTGGCGGCTGGAGGAAGACAGGACTGAAGAAACATGACAGACTGTAAAAGCAGCATGAGTACTTAACAACCTTAACTGAAACCAACAGGGACACTTAACAACCATAGCTGAAAGCAGTATGAGTACTTATACAGGTTCAACCGTACAAAGCACGCCTCAAACAGTGCTACTTTGCCTACAGTTAACCAAAGGGCGAGGTCGCCAAGCCCTAGGACAAGGCCCAGGCGCCACCCTGCGCATCCACAACCTTCTGAAAGCGGCTTCATCTCGTATTGTGGTCAATAAATAGGATATTCGGTTTAGAGCCATGGAAAAGCAGGAACATAATCTTCTGTCCTATTCTCCAAGATGGTCGGGCCTTCATTATTTGAGACCACCCATGAATAAGTATCTTTTCACCTCCAAGGGGAATGAAGTAGGTCGACATAAACATCATGTTGTGACCAAGCGCAAGTCTGACCCGACCATGGTCAGGCATCTATATAGGAACACTAGAACTAGGGAACACTAGAACTAGGCAGTTCTCGTTTCAAGAAGATCACAGCTGTAAAACTATGCATAAGCAAGAGTTTATGAACAACATATATAATAGAAAACAGCTCGTACCACAAGTTTCTCAATACAGTTGGACATGTTCAACTAGTGCAGCAGTGGCACACATATCCCACGTGGCCTTCCACCGTTGAAACGCCCCACAAGGACCTCAAGATGATCAATAAAGTGTAGGAACCTATGGTTGTCGTCCAAGTCAACTTCAGTGCCATCAGTAATAGCCGAGTTCTTATAGAATAACAAACGAGTAGTCTGCTTAACTGATGCAGAGCATCCCTCTTCCATCCACATGGATACGCCATCACCATCGCAAGCACCAAGAGGACCGGTGACAAGAGCACGTGCACGCAACATCGACAACGAGGTCACTTCTTTCCTCTTCGAGCCTCGTTCGGAATCGCATATGAATCGGGTCCTACCTCAAACGAAGATGTTATGCTTTCTTAGGTACTTGGGAGATCGTCACGAGGAACACGGAGGGAAACACCAAGTTCACTCGGAGACACATGCACCTACGGTCATGAAGAAGGAGAAGGAGAGAAGCGAGAAGAACGAGAGGAGTAGGAGCTCCCTGGACACCCCGGGTGCCCGGCCGCTGCCTGGGCGTCGTCCCCAGCCAGCCTCGGGTGCCCGGCCGCTCCCAGCCGCATCGGGTGCCCGTGTCACCTCCAGCCGCCGGCCCAGCCCACTCTGGGTGCCCGGCCTCGCTGCCCCGGGTGCCCGGGCCACCTCCCACGCCGGCCCAGCACACCCCCGGGTGCTCGGGCTTTGGGGCCCCGGGTGCCTAGCCGAAGCCACCCAGCCCCCTGCACCGACCCCTGGTGCCCGCACCATACCGAGAGCCTGCGTGCCTCCTTGGGGCTTTGCCCTTGTATCCCGCTCCTCTCTTATTTTGTCCCTAAACTATATAAGGGCATCACCTAGCTCATTTAGAGGGGATATAGCTAAGAATAGACACAAATCATAGAGCTTAGCTCATGTACCTCCCCTTGTGGGATTCCTCTTGAGAGAGAAGACTCCATTGGAGTACAAGACCTCCATTGGAGAAGATCCCTAGGGATTCAAGCCCCCCTTGAGGGAAGGATCTACCTAGATCATCAAGCCCTCATCTCCTTCATAGGATTTGGGATGAACTCTACCATGTATCTTGTTTCCCTTTGATTGTTCATGTACCTTGTGGATCTTGTGTGTTTGTTGGTCTAGTGGATGTGTGATTGGACTTGTTCTTGAGTGTTCCTTTTGTTTTCTCTCTTGTGTTCATCTTGTTCTTGGGGATTCCCCCTCCAATTCGTGAAAGATCTTCACCTAGGGTTCCACCCTACAACATCTTGGTATCATGAGCCACGTTGATCACGAAATTGGAGCCTCTCCCCACCAAAAAATAGCCCCAATTTTTTTTGTGATTTGTTGGTTTGATGAGATTTTGTTGGATTTGATCCATGGATTTGCTTGGTTTCAAGTGGATCTAGCCTTCCCCCCATCTATCTCCACCTTTCCCTCCACGAAATCCACCAATTTCTCCCATTTTCCCACGAATTTCCGCCCAAATCCGACACCCCCGGGCACCCGGACCTCAAACCCCGGGCACCCGGACCCCCGCGCCCACCCCCGCTGACCACCCCGAGTGCCCGCACCCAAACCCCGGGCACCCACACCCTCGGGCTGTTTGCCTCGGACCACCCCGGGTGCCCGCACCTTCCACCCCCGGGCACCCGCATCCCCCAGAATCAGCCGCGTGCACTTTACGTTTTCCCTCATAACTTTCACTCCCGAACTCCGTTTTGGGTGTTCTTTGGCTCGTTGAAAAGCTAGCGACGTGCCCGAGCTGCTCATCTTGGTTTTACCACCATTTGACTCCATCAAAAATTTGGCATTTTGGGATCTTTGCCTCGACCATCCACCATATCATCCGCAAAACCACCATAACTTTTCGCAACCTAACCAATTTTTGTTCCATATAGCTTTTGTGGTTGCTTGAGTGGTGACTTGAGTCTCCTAAGGTGTTTTGGATACTTAGGGACGGTTGCTTCATCATCAACCACCACCACCATTTCCGCATTGCTAACTCCGGAACCACCAACGCATTCCGCTACCACCATTTGACATTTTCCTTCAGATTTTGAGTTCGCGGTTTTTTACCGTTTCCTAAGGTGTTTCGGCTACTTAGGGACGGGTCTACACCATCTTGGTATCTACATCAAGAACACCGCCACTCATCATCGCCGCGAGGTCGTCTTCGACATCGACCACTTCACCAATTTGACAACCTAACCGTAAGCAAGAACGGTAACTTGCGTATCACATTGGTATCGTGGTATCCCTTCATTGTACATTCTTGCCATTACATTGTTAACCCCTTAGCCCATTTTGCGTCGCTTTCCTAGCGAGACTAACCATTTGATTATTGCCGGCAACGTTACTTGTGCACATTAGTGATCCGTACCTTCCATTGCATACATACCATACCATATCGGTGTCATCTTGGTATCATCATATAATCCCTTGTGTCACAAGATCATTCCCGCATATAGACAATTGCTATCTTGGTTTGTGCATTTCGCATAAGTGGCCATATCAAAAAAAAGGAATAAGCTTTTAAGCAAAAAAAAGAGAGAGCAAAGAGCTGGTGAGCAAGAGCCATAGCATCATACCATATTGCACATAAGATTGTCATATACAATCATCTTGGATCATCTTGAGAGGAACACCAGGAACATCATACACATAGCATACTTGGGATAGAAGGCTCATACATTTTGCATCTTATAGGTTGTGCACAAGTGTCGTATCCGCCTGTTGAGTAATCGTGGTAGCGTCTCTCTTGAGTTGTGCAACACGAGCATTTTCCGTGGATTCCACATTTTGTGCTCATTCCTTGGTTGCATGACCCCATTTATCTATCCATGTGTGTGTTTCCGTGTGCCACATATTGCTATTGGTCTACTTGTTTCACTTGCGAATTTGTGAATCTTTTTCAACATTATTGACTCTTGCTAACATTTTGCATCAAAATTTTGTGCCACTATCCTCACCGAGCTCCACCATAAGCTTTACTTGATAGGTGTGAGTGAACAAGTCCGGTACCAATTCCACTATTCTTTCATCTCACATTGAGTGAAACGGGATACATCCTCAACTTTGGGAAAAGGTAACTTGGTATTGTTTATCTCATTTCCTACTCACCTCTACTCGAGTCTTGTGATGGATAGGCAAGGCATTTCATCTCCGGTCTTCCATGACAACGACAACGCGAACAACTACATCACCAAAACGTCCATCTTCGGACTACAACGAGCAATGCAAGGCATTGAGCGACTCGCCATCGACATTCGCCAAAATGAAGCAAGGATAAGGGACTACCTCGACACCAAGTTGGCCGAACAAAGGGATCAAGTACGAGACATGATGGCCAACTACAAGTCTTCTTCCCCTTCGTCATCTTCTAGGAGGCGACGCTCAAGTGGCCAATCTTCGGAACATCATTGAGCTCAAGCACTACAACACCATCAAGATGAAGCTGCTCGCGATGCGTACACCTACAAGTCCCAAAAAGCTCTACATCAAGCTACGGCCAGACATCATGAGCACAAGAGAAGACCGCGAGACGAGTACCAACAAGACGGAGCTATGACTACTACCACCACTTCGGCATCTTCGCCAAGTGTTCTCAAGGCCATCCACGGCGATGGTGACAAGATGATCGAGCATGGGATTTTTGCTTCGGTCATGGAGGAGAGCGATGATGTGCCATCTTCGGCCTTCATCCATGGCGATGACGACGAGATGGTTGAGCATGGGATTTTCTCTTTGACCACGGTGACGTATGATCACTTGAGTGACTTTTGCCACCATATGGAGAGTGAGAGTCACTTCACCACTAGCCCCATATATGATGAGTTCCCACAATTCCCATGTGAGGAGAGCCACAACCCCCACCACTTGAGTGAGATGAGTGACTCCACCATATGTGACGTTGCATGCACCTACCTTGAGGGAGTGAGTGAGCCACCACCACATAGAGAGAGTAAGGAAGTTGATAGGGCACGTGAGGCCATTTGCATTGCTAACAACTTGACCTCTACCTCTATTGTGTCTTCTCATTTGGTGCTAGGTCCCATTTATGATGACGCGCCGATCCGCGATGACTTCGTCCTTCCTATGGACAAGAAGATGGCCATGGTGGAATATGATGCACCCCCACATGGTTCCATCAAGTTGATGATGATGACCACCATTTGGTCTTTGCCACCTCACCTACACCACATGAGTGGAATGAGAAAGGTAACATAGGTGAAGGTGATGCTCTTGTCCCACTAGTGGACATTCTAGACATTGATTGCTTGCATGATGTTGACCCACCTATTACCATGCTTCATGCTAGTATGATTTCCCCATGCGATGATTTACCCATTTATAATGAGTTTGATGATTGCCATGTGGAGTCTAGTAGTTTTGATGCCATGTTACATAGGATTTCTTGTGATAATTCTCTTGGTCACATCATGTTTGACAATCCGCTTGACTTGTCATATGCTATGCATGAGATCAACAAAATGTCATATTTGCAATCTCATCATAGTGACTATGCATATGCCATCGACATAAACCCAATTTGCACATATGGCATAAATGACAAGCCCATGGTTATTGGCATTTGTTTTTTTTTGTGATAATATGGATATGCTCCCTTTGCATCATTTATCTCGTATGCCATGCCATGACCACCTAGCTTCGGATATGCTTTGTTTTGGATGTTTTCAATATTCTCCATGTGATGTTTCCAATATTGCTCATGAGGAGACCCCCATAGTTTCCTCATACATTTTAGGAGATTTTGATTCATCCTATCCATTGCTTGATCCCAATACTTGTGTGCACCATATGCTCCCTATGAATAAACATGCTATTGATGTGCCATATACTTCTATGCTAAATTTGCATCCCCATCGTGTCATACACAATAACTATTCTTTCATGGTGGATGACATGTTCTTATACCATGCATCAAATTTCTTTGAGTGATGCTTATCTTGTGCTAACTCACATGTGCACATACACATCATGATGGATGATGTGTACATTTACCACGCGCACAATTTCTTTGGTTTGTGTTTCATTTGTATAGGTACCCATGAATACTTGTCAACCTCACAATCCCATGAGTTGACAAAACAAGCTCTAGAGAGCAACGATGACTTGGGATCACATGGATTGCCTTTCCCACCGCTCTCTTCGCGCAAAGACTTCGCGCATTTCTTCTACATGGCTCTCACATGGTTATGGGTTATCGTCCATTACATCTTATATGCCCATCTTGCCATGTTCACTTTGCATGATATGCTCATTCCTATGCCTTTGCCATGCATTTGTGACCCATGCTTTGCATTACACATGATGATTGATCCTAGTACTTGTATGTGTATTTGCAAGCATGGTGGAGATATTGCTTGTTATTGCCATGTTTGCTATGTGCCCCATGCCTACAATGATACTATGATCTTCCCTTGTGTTCGTGCTCGCGATATGTCATGTGCATTGCCTATATATATTATTTGTTCACATGACATGATTGCCATGATTTCCTCTAGTGTGTTGCATCTTCGCTCCACTAGTTTGCATGACTTGATTTCTATGCTTTCTCATGTTGCATCCAATTCTTGGATTACTCGCTCCTATCACATGTTTGGTTGCAACCATGTCATTCCTTCACATATGCCATGTCCCATTGATTGCCACATGCTTGCCCTGATTGCCTCACACATGATGAACAATTGCTCTTTCCATTGTGTTGAGTGCCACATTATCTTCACCACACCATATACACATTATGCTTGGATTGTCTTGCACTTGCATGTGTTTAGGCATATCATCTTCTTTGGTGTTATGAATGATTCTTATGCTTACCATCGACCATTTGTTGAGTGCTTTATGCATGTTTACTATGATCTTGAGGTAGATGCTTATTCTCTTGACACACATATTTGCATCGCTACCTCTCATTTACATGCTCGTTTCCATGATGTCCTTGATTTTGCTCAATTTACGTACTTGCATGCCATGCCACACTCCCTTGTCACACCATATGCTATGCTTGATGACAACACTTGTTGGGTGAATCACCTCTTGAATGCTTGGTTTTGCTTTAATGCCAACCACATTTGTTTTTCCAAGTGCTTGTTATCTTTGCTCCTTTTGAAGGAATTACAAGACGATACGACAATGGAGAGTGACCATTTCGAGCTTCAACATGATACATGCTTGGTGGTTGTCCACCTCTACACGGCGACGCCATCTCTTTCCCATGGTGATGAAGATCATGATCGGTGGACGGATCTCTCCCGAGGGGGGGGGGAGATGATGCGGAGCATCCCTCGTCCATCCACATGGACACGCCATCACCATCACAAGCACCAAGAGGACCGGTGACAAGAGCACGTGCACGCAACATCGACAACGAGGTCACTTCTTTCCTCTTTGAGTCTCGCTCGGAATCGCATATGAATCGGGTCCTACCTCAAACGGAGATGTTATGCTTTCTTAGGTACTTGGGAGATCGTCACGAGGAACACAAAGGGAAACACCAAGTTCACACGGAGACACATGCACCTACGGTCAAGAAGAAGGAGAAGGAGAGAAGCGAGAAGAACGAGATGAGTCGGAGCTCCCTGGACACCCCGGGTGCCCGGACTCTTTGGCACCGGGTGCCCGGCCGCTTCCTGGGCGTCGCCCCCAGCCGGCCCCGGGTGCCCGGCCGCTCCCAGCCGCCGTCCCAGCCGCACCGGGTGCCTGGCCCCGCAGCCCCGGGTGCCCGGGTCACCTCCAGCCCCCGGCCCAGCCCACTCCGGGTGCCCGGCCTCGCTGCCCCGAGTGCCCGGGCCACCTCCCGCGCCGGCCCAGCACACCCCCAGGTGCCCGGGCTTTGGGGTCCGGGGTGCCTGGCCGAAGCCGCCCAGCCCCCTACACCGACCCCGGGTGCCCGCACCACACAGAGAGCCTGCGTGCCTCCTTGGGGCTTTGCCCTTGTATCCCCCTCCTCTCTTATTTTGTCCCTAAACTATATAAGGGCATCACTTAGCTCATTTAGAGGGGGTATAGCTAAGAATAGACACAAATCATAGAGCTTAGCTCATGTACCTCCCCTTGTGGGATTCCTCTTGAGAGAGAAGACTCCATTGGAGTACAAGACCTCCATTGGAGAAGATCCCTAGGGATTCAAGCCCCCCTTGAGGGAAGGATCTACCTAGATCATCAAGCCCTCATCTCCTTCATAGGATTTGGGATGAACTCTACCATGTATCTTGTTTCCCTTTGATTGTTCATGTACCTTGTGGATCTTGTGTGTCTGTTGGTCTAGTGGATGTGTGATTGGACTTGTTCTTGAGTGTTCCTCTTGTTTTCTCTCTTGTGTTCATCTTGTTCTTGGGGATTCGCCCTCCAATTCATGAAAGATCTTCACCTAGGGTTCCACCCTACAACATTAACTCTAAAAAAACCTACACGTGCCACCAATTATAAGAAAATATTAGTTAGAAGTAGCATCTTCGTGAGAGATTTGTTGATACTTCTAAAGTTAAATTGTGATTAATTAGATAGAATAGGTGGATTAAGAAGTAATCGAGGCAAGAAGCAAGAACCAGATACAAAACTAACATGGATGGACAATTGGAACAACATCGGGGTGAAAGATTGCAGGAGACCAGGTTCTGCTATTTCCATCAACATTCGTGCGCCAACTTTCACTCTGTAACACTTGAGAAAGTTTATCCAATCTCGGCCACAAAAAAGCAGCGATCTTCTTGGTTCATGAACCCAATTGAAAACTTATATCCATGGCTTGTCTTCACTGTGACCATTAAACTAGTGTATTCAGTTATGGCAAGGTCGAGCATTTTGAGTACATGTGTTCTGGCAGAGAAAGGAATGCACTGCAGGAAAAATAATATGAGAACACAATGTATTCCCTATATCCAAATCTATAAATAATTTCCTCCTTCATGTCAGTGTTGACCATGGTACTAGTACCTTTTATCCAAATATAGCAATCCAAATTTCCAAATTAGTCGACAACATGTTCAAAAAACCCCACCCTCCCGGATAGAAAAGAGGATTCTAGAAACATACTGTGCGCGTTTTAAAATCCCGTGTTAGGATGATAAGGAATAAGTGTGGCATCTCGCCGAGGGCGCAGAAACCTGTAGGGTCCTCGCACTTTGGGCACTACAAATGAAACACACTAGATTCAGTAGGAAGAAAAATGCATCAATGGCGGCGTCTGACATCCTAGGAGTACCCGCGACCAAGGGACTTCGATTTATCGTGGATGGATGAAGAATTCGTACCAGGTTCTCCATGAGAAAACCCTATGCAATCGCCGAGCAGGGTTTTTCTCCGAACAAGCAGACAAGGGAGATGGGGATTCAGGCCCAGTGAAATATTGCCGCTTCGTCCATCCAGCTTACTGCTAAAGCTGGAAAGGTGGGGTTTTTTGTGATTTGACGGCTCATTGGGCATTACTGCGGCGCTACGACTGGGGTGTGTCTACCCTGCAGTTGTGCACTCTAATTTGGTGCATATGGCACGTGGACCCCGTTATCGGATGCCACACATATCAGCGAAAGGAAGTAGAAAGACAGGAGTAACTAGTTACACATAAATATATTTTTGACAGAGAGATACTCCCTCTGTAAATAAATATAAAGATCTTTTATAACACAACTTTATACATAAGAAAAATCAAGGGGAATATATATAACGTATATAATTATAAGAAACATAGTTTTTTTTAACACGATATAGACGAGTTGGTGATGATGGTGTGCCTGCGATCCTGCAATATAGGCCGTCTGATTTATATCTGACGGATAGGAAGGAAACTATGGCAATTTTGCAAAAAGGTACCCACACACCTCTCCACATTTGCAAATAAGGCCTTCCCTCGTTCATCCTTTTCTCTCACAAGATAAAATACTCATACAAATGCATCTTGATGTTACGTGCAACGCACGGGCATTATGGGGGTTAAGCTGAGAAATACTCAGACAGGCTCACGGTTCTGGACTTTGGGCCACAGGTTGGTGGGCCTGCATGTTTGGGGGGGCATGTGTTCTACCTCAGCGCTTTTCATATTGCAAGCGGTTGGTACGGTGCTGGTTTTAGATGCTGTCGCAAGGCGAATACACAAAATTGAATAAAACACGTCAGCTGTTGGAATGAAATCAAACGATAGTTCCTAACCAGCAATCAGAGTTGCAATTCTATCAACGATACTATCGTACTACTTATACACACAAGACACTTGTTTCACCATGCCAGAGTATTACATCAAAATCTCTCGGAGGATAGATCAGTTCGGCAGTTGCGTGCTGCTACTGAAGAATTTCAAAGTTGACTTGGACCAGCTCTCCTTGCTGAGAAAGTTCGATTTTGACATCATCCCCTACCGCAAGATATGATTTAGATTTGAACCTTGACCATCCTTTAGCATCAATCATCATGCGACCATCCTTTGTACTTACGGTATATTGAGCAGGTTCATTCACACCAAGGCTGCGCATGGTAAGAGAAACTTGGCCACGGTCGCCCGGATTGTTAAACGACTCCCTCGTTGCTCTACGAATTCTCTGCTTGCAAATAAGAAGACATACACAAACAGTTAGATCAACATAGTGAATCATGTGAAACAACATGGAAAGAAAAAAGAACGAAGCACTTGGGCGGCCAATGCTTACCAAGAAGGTGGACATGTCAGTTTTTGTAAGGACTTTTTTTTAGGTATATGAAGTGCGAACTGCAGCCCAGTCTGTTGCCGGTGCAACTGTTGGTTCTGTTACCGCTGCACGGGCCGGAGTAGATGCAAGTGCAAGTGTTGGTGCAGGTGCCAAAGCCGTTGCTGGTGCCCGTGTTGGTGCAATTGGTAGTGCCACTGCTGCTGCCGAAGATGGTGCTCCTTGTAGAGCTGGTGCCGGTGTCGGAGCAGGTGTCGATGCCCGATCCTCCGGTAGATCAGCCTTATCCGCTGACGCGGTTGGTGCCCAATCCTCAGCTGGATCAGACTGAGCTGCTGCTGCTGTCTGTGCAAGAGCAACTGTCGATGCTCGATCCGTTGCTGAAGGTGGTACCTATGTGCGAGACAGCGGCGATCATGTCTGGTCTGCTATGATCAACTTTCTAACTTGACTAGGCTCCATGACCGTGATCCAGTCTTTTTCTTCATTTCATTTAAACGCAAGAAGGACTAATTGTGGCGTGTTTGTTAAACCAAACTGCAGTTCATCATAGGGATTTAGCTTGTACTCAGACAATAGACTGATCCAATTTTTCCAATAATATAAGTGATGGACAGTGCCTTCGTTACTGACACGACATAAGAAGTGAAACCTGCAAAAATATCCATCGTAGAGCAAACCAAACGGTTTATTCTGTGATGAATGTCACATGGCAAAACCTGCATCGTAAAATTGCAGCAAAAGAAAGAAAACATGACATTAAATGAATAAGATTTGGACCGTAAATCAATAAGATTTACTTGATGTCTACCTGCACCATCACCATCTTGTCAACCTTGGAGAACCTAACAGAGTGGTCTTTCCACTCATAAGCATGACGATGAAGACAGGCCGCATCAGATTTGTCGGGAAGCTTTATAAGAACCACACCCTTCATAATCGAAGGCACAGCCAGGAAATTGTTATGGTCAAGTACAACCTCGAGAACACGCCTGAAAACAATGCTACAGGAAAACACTAGTTCAGGACACGTGGCGCACAACAGCTGGATAGTTTAGCAGTAGAACTCATCCTCAGGTCTTCTAGTTCACA
Source organism: Triticum aestivum (assembly GCF_018294505.1). NCBI lineage: Eukaryota > Viridiplantae > Streptophyta > Magnoliopsida > Poales > Poaceae > Triticum > Triticum aestivum. Next base: position 384,114,583 of record NC_057813.1, read on the forward strand.
CGGCATGACTTTGAGAACTTCATCTCCACCGCAGACCTGGTTCTAATTCAAACAGAAACCAAATATTTTTATTACTACCTCCGTTCAGAAATATAAGACTATTTTCGATATTTTACTCCAAATATGACTACATATACACACAGAAATGAGTGAACAAAGATACTAGAACATGTCTTCAAAGGCATGAGAGCAGAGGGATTACTTGCAATATCCATAACACAAGTTACTGATGCAAATATACCCTCTTCAAAGGTAGCATTGATATTCATAAAGTAGTTGAAAGTAATCTATAAGAAATTAGTGTCAACCTCTCGCATGTTTTGGTCAAAAGAGGAATTTAGAACCGTCATTTGGCACACAAAAATCACATGCAAGATCACCCAAAAAGTTGTACTACTAGTACTAGTACTGCGTGTTAGATGAAAAAACACGATCAAGATCAAGAAAAAGATCGTCAAGAAGAGATATTACCTGAACTTGCTTAATGAGGCATCCCATAGAGGGGGGCTTGGACAGGGCGATGGCGTTGAGCTTGTATGCGGTAGTCTCGGCGGGGTGCTTGCGCTTCTTCATACCATGAGCCTCAACGGTTTTGGACGGAGCCATAGACATCACTTCGGCCGGTGCTCCAGCATCCATCAAGAAACTGTCAAATAGAAATAAAAGAAAAGAAACCATAATCACAAACCCAAAAGAAGAACAGAGAGGAAGGTATAGGATCAGTCTCGGGGTTGCAAGACCAGGCCTTGGCCAGAATCAACACCATTGGTGCGCTCACCTTTGCTTCTTTGGGAGAGAAGAACAATGGCAGAAGCAGGTCGGGGTTTTCTTGAAGAAATGAGGAACAAGATGAGAGAGAAGCGAGGGTTGGGTAGAGAGGAAGCTAAGAGAGAAGAGTGAAATGATGGTTGCTTCGTCCGTCCAACTTACTGCTGGAAAGGAGGGGGTTTTGTGATTTGACGACTCATTGGGTATTACTGCGACGCTTCGATCGGGGTAGTCTACCATGTAGTTGGGCACTCTACTACGGAATAATTTAGTGCATGGCTGGTGGACCCCCATGCTGGCTGTCCCACACATCGACGAAAGTGAGTAGCAAGGTTCTCGACGACCATCGATGAGGATCCGCACGGTAGAGCGGGTCCACTGTTTTTTTAATGAAAAAAATGATTACAACAAGCGTTTCCACTCTTACGACGGAGGAGTGCGAAACACGGTAGCCACTTGAACATACATAGTGCTCCTACTACTAGGCATGTGTAGTGGTGTGACGCCCCCGATTCAATCGTACACTAATCATACACGCAAATGTGTACGATCAAGAACAGGGGCTCATGGGAAGATATCACAACACGACTCTAGACACAAATTAAAATAATACAAGCTTTATATATTACAAGTCAGGGGCCTCGAGGGCTCGAATACATAGCTCGATACACAAGAGTCAGCGGAAGCAACAATATCTGAGTACAGACATAAGTTAAACAAGGATGCCTTAAGAAGGTTAGCACAAAAGCAAAAACGATCGAAAAGGCAAGGCCTCCTGCCTGGGACCTCCTAATTACTCCTGGTCGTCGTCGATCTTCACGTAGTAGCATTCATCGGCAGTGGTGTTTGGCTCCAGGGATCCACCATCTGGTTGCAACAACCGGAAAGAAGAAAGAAGGGGGAAAAGGGGGTAGCAAAGCAACTGTGAGTACTCATCCAAAGTACTCGCAAGCATCAGATCTATACTAAGTATGCATTGGTATCAAAAGGAAGGGTTGCATCTGTGGACTGAACTGCAGAATGCCAGAATAGAGGGGGAAGGCCTAGCCTATCGAAGACTAGCATCTTCAAGCAGCTCCGAGTATCTTGCAGCATGTAGAAGAGTAAAGAATAGCAATTTAATATTTAACAAACATGTTGTAGAACCAACGCCCAGAGATCCTTCCTCGACTCCCTACGAGAAAGCAATCTCGGAGCCACATATCCATCACATATCTCAAGTATCCATTTCTAGTTATATAAGATCAGGATATAAGTCTGAACGTCCATTACCGCGGACACAGTATTCAAATATATATCTTCCCTGCAAGGGTGCACCACGTTACCCAACACGCTCGATCGCTCTAGCCGGACACACCTTTCTGGGGTCAATGCCCGACCTCAGAAGATCAACACGTCGCAGCCCTACCTAGGCTCAGCAGAGAGGCCCCCGTCGGTCTACATCCTAAGCACTCCGGGGTCTTGGTCCCATCGCCCGCAGCACTCCGGGTCGTTGTGCGACGAGCCAGGACGAGCACCACCTCATACTGGATGGCACTGGCCCGACAGGCCCACGATGCTGAACTGGATGTCTGACAAAGCTTCAGCTAATACCACGACGTCGAGGCCCATAACTATTCTCGCGTGGTGGTTAGTGCATATAGGCCAAAGGCCAACTCAGAACAAATACCCAAACCATTAGTGCATTGGGGGCTCGTGGAAACGAGCAGAGACTCGCTCACGATAAGGTGACCCCGTCGCCCCGTCTCATTGACTTACAGCAAGGGCCCAGACTGCCCAGCCGTGCCACGTAAAAAACTCGCGGGTGCTCTACGGGCTCGCTCGACTTTCACATTAACTCGCGGGTACCCCTCAGGGCCGACCCGACTTCATCAATGGTCTCAAGTAAAGTCAAGGTAACCGTGTGTCCAAACATCAAGGGGAAAACCCGAGGAATCACCCAAAGAGGATTCCACTCGATGTAATCATCAAGGTGAATGTAAGAGGATCCACCCTCAAGGTTCACACTTGAGGTATTGCACGACATCCGTATCAGGACTGGTGAAAGAGGAACCGCCCTCGTTGACCACGACCGAATAGCTACACTACAGATCTCTCATCAGGAGTGATGTATGAGGTTCCACCCTCGGCACTCGATGGTAACTCTGCAGAGTCGAGCATCAAAAGGGGCGTGATATGATGTGAGGTCTCGGGCTCTGGTCGTCGATCACGTTGATCGAGGCATCGATGATGAAGCAGGGGCAACAAGGACAAGGTGGGGGTCACTCATGGATCACTAACCAACCTATACTAAGCAGTTTAGGGTAAGCAGGTAAGGTACAATAGCAGGTTATAAAAGCAGGCTATGCATCAGAATAGGAGCAATCAATTACAGTAGCAAAATCTAATGCAAGCATGAGAGAATAGAATGGGCGATATCGGGATGATCAAAGGGGGGGGGCTTGCCTGGAAGCTCCGCTGAAAGGGAGAAGAGTCGTCGTCGATGTAGTCGATCACGGGGACATCAACAGCAATCTCGGGGTCTATCGGAGAGAAGAGGGGGAAGAAACAGTAAATACACGCAAACATATGCATAACATGACAATTAAGCGATGCTAGAGGTGTTCTAACGCAGGGTTACACGATACCGGTAAAGGGGAACAACATCGGGGAAAGTTTTCCCGGTTCCGGACGTCTGTTAGACAGATGAATCGGAGGGGAAAGGTTGCATGTTCGCTATGCTAGGAACGTGTGGCGGACGAATGGACCGCGCGTTCGGATTCGTCTCGTCGTTCTGAGCAACTTTCATGTACAAAGTTTTTCGATCCGAGTTATGGTTAATTTACTATGATTTTCAAAGTTTAAACAATAGTATGAAATTATTATTAAATATTAAACTCGACATAAATGAATAATGACATTAGCATGATGTCATTATGATGTCAACAGTCAACCAGTCGGTTGACTGGTCAAACTGTCAACCGGCGCCCGCGTGTCATAGGCATAGTTAATTAAGCATGTATTATTTAACTAAACCAGTTAATTAGGTAAATTAAACAGAAGTAATTAAATTAAGTTATTAATTAAACTAATTAGTTAATTTATTACTATTGAAGTTATTATTTTTAAACTTTTTTTAACAGGGGCGTGGGCCCCTAATGTCAGTGGCCTAGGGGGCCTTAGCGGAGCTGGCGAAACGGGTGCGGGCGTGGGTGCCCGTGTGCGCCCGAGGCCACCAGGGGGCGGCGACACCGGCCACGGCAGAGGCCGGCAGTGGCGCAGCCAGCGCGCTGGCCGGGCGACGGCGGCAGCGACACGTCGACGTGCGTGGGGGCGAGCAGCGGAGGCGAGGGGAGGCGTGTGCAGCCCAGTGGTGCAGGGCGAGGCAAAGGCAGGGGGGCGAGCACGGCGGGAGGGCCATGGGCGTGCAACAGCATGTAGGGCCGCGTCGTGCGCGGCGCATCCGCGTGCACGACGAACGACATGGGAAGGCAGAGAGCGGGAGGAGGGGGGCGCAGCTCACCCCGTTTGTAGGGGATCAGGGTTGGCGATGCGCGATGGCGCCGGCGAGGAGGAGGCGGGGACGCGAGCGACGGGGATGAGGCAGTCCGGTGGGGTCCGGTGACGGCGTGGTTGTGGAAGGGGCGTTGAGGTGGTGGGGCGCCGACTCGGTGTCAGGGAGGCGACGGAGTGACTGCGGGCGTCAGTGAGGTGGCGCCGGCGTGGTGGCGCGGGGGATGGGCGGCGGCGGCGTCGAGCGACAGGGGCGGCTAATGACGGGGACGACGGGAGGCGCCGGGCATCGTCGTCTGGGAGGCGCGGTCCCGATCCATATCGGGATCGTGGGAGGAGGAGTGGCGAGGGAGAGGCGTGAATCAGGGAGGAGAGGAGTGGACCGAGAGGGGGAGTGGGGTACGTGGGGGGGTTAGGGTTAGCACGTGGGGGACGGTAGGCTGGGCCGTGGCTTGGTTGGCCCGAGGGGGTACAGTGGCAGCTGGGCCGGTCAGTTGGTCGAGCCCCAAGGGCAGTGGGGGGTTTCTTTTGTTTTAAAAAAACCAGAGAGAGAGAGATAGAGAGAGGAAGTTAATTGGGCATCCAAATATCTTAAATAAATTATGGAACTAGGCCCATAAAATCCAAGGCATTTTTAGCGAGCGCCACAAAAGGTTTGGAGGCTAGGGGATGTCATTTACATTTTTCACAATTAAAAAGACATTCAAAAATGTTGAAGTTGCAGTGAAATAATTGCTATTGTCCATCTTAGCTCAATGGTGATGTTGTTTTCCTTAACAATTAAGTGTTATGGAATCTTGGTAAATGATGAACATTTTTCTAGCAAGTTTTGTGCAACTTCAAATTTGGATTTGAATTGGAATGGAATTTAGAGAAGGAACTTGAGTTGAGATAATATCCCAACATGATTAAGCTTTGTAAATCAAGATGACTTGGCACTGATCATAAGGGATTACTGTAGCTTACTATTCGGGCGTCACAAGTGGTTCATACGTCAGTACTACATAATCTTGTTGCTAGTGTAGTAAGATATGACGATAACAAATGATGTAGTGCGCATGTCAACTATATGAACAGTAATGTAACATAGTACCGCTTTTTCGACTGTCCGGTCGAGAATGAACGGTGAGATCAATGTTAACAAAACTAGGTCTACATCACACGAAGAGTACGGTGCTACAGTACTCCATGAAACATGAACCATATGAAGCACGACTTAGTCTTAGGCAGGGTGTATGAAGGGTGCACGGGATGGGAGCAAAAGTTCCCTTCTCGACCCACTTTTGGGTGTTTGGCAGAGTGCATGAAGGGTGCATGAGTCCACACTAGTAGGTTAACACAAATACACGAAGAGGGAACAACTATATTGGGATGAGAATTCAACCAAACACTGTAATGCCCACGATGCGGCTATATCGCCCACATGTCGAGGCACGATTTAGAGGCATAACCGCATTGTGGTTTTGTCGCAAGAAGGGTCATCTTCACACAATCCCATGTAATGAACAAGAAAGGGATAAATAGAGTTGGCTTACAATCGCCACTTCACACAATACTTAAATAAGTCATACATCATCCGAAATACACACATAGTCCGACTACGGACAAATCCAAATGAAAAGGAAGATAACCTCAAATGCTAGATCCCCGATCGTCCCAACTGGGCTCCACTACTGATCATCAGGAAAAGACACGTAGTAACGGCCAAGGACCTCGTCGAACTCCCACTTGAGTTCGGTAGCATCACCTGAACTGGTATCATCGGCACCTGCAACTGTTTTGGTAGTATCTGTGAGTCACGAGGACTCAGCAATCTCAAAACCCGCGAGATCAAGACTATTTAAGCTTATGGATAGGATGTGGTAATGAGGTGGAGTTGCAGCAAGTGCTAAGAAAGTATGGTGGCTACATACACAAAAAAGAGTAAGATGAGAAGCTACGCAACGGTCGTGAAGCTAGAAGTAATCAAGAAGTGATCCTGAAACTACTTACGTTCAATCATAACCCAAGCCGTGTTCACTTCCCGGACTCCGCCGAAAAGAGACCATCAGGGCTATACACGCGATTGATGCATTTTAATTAAGTCAAGTGTCTACTTCTCTACAACCGGATATTAACAAATTCCCATCTGCCACATAACCACGGACACGACTCTCGAAATTTTATACCCTGCAGGGGTGTCCCAACTTAGCCCATCACAAGCTCTCACGATCAGCGAAGGATATTCCTTCTCCCGGGAATACCCGATCAGCCTCGGAATCCCGACTACAAGACATTTCGACAATGGTAAAACAAGACCAGCAAGACCGCCCGATGTGCCGACAAATCCCGATAGGAGTCGCACGTATCTCATTCTCAGGGCACACTGGATGGGCCAGACGTCGGGTTGGCATAGACCATGGTTGCCCAGGGGGCGCCGGACATCGCCCGGTTCGGACCAACACTTGGAGAAGCACTGGCCGGGGGGGAGGGGGTTAAAAATAAAGATGACCCTCGGGGCTGCAGACCCCAAGGGAGGGTTATAGGTTGTTAGGCAAATGTAAAACCAATGTTGGGCCTTGCTGGAGGAGTTCTATTCAAGGCGAACTGTCAAGGGGTTCCCATAAACCCGACCGCGTGAGGAACGCAAAATCAAGGAACATAACACCGGTATGACGGAAACTAAGGCGACAAGAGTGGAACATAACACCAGGCATAAGGCCGAGCCTTCCAGCCTTTACCAAGTATATAGATGCATTAATTAAAATAAGAGATATTGTGATATCCCAACATAATCATGTTCCAACATGGAGCAATCTTCAACTTCACCTGCAACTAGCAACGCTATAAGAGGGGCTGAGCAAAAGCGGTAACTTAGCCAAACAACGGTTTGCTAGGAAGGTGGGTTAGAGGCTTGACATGGCAATATGGGAGGCATGGAAAACAAGTGATAGGTAGCGCAGCATAGCGATAGAACGAAGCAACTAGCAAGCAAATATAGAAGTGATATCGGGGGTAATGGTCATCTTGCCTGCAAAGTTATCAGAGTTGTCGAAAGCTTGCTCCTCATTAGCATACTCAACAGGTTCCTCATTCACGAACTTGTCTCTCGGCTCTACCCAAGGCAAGAACGCAAGCAAAGGAACAACAATCAATCACGATGCAATGCGCAAGCAACATGATGCAAGACATGGCATGAAGTGCAAGATATGAGGTGCAATGCATATGGTACTCCGGAAGGGGAAGGATGATCATGGCATCAACTTGGCAAACCAAGCATGCCACTGGATAGGTTGGGAGATTTTGAATGAAATTGATATGAAGATCACCAGAAACGGACGCACGGTTTGAAAATGACAAGCCAAACAAGATGCAATGCAATCTGTTGAAAACAGCAACATAACAACTTTTGTGCAAAGTTTAAATGTGCTACAACAATATATCATGGCAAACAATAGCATGGCATGCTATTACTACATGCACTTAACAAAACTCACTTAGTGAACATGCTCCAAATATCTACAAAAATGATGATAGCATCCATGCAAACATGGCAAGTGACATAAACAGACCCAGACTTGGTAGAATTTAATGGCATGGCAGAAACAAATTCAAGATAGCATGTTTGCAAGCTTGTTTAACACAAAATAAAACATATCATGACATGAGCTTAGTTCCAGTAGCAAGTAGGCATGATGAAGAGCATGTTCATGTGCAAAACTACCCCATAGCATTTTTGCATAAATATACACATGAGAGACAAAACAACAACATGATGTACAATGACATGTGTGCAAACTTTCTCAAATGCAGAAACTAATGCCACCACTAGATTCACTAGATTTTTCTAGCCCGAAAACATATACAATATGTTGGGGTTACTGTAGAAAAATGCCCACAAAATGCATATTTGAGAAACTGCCCGAACTGGAAATAAACAAAAAAGGAAATTGCCTAATCTGGAATGTCTAGATTTGGATCTGCCCAAAATGGAAAATGGGCATTTTCCATACATGGAAAGCGCGGGGTAATAGGAACAAAAATAAAGAAAGGGAGGCAGCTGTGTGTGTGTTTGTATGACAGTGGGCCTAAGAGGGTGTGTGCATGAGAGTGGGACCGAGGCGTCAGTGCCACAAGTAAAACAGAAAAAGGGGGGAGGCTTTATGCGCAAACATGGAAAGTGACATAAACAGACCCAGACTTGGTAGAATTTAATGGCATGGCAGAAACAGATTCAAGATAGCATGTTTGCAAGCTTGTTTAACTCAAAATAAAACATATCATGGCATGAGCTTAGTTCCAGTAGCAAGTAGGCATGATGAAGAGCATGTTCATGTGCAAAACTACCCCATAGCATATTTGCATAAATATACACATGAGAGACAAAACAACAACATGATGTAAAATGACATGTGTGCAAACTTTCTCAAATGCAGAAACTAATGCCACCACTAGATTCACTGGATTTTTCTAGCCCGAAAACATATACAATATGTTGGGGTTACTGTAGAAAAATGCCCACAAAATGCATATTCGAGAAATTGCCCGAACTGGAAATAGACAAAAAAGGAAATTGCCTAATCTGGAATGTCCAGATTTGGATCTGCCCAAAATGGAAAATGGGCATTTTCCATACATGGAAAGTGCGGGGTAATAGGAACAAAAATAAAGAAAGGGAGGCAGCTGTGTGCGTGTTTGTATGACAGTGGGCCTAAGAGGGTGTGTGCATGAGAGTGGGACCAAGGCGTCAGTGTCACAAGTAAAACAGAAAAAGGGGGGAGTCTTTATGCGCAAACATGGCAAGTGACATAAACAGACCCAGACTTGGTAGAATTTAATGGCATGGCAGAAACAGATTCAAGATAGCATGTTTGCAAGCTTGTTTAACTCAAAATAAAACATATCATGGCATGAGCTTAGTTCCAGTAGCAAGTAGGCATGATGAAGAGCATGTTCATGTGCAAAACTACCCCATAGCATATTTGCATAAATATACACATGAGAGACAAAACAACAACATGATGTAAAATGACATGTGTGCAAACTTTCTCAAATGCAGAAACTAATGCCACCACTAGATTCACTGGATTTTTCTAGCCCGAAAACATATATGATATGTTGGGGTTATTGTAGAAAAATGCGCACAAAATGCATATTCGAGAAACTGCCCGAACTGGAAATAGACAAAAAATGAAATTGCCTAATCTGGAATGTCCAGATTTGGATCTGCCCAAAATGAAAAATGGGCATTTTCCATACATGGAAAGCGCGGGGTAATAGCAACAAAAATAAAGAAAGGGAGGCAGCTGTGTACGTGTTTGCATGACAGTGGGCCTAAGAGGGTGTGTGCATGAGAGTGGGACCGAGGCGTCAGTGTCACAAGTAAAAAACAGAAAAAGGAGGGAGGCTTTATGTGCGCCCGCGGGGGATCGAACAAGGGTCTCCCCGATGCGGGCTTGCGTGGTCAACCACTGGGCTAGCTAGGTGCTACTGGTTAAGGAGGGGTTCGACTCCTTTTAGAGAGACCCCAGGTCGAGTTCCTTTGTTGCAGACAGAGAAGACGACAGCTGACAGCGGCACCGGCGAGGACAGCCGTGGCGATGCCTGAGAGGACGCTGTGGGCGTTCGGGATTGGGAGCCGGGGCCAGGGTGTGCAACGGAGCGGCTGGGAAGGCGGTGCCTGCGGTGCTCGAGCACGAGCTCATGCTCGTCTCGCGTACGACAGCGGCAAGGCTGGGCGAGGCCGCTGCTCCTTGCTTTCGACCGCGGGCGTGCAGGATGGGGCGCGAGGCAACTGCAGCTAGGCAGGAACCGGAGCGAGGGCGAAGCGCGAGCAACTACGGCGTCTACTGCAACTTCACACAAAATTCAGAGATCGCCGGAGCACTGCGAGCGCGGCGAATAGATGGATCGGGCGACTGCTATGGGGTTCTACACGCCACGGAAAGAAATGGAGGGGGAGGTGCGTTACCCAGCTCACCCTAGGACACGACGGGATCGACGGAGACGAGCCTATGGCGACGCGGACGAGCTCTAAACCTAGCGGGGCTGCTGTCCGCGAAGCATGGGAGGAAGAGGACGACGGGGAGGTAGCCGAACTTGGCGATCCCAGGCGAGGAAGAGGACAACGGGGACGTAGTCGATATCGTAGAGGAAGATGGACAACGTTGGTGAGGCGGAAGGTGGCCCGAGTGCACGCTGGTGACGTGGACGCGCTCTCAAGCGCGCTCGAGAAGGGGCGGAAGCGACGGATCGGGGGGAGTTTTCTCTCCTGGTGGCGGCGGAGGATGGAGAGGGAAACCCTAGGGGCTGGGTGCGGACGCCGAGAGGGGGCTTAAGTAGGCACGGCGCGGCTAGCTGGCTTGCCACCGTGGCCATGGCACGGCGAAAAGTAGAGGAAGGGGAAGGAGAAAAGGAGGCGGGTGTGGCTGCCGCTCTCGCTGACGCGGGGGACCCGCGTGTCCACGTGGATCAAGTGAGAGAGAGGGGTGTGCGGCGCTCGGGTGAGAATGGGGGAAAGCATTGTGCTCGCAGGTTGGGCTGCGCTGGCTTGCTGCACTGCTGCTAGGTCAGCTAGCTAGGTTGGGAGGCCGAGGCCCAGGTGGGCTGCTGCTGCCTTTGCTCTTTCCTTTCTCTTTTCTTCAAAGAAAAAAACAAAGAGAAAAGCACAGGGGGCTAGAAGGGGAATTTGGGAAAGAAGAGAAATTTCTCATGCTCCTGGAATTATGAAATATTTGAATAAATTGGTTTGGGAATTTTTAGTGGTAGAAAAATAAATCAAGTTCGAATAAAATTCAAACTTGAGGTATTTTTGAACCTAACCAAAACAACTTCAAAAGAGCTGAGATTTTGCAAAGAGGTTTAGAGCAAGATGCTTGAATATTGTGGAAAAGATGAACATTAATGGAGTAGGTAAAAGGTGCACTTGCGAAAAGAAAGAAAAGAAAGGAAGGAGAAGTGGCGATGACGCAAGACTCATGCATGGAACATGCAACAACATAAAATGTATGAAATCACACCATGCACATGATGAGGATGAGAATGCAAGATGACACCAAGCACAAATGAAAAACGAGAGACAAAAACCCAACCATGAAGGAAATATCATATCCCATAGCCTGAAATGGCAAGAGTTGGAGTTACAAATATGGAAAGTTACATCCGGGGTGTTACAAACACACTCACACGCTTTGTGCTATAGTGACTGATCTGCATCGTCTTAGTTTGATCCAATGGTCATGTTGCGCCGAGACATGGACATGCCCATGCAGGGGACGCCTAAACAAGCACAAGATGATGATGGCCATATCATATCACTTATATTGATTGCATGTGATGTTTATCCTTTATGCATCTTATCTTGCTTTGATTGACGGTAGCATTTTAAGATGATCTCTCACTAAAATTATCAAGAAGTGTTCTCCCTGAGTATGCACTGTTGCCAAAGTTCGTCGTGCCCAGACACCACGTGATGATCGGGTGTGATAAGCTCTACGTCCATCTACAATGGGTGCAAGACAGTTTTGCACACGCGGAATACTCAGGTTAAACTTGACGAGCCTAGCATATGCAGATATGGCCTCGGAACACGGAGACCGAAAGGTCGAGCGTGAATCATATAGTAGATATGATCAACATAGTGATGTTCACCATTGAAAACTACTCCATCTCACGTGATGATCGGTTATGGTTTAGTTGATTTGGATCACGTGATCACTTAGATGACTAGAGAGATGTCTGTCTAAGTGGGAGTTCTTAAGTAATATGATTAATTGAACCTAAATTTATCATGAACTTAGTACCTGATAGTATTTTGCTTGTCTATGTTTGTTTGTAGATAGATGGCTCGTGTTGTTGTTCCGTTGAATTTTAATGTGTTCCTTGAGAAAGCAAAGTTGAAAGATGATGGTAGCAATTACACAGACTGGGTCCGTAACCTGAGGATTATCCTCATTGATGCACAGAAAAGTTACGTCCTGGAAGCACCGCTGGGTGCCAGGCCTGCTGCTAATGCAACTGACGACGTTAAGAACGTCTGGCAGAGCAAAGCTGATGACTACTCTATAGTTCGGTGTGCCATGCTTTACGGCTTAGAACCGGGTCTTCAACGACGTTTTGAACGTCATGGAGCATATGAGATGTTCCAGGAGTTGAAGTTAATATTTCAAGCAAATGCCCGGATTGAGAGATATGAAGTCTCCAATAAGTTCTACAGCTGCAAGATGGAGGAGAATAGTTCTGTTAGTGAGCATATACTCAAAATGTCTGGGTATAATAATCACTTGATTCAACTGGGAGTTAATCTTCCGGATGATAGCGTCATTGACAGAATTCTCCAATCACTGCCACCAAGCTACAAGAGCTTTGTGATGAACTATAATATGCAAGGGATGAACAAGACTATTCCCGAGCTCTTCGCAATGCTAAAAGCTGCGGAGGTAGAAATCAAGAAGGAGCATCAAGTGTTGATGGTCAGCAAGACCACTAGTTTCAATAAAAAGGGCAAAGGGAAGAAGAAGGGGAACTTCAAGAAGAACAGCAAGCAAGTTGCTGCTCAAGAGAAGAAACCCAAGTCTGGACCTAAGCCTGAAACTGAGTGCTTCTACTGCAAGCAGACTGGTCACTGGAAGCGGAACTGCCCCAAGTATTTGGCGGATAAGAAGGATGGCAAAGTGAACAAAGGTATATGTGATATACATGTTATTGATGTGTACCTAACTAGAGCTCGTAGTAGCACCTGGGTATTTGATACTGGTTCTGTTGCTAATATTTGCAACTCGAAACAGGGACTACTGAATAAGCGAGCACTGGCCAAGGACGAGGTGACGATGCGCGTGGGAAACGGTTCCAAAGTCGATGTGATCGCGGTCGGCACGCTACCTCTACACCTACCTTCGGGATTAGTTTTAGACCTGAATAATTTTTATTTGGTGCCAGTGTTGAGCATGAACATTATATCTGGATCTTGTTTGATGCGAGACGGTTATTCATTTAAATCAGAGAATAATGGTTGTTCTATTTATATGAGTAATATCTTTTATGGTCATGCACACTTGAAGAGTGGTCTATTTTTATTAAATCTCGATAGTAGTGATACACATATTCATAGTGTTGAAACCAAAAGATGCAGATTAATAATGATAGTGCAACTTATTTGTGGCACTGCCGTTTGGGTCATATCGGTGTAAAGCGCATGAAGAAACTCCATACTGATGGACTTTTGGAATCACTTGATTGTGAATCACTTGGTACTTGCGAACCGTGCCTTATGGGCAAGATGACTAAAACGCCGTTCTCCGGAACTATGGATCGAGCAACTGATTTGTTGGAAATCATACATACTGATGATTGTGGCCCAATGAATGTTGAGGCTCGCGGCGGGTATCGTTATTTTCTCACCTTCACTGATGATTTGAGCAGATATGGGTATATCTACTTGATGAAACACAAGTCTGAAACATTTGAAAAGTTTAAAGAATTTCAGAGTGAAGTGGAAAAATCATCGTAACAAGAAAATAAAGTTTCAACGATCTGATCATGGAGGAGAATATTTGAGTTATGAGTTTGGCCTACACTTGAAACAGTGTGGAATAGTTTCGCAGCTCACGCCACCTGGAACACCACAAAGAAATGGTGTGTCCGAACGTCGTAATCATACTTTACTGGATATGGTACGATCTATGATGTCTCTTACTGATTTACCGCTATCATTTTGGGATTATGCTTTAGATACGGCCGCATTCACGTTAAATAGGGCACCATCAAAATCCATTGAGACGACGCCTTATGAATTGTGGTTTGGCAAGAAACCAAAGTTGTCGTTTCTTAAAGTTTGGGGCTGCGATGCTTATGTGAAGAAACTTCAACCAGATAAGCTCGAACCTAAATCAGAGAAATGTGTCTTCATAGGATACCCAAAAGAGACTATTGGGTACACCTTCTATCATAGATCTGAAGGCAAGACATTCGTTGCTAAGAATGGATCCTTTCTAGAGAAGGAGTTTCTCTCGAAAGAAGTGAGTGGGAGGAAAGTAGAACTTGAGGAGATAACTGTATCTACTCCCTTATTGGAAAGTAGTTCATCACGAGAACCGGTTCCTGTGACAACTACACCAATCAGTGAGGAAGCTAATGATAATGATCATGAAACTTCAGATCAAGTTTCTACTGAACCTCGTAGGTCTACCAGAGTAAGATCCGCACCAGAGTGGTACGGTAATCCTATTCTGGAAGTCATGTTACTTGACCATGATGAACCTACGAACTATGAGGAAGCGATCATGAGCCCGAATTCTGCAAAATGGCTAGAAGCCATGAAATCTGAGATGGGATCCATGTATGAAAACAAAGTATGGACTTTGGTTGACTTGCCCGATGATCGGCAAGCCATTGAGAATAAATGGATCTTTAAGAAGAAGACTGACACTGATGGTAATATAACTGTCTATAAAGCTCGACTTGTTGCAAAAGGTTTTCGACAAGTTCAAGGGGTTGACTACGATGAGACTTTCTCACCCGTAGCGATGCTTAAGTCCGTCCGAATCATGTTAGCTATTGCTGCATTTCATGATTATGAAATTTGGCAAATGGATGTCAAGACTGCATTCTTGAATGGATTTCTAGAAGAAGAGTTGTATATGATGCAGCCGGAAGGTTTTGTTGATCCAAAAGGTGCTGACAAAGTGTGCAAGCTCAAGCGTTCCATTTATGGACTGGTGCAAGCATCTCGGAGTTGGAATAAATGCTTTGATAGTGTGATCAAAGCATATGGTTTTATACAGACTTTTGGAGAAGCCTGTATTTACAAGAAAGTGAGTGGGAGCTCTGTAGCATTTCAAATTTTATATGTAGATGACATATTATTAATTGGAAATGATATAGAATTTCTGGATAGCATAAAAGGATACTTGAATAAAAGTTTTTCAATGAAAGACCTCGGTGAAGCTGCTTACATATTGGGCATCAAGATCTATAGAGATAGATCAAGACGCTTAATAGGACTTTCACAAAGCACATACCTTGACAAAATTTTGAAAAATTTCAAAATGGATCAGGCAAAGAAAGGATTCTTGCCTGTGCTACAAGGTGTGAAGTTGAGTCAAACTCAATGCCCGACCACAGCAGAAGATAGAGAGAAAATGAAAAAATGTTCCCTATGCTTCAGCCATAGGCTCTATTATGTATGCAATGTTGTGTACCAGACCTGACGTATGCTTAGCAATAAGCTTGGCAGGAAGGTACCAAAGTAATCCAGGAGTGGATCACTGGACAGCGGTCAAGAACATCCTGAAATACCTGAAAAGGACTAAGGATATGTTTCTCGTATATGGAGGTGACAAAGAGCTAGTCGTAAACGGTTACATCGATGCAAGCTTTGACACTGATCCGGACGATTCTAAATCGCAAACCGGATACGTGTTTTTATTAAACGGTGGAGCTGTAAGTTGGTGCAGTTCTAAACAAAGCGTCGTAGCGGGATCTACATGTGAAGCGGAGTACATAGCTGCTTCGGAAGCATCAAATGAAGGAGTCTGGATGAAGGAGTTCATTTCCGATCTAGGTGTCATACCTAGTGCATCGGGACCAATGAAGATCTTCTGTGACAATACTGGTGCAATTGCCTTGGCAAAGGAATCCAGATTTCACAAGAGGACCAAGCACATCAAGAGACGCTTCAATTCCATTCGGGACCAAGTCCAAGTGGGAGACATAGAGACTTGCAAGATACATACGGATCTGAATGTTGCAGACCCGTTGACTAAGCCTCTCTCATGAGCAAAACATGATCAGCACCAAGACTCCATGGGTGTTAGAATCATTACTGTGTAATCTAGATTATTGACTCTAGTGCAAGTGGGAGACTGAAGGAAATATGCCCTAGAGGCAATAATAAAGTTATTATTTATTTCCTCATATCATGATAAATGTTTATTATTCATGCTAGAATTGTATTAACCGGAAACATGATACATGTGTGAATACATAGACAAACATAAAGTCACTAGTATGCCTCTACTTGACTAGCTCATTAATCAAAGATGGTTATGTTTCCTAACCATAGACATGTGTTGTCATTTGATTAATGGGATCACATCATTAGGAGAATGATGTGATTGACATGACCCATTCCGTTAGCCTAGCACTTGATCATTTAGTATGTTGCTATTGCTTTCTTCATGACTTATACAAAGTTCCTGCAACTATGAGATTGTGCAACTCACGTTTGCCGGAAGAACACTTTGTGTGCTACCAAACGTTACAACGTAACTGGGTGATTATAAAGGTGCTCTACAGGTGTTTCTGAAGGTGCATGTTGGGTTGGCATAATTCGAGATTAGGTTTTGTCACTCCGATTGTCGGAGAGGTATCTCTGGGCCCTCTCGGTAATACTCATCACCTAAGCCTTGCAAGCATTGTAACTAATGAGTTAGTTATAAGATGATGTGTTACAGAACGAGTAAAAAGACTTGCCTGTAACGAGATTGAACTAGGTATTGGATACCGACGATCAAATCTCGGGCAAGTAACATACCGATGACAAAGGCAACAACGTATGTTGTTATGCGGTTTGATCGATAAAGATCTTCGTAGAATATGTAGGAACCAATATGGGCATCCAGGTTCCGCTATTGGTTATTGACCGAGAATAGTTCTAGGTCATGTCTACATAGTTCTCGAACCCGTAGGGTCCGCACGCTTAACGTTACGATGACAGTTTTATTATGAGTTTACAAGTTTTGATGTACCGAAGTTTGTTCGGAGTCCTGGATGTGATCACGGACATGACGAGGAGTCTCGAAATGGTCGAGACATAAATATTGATATATTGGACGACTATATTCGGACACCGGAAGTGTTCCGGGTGATTTCGGAGAAAACCGGAGTGCCGGAGGGTTACCGGAACCCCCCCCCCGGAGAGTTAATGGGCCACATGGGCCTTGGTGGGAAGAGAGAGGGGCGGCCAGGAAGGGCCGCGCGCCCCCTCTACCTCTGGTCCGAATTGGACTAGGAGGGGGGCGCCCCCCTCTTTCCTTCCCCTCCTCTCCCCCTTCCTTCCCCTCCTAGTAGGAGTAGGAAAGGAGGAGTCCTACTCCTACTAGGAGGAGGACTCCTCCTCCTGGCGCGCCCAACAAGGGCCGGCCGGCCTCCCCCTCCCTCCTTTATATACGGGGGCAGGGGGCACCCCAAAGACACACAAGTTGATCTACGGATCGTTCCTTAGCCGTGTGCGGTGCCCCCCTCCACCATATTCCACCTTGGTCATATCGTCGCGGAGTTTAGGCGAAGCCTTGCGCCGGTAGAACATCATCATTGTCACCACACCGTCGTGCTGACGGAACTCTTCCCCGAAGCTTTGCTGGATCGGAGCCCGGGGATCGTCATCGAGCTGAAGGTGTGCTGAACTCGGAGGTGCCGTACGTTCGGTGCTTGGATCGGTCGGATCGTGAAGACGTACGACTACATCAACCGCGTTGTTATAACGCTTCCGCTTACAGTCTACGAGGGTACGTGGACGAACACTCTCCCCTCTCGTTGCTATGCCATCACCATGATCTTGCGTGTGCGTAGGAATTTTTTTGAAATTACTACGTTATCCAACAACAACTTGGTCCACCAAGTGGCTGAGGCGATCCTGGACCTCGTCACGATCGGCCCGCTCGTGCTCCAGCCGGCTCCCTTGACGACCTATCATATCTCCCGCTTTCTGCAGCAACACCGCCGACGCCTGGAGCATCTTTGTGGTGGACGCCTGCCGCTTTTGAAGGTCAGTGAACTCCCGCACATAACGGAGGAGCATGGCACTCCTCTCCTCCTTGCGCTCACAGAGCTCCACGTCCTTGGCCCCGAGCTCCGCATCCATGGCCTAGAGCTCCTGTGCCAGGCGCCTCACCTCAGACTTCGTGATCTGCTACGCCACCATGGCACTAGGTAGAAGCAATGGGGAGAGGAAGCAAAGGGGGCGAAACGGCTGAAAGGCAATGCAATCTATGGGAAGGCGGAGGGAGCCAGCCGAGGAGCGGGGAATCTTTAGGTTTCACCATGGGAAAACACCAGTCGATGACTTCTCACATCATGGAGCAGTGGGTTTTATAGGCGGAGTCATCATGACTAATTACTGCCGTGCCTGCTCCCGTCAATCAAAAAATTAAAAATCCTGCCTCGCCTGCTCCCGTCAATCAAAAAATTAAAAATCCCGCCGCGCCTACCGCACCCAAAGACTAGAGCAATGCCGCGGTGGATATTTAAATTTACCTGCCGGCAAGGAGATAAAAAAGGGTGAAAAAACAAATGTGGCGGCGACCTAGCTAATCGGTCACACTTTCCCAACTAGCTAGACACCGTGCTTCACTGATGTACTCGGTAGGAAAGGTGGTCTTTCGTGATTTGACGACTCATTTACTTGCTTCAGTGCTACAACCGAGGAGGACCCAGAAAACGCGCGGTAGGACATCCCACATCGCGGCAAGGAAGAGAATATGCGTGCACCACCTGGGAGAACCCCGAAACCGCACGATAGGGTGTGCCACGTCTCCGCATGGAGGAAAAATGTGCATGTAAAAATATACTGTATTAGACGTAGCAGTACCTATGGTTCGAGCTCGGGACCCAGCCAGTCGGTCGAAAACACCCCACTAGCCACACAACTTCAACATGCTAACGTGGCACGGAGGATAGGTGTGGTTATCTCCATCTCGACCAACCACAACGTCTCTTGTTCTAGGCGATTCTTCTATTTTCCAAGCTTTTTTTAGTTATAATAACACAGGGCAAGCTAGCACCGCTTTTCGTGTGTGCCCGTGCGTCTAAAGGTTAGACGATGGAGAGGAGTGAGAGATCACAGACCTGGGACCCACCAGTAAGTGAGTCAACGGTCATGCACGTGTTGACGAGGCACTCCGTCTACTCTACTCAACGTAATACTGTATAAAATCAAGTTGTGTAACAAAGCCAACAACTGTTGTTGTTTCATGCTATCGACTTATGCTTTGTAGTCTAGGTTGCTACTTCGAGTCTCGTCTTTTAGATTTGTTAGTTTTAGATCCAAATTTGATCAATGACAAGTGGGACCCCCGTGTGTTGTTCCGATATTTCAGTGTAAGATGGTTTTTTGAACAAACACTTTGTGCGGTTAGACAAGTAACGGCACGAGTTACACGTATTTTGCAAGTTTACGAACAAAAATGACAGCGGCATAGAATATCACATCCACCCCGCAGCTTAGATGATATGGTGATACGAGTTTTTACATCGTTGGAACTGAGATCCAATGGCTTGGGAGTAGTCTTTGTAATTATGCGCAATTTCCAAACTCTCCAAGTTCTTTTTTGCAAATAAAACATTCAGGCCTCGTGTGTGCCGCTGCATCTTGGATCCAACGGCTCCCCGTTGCTCATATTAGGCGCTCCCCGTAGCTTAATTAGCAGCTACGGTGATACAAGCATCTAGGTCGTATGATCTGTGATCAAATGCCACATGCGTAGTACTTGTACTTTCTGTGCAATTCCCAAACTCTCTCAGGCATATATTGCAAAAACATTCAAATCTCCTACTGTGAGCCGTTAGATCTCCATGAACTCGTATCACCATAGAATCTACAGTGCGGGAGCACCTCATATTCTCCCGTGCGAGAAAACATCAGGTGCTATCGCAATTGGATGGCACGGTGATACGAGCTTCGAGGTTGTTTGATCTGAGATCCAATGACATCTGAGCAGTCTTTGTGCTTGTAAGCAGTGGCCGAACTCTTTGGGGGCTTTTCTGCAAAAAACATTCGAACCACGGAGGAGTTGTTCGGTCACAAATCTAACGGCTCCGAAGAGCTTGTATCACCAAAGCATCTAAGGTGTGGTAGCCCATGATATTCTGACATACAGGAGAATATGATGTTCTCCTTCATCTTAGATGCTACGGTGATACGAGCTTCGAGGTTGTTGGATATGGGATCCAAGGGCATCTGAGTAGTTTTTGTACAAATTGTGTGCAATTATCAAACTCATTAAGGTTTCCTGTAAAAATATTAAGACATCATGTGAGTTGCTATATCTCAGATCAACAAGTTCCAAGCAACTCGTATCCACATATAGCATCTAAAGTGTAGGGGCACATGATATTCTCCCGGGGAGGAGGAGGGTGGGTGTCGAAGCCAAAACCGGCGGATCTCGAGTAGGGGGTCCCGAACTGTGCGTCTGAGGTTGATGGTAACATGAGGCGGGGGACATGATGTTTCCCTAGGTTCGGGCCCTCTCTATGGAGGTAGTACCCTACTTCCTGCTTGATTGATCTTGATGGATATGAGTATTACAAGAGTTGGTCTACCACGAGATCGTAATGGCTAAAACCCTAGAAGTCTAGCATGTATGATTATGATCGCCTCTACGGACTAAGCCCTCTGGTTTATATAGACACCGGAGGGGACTAGGGTTGTACAAAGTCGGTTACAGAGAAAGGAATCTTTATATCCGGGTGCCAAGCTTGCCTTCCATGCCGAGGAGAGTCCCATCCGGACATAGGTGAGAGTCTTTGATCTTGTATCTTCATAGCCCATCAGTCCGGACCATGTCACATAGACCAGACGACCGAGGACCCCTTAATCCAGGACTCCCTCAGTAGCCCCTAAACCAGGCTTCAATGATGAGGTGTCCGGCGCACAGATTGTTTTCGGCATTGCAAGGCAGGTTCCTCCTCCAAATACTCCAAAGCATCCTTCGAATACAGAAAACGTGCCCGGATCTGCAAAAAAAAATACCACACATAACCGTAGAGAGTATAGTATTTAATGAGTCCAATCCGCTGACAACTTTTTGTAGCGTGACATCACACCGCTGCCCGGCCATTATTCAAATCGTCTTTTAGCCTACCGCTCCATATTTCGAGATGCGGTTTTATTGGCACGTCTTGTCAAAGCAGAGATCGTGTCCCCTTATTGCAGGATTCTCATTAATACGGGTGTGGGTAACCCCCGTTCTATTGGCATGACTCCTTGGGAATAGGCAGGTTTTAAGGCCTAGGAGGGGGCGTTTGATATCCATCACCTTTATAAAGGGGCTAAGACCCGTCTTTTCTCCTTTACGCCAACCCTTTCCTCAACCTCTCCTACCTCAAGCTCCAGCACCCAAGGTTCAATCGCTTCGTGCTTCCCAGTCATGTCCCGACCCAGATCTCAAGGCTGGTGGGTGGCTTCCTCTGTCACAGAGGAGGATATCGCGAAGCTCCGGGAGGCAAGATACCTGACCGCGGAAATCCCCCACAGGCTTCCTGCTCAAGGGCAGGTTATTCCTACTCCTAGATCCGGTGAGAGGTTCGTATTCATCTCCCACTTCCTCCGAGGGATAGGGTTCGCTCTTCATCCCTTCATTCGAGGGCTCATGTTCTATCACGGGCTAGATTTTCACGATCTAGCTCCGGACTCCTTTCTTCACGTCTCGGCGTACATTATTGTCTGCGAGGCCTTCCTCCGTGTTCCCCCACACTTCGGCTTGTGGCTCAAGAACTTTAATGTGAAGCCGAAGGTAGTCGACGGGAAACAAGCGGAGTGCGGTGGCGCTGCAGTGAGCAAACTCACCAATCCTCCTTGTCCAAAAGGCTCCTTCACAGAAACTTCCAACCTATGGATGCTGCACCAAGTGGGCAGCTACACCTGCATTCCGATCAGGCCCTCTATTACAGCTTGCATCATGGATTAATAAGGGGCTGGACTGGGGATCAATTGATGAAGTGCGGATGCTGCAAAGCCACATTCGGAGCCTCATTGAAAAGGACACCGGTCTTATCAATGTAATCCAAGTAATGATAGTCCGTCGGGTCCTACCGTGCCAGTGATGGCCTCTCCGTATGTGGGAGTTCAATCCGGAAGGACCACGAACCCTTCAGCACTTCTCCGGCACGACGCTCAGAGGAATGTGGAAATTATTCTTCGGGGCACGAAAACAGTGTCCGGATACTACACAGGACATCAGCCTTGACTGCAATAATCCAGATACCTCGGTAAGCACTCTTGAACACAGCTTAATTAAATTTCTCATAACAATATACTGAAAAAACCATACTCGGTCAGGGCTAGATAAAGAAGGCGGAGAGAATTAGGTGTTCGGCCCCTCTTCCCGAAGACTCAGTTGATCCGGTGTTAACAAGGATGCTGGTTCCGGCACCATATCAAGTGCCGGCGAAGGAAGACAGGGAGGAGAGCAAGAAGGCCCAGAGTGGCCGCCATTCTAGAGGTACACCAGACACCTCGTCTGGCGAGATTGGAACTCCCTCTTCCGAACATGAAAGGGAAGGAGAAACTGACATCCCTTCTCCCCATGGGAAGAAGAGGACCGCCTCCAAAGACTTGAAGATAAAGGCTTCTAAGCGAGGGAAGATATCCCTGTCAAGGGGTTCTGGTTTGGGAGGTGACGTTGTCACGCAGTTCCTCCGTAAGGACAGGCCCTTAGCTGAATTGTAAGTGAACAAGCGTGTGTTAAACATATCCCGTCCTTTCCTGGTTGCAAGGGTGATATTTAAAATATATGTTTACAGTCTGGCATGCAGCCTTCCTCAACAGTCCTCCTCCTCGGGGGATCTTCTTCCGGAGATGATGGAGAGCGAGACGCCTCCATAGATCTCCCTGCCCAATAGGGCAGACGACCCCGAGGTGTCGTCCCGGAGGATCTCTCCCGATCAACAAGCGGTGCGAGGGACAATGAAGACTAGGCCCGAAGGTGACACTTCGGTCGTCCAGGGTCCGGGGTGTGCGGCCCCTACGGGGACCAATAATAAAGGCCCCGGACTATCCGATTTACAGCCAGAGATGACTCTAAGGTCGGGTAAACATATTCCTTTGAAGGGAGTCCATACCCCTTCAGCTGCTCCTAGGGATCCGGAGGTGTCGGATACATTGACGGACACATTGCGACATGTGCCCATCTCAGAGGAACATCGTACCTTGATGGTACGGTGGTTGAGAGGGTTCTGTCCATGAAAAGTGGATTGAATGAAGCCTTTACGGGCCTGCTAAGAGGCTTCGAGGTACGTAATGTAATATTTTCAATTGTGCCATAAACGCAAAATGTGCCTGTGTATAGATAGTAGCCCCTAAGACTCTGGTTGGCGTCCAAAGGGAGGCGATCAGAGGATCAAGAAAGATATGCCCAGGAAATAATCTGACTAATTGGAATACAGGCTGTTACATCCCTGGCGACTGTCCAAGCTACAGAGGTTGCAGATCTGAAGCAGAAGCTTGACGTGGCGGATGATGACATCACACTTATTAACAGGCAGCTCGACGAGGCACAAGGTATGTTTTTGGGGCAGTCAGTATATGCAAGTACTATAATATGAGCATGACACTGAGAATTGTATACCGAGATATGCATAACTGCAGATAGTGCTGCTGCAGTTGAGACCCTTTGGGCTGAGCTTGCCCGGGCCAAGGAACAAGCCAGGATGAGTAATGCGGCTGCCAAAAAGGTAGCTGCTGAATTAAAGGCCGAACAGGCTGCTCGGCGCCAGTGCGAGGAGAGAATATCTACTATGGCGCTTGAGCTAAAGGATGCCACTAGCCGATGCGAGTTTCTCGAGAAAGATAACAAAACCAGAGCGACCGATCTTGACAAGGCCTTACAAGAGGCAAGGGAAGCACGGTCAGAGTCTAGAGCGGCTCGGGAGGAGATCCGACAAGCCGGGGAGATCGCCGCTGGTAAGCCCTTCTTATTACAAAACAAATTTGGTGATCTGAAGTATGGCCCGCTTAATCAGATGTGGAGTTCTCCAGATGCATTTTTGGACTTGCTGAAGAGTGCCTCTGATGCGACACAGTTTTTCCAAGCGCAAGAAGGACATGCGACGAAAAAGCTTTTCTGGTCGCAATTCAGCATGCCAAAGCATCCGCTGTTGCTGAATGAACAGATGGCCCAGTGGGCCGAGCTCCACAAGATATCCGGATCTGCCATGAAGGACGTCATGGTTCGGCTGTGGCCCACTAAGCCAATTCCGAATAGTTATTTCGGTTTGGTGCAGCGACTTGTTGATGTGGTGCCGCGTATCGACGCTGTTAAGCGGTCAACATGCATAGAAGGTGCACGGATGGCCCTTGCCCGCGTCAAGACATACTGGGCGAAGATGAAGGCCACCGATATTGTGGCGAAAAGTCCACCCGAGGGCAAGGACCATCACATGCCAGAGCATTATTTTGAGGATGTCCTAGAGGGTGCCCGCTTGATAGAGGGTTAGTGCTCGAAAGATATTATGTTCGAGTGAAGTGTACCGAAATTGTAAAAACAATATTATGATATATTAGGGCTATGTTTTTTATACTTTTGTCTAAAAAGTTTTTGGTGCCTCCTGTGCGACCGTTTGTATAATCTAAAAGTTTACCAATCGTTGGCTTCAGCCCCGTCGCATATAACGCAGGGGTGTTCAGAAAAGCACTTGATCACTCTTGATCCAACGTCTTGGTCCATTAAGGAGGTGTCAATGCAGCGAACCAGGCAATCAGACTATAGGGCTTTAACACTTTCACTTAGCCATAGGAGTTTGACGGTGGGTCTATGATATAGCCCCTGGTATGTACATGGTTATCCGAATATGGTGTGTTTACATACGTGACCTTAAGAACGGTCCTTCGTATAATACGGAAGGAATCGGGAAGATTCCGTTGAGTCATCGAGTGGTTGACCAGCTCTCGCCGCATCATGAGAGTCAGTTTTTAGCTTTCTCTACTGAGGTGCTCATCCGGACAAACCAGGACACAATCGCAATAGTTCTCGCTTTACTACCCTAGCCGATAGAGCGGAACGTAAGGTAGTAAGCACAGGAGCCGGGCAACCCAACTATTGACCAAAGACATGATTCGGATCGGTGCATATAAGGCCAAACTCGTGACGCCGAAGCGTGCTATAAAGCTGTTCGGACTTGTCGGCAACTCATATGTTGCCATATCGAGCCCCTGGCAATATATGCCGAGGTGCGTTTGTGAAATAACCACATAAGCAAAAAAAAGCAAATACTGAATAAGGGTTATGTTGAGTAGCATCTGAATGATACGCCAAGCGCGATCTTTACAGATTATAACACTACTACTAAGGCTATTTGACATGCCGGGGGTCGAAAGCTGAGAAAAAGGGCACTTTACAGGTTTGGAATAAAGAGTGCGGTCCAAAAAGCATTTGGACCTCCTGTCGCTCGTCTGCGCTGCCTTGCCTTGGTTAAAGGACTTCTCAGCAAATACAGTCACCTGAGGTAAAAAGATAAAAAATGGTTAGAAAAAGAAAAAGACTATGAGAATGCGGATAGTGTTATAGGTCTATCCGCATTGTGCCTCCACCGGTGACCAGGGTATTTTAAGTGTATAATTATGGCATGGGACAGACTTCGCGGCTATATGGGGTGGACGGCGGAGGCCGAACTGCTAATTCAGCTCTGAGATTGATTGGTCATGTCTAAGGGAGACCGGCGGCTTGATGGCCAACGAAATGTGCGGCTTGATAAGGTGGCTTTGTACTTCGGCCGCAGTATCCATAGTGTGTTCCTCTATACGGAGGGAGCATTCCGTATCTCCGTTTATCGTGATGATGCCGCGTGGACCGGGCATCTTAAGTTGGAGATAGGTGTAATGTGGGACCGCATTAAAGCGAGCAAAAGCGGTACGCCCGAATAGTGCATGGTAGCTACTGCGGAGCGGGGCGATATCGAAGGTCAAGCCTTCGCTTCGAAAGTTGTTCAGCGAGCCGAAAATGACTTCCAATGTAATCGAGCCCATGCAGTGAGCTTCTACGCTGGATATTGTTCCCTTGAAGGTAGTTGTGGTGGGCCTGATTCTTGAAGGATCAATGCCCATTTTGCGGACAGTGTCTTGGTAGAGTAGATTAAGGCTATTGCCGCTGTCCATAAGGACTTTCATGAGATGGAACCCATCGGTAATTGGATCGAGGATGGGAGCTGCCGGACCTTCATGAGGGATACTGGTTGGGTGGTCCTTGCGATCAAAAGGATTGGGCGGGCCGCCCATTGGCTTAATCTTGGGGCGGCTGGCTCTATAGCGTCGGCGTCCCATAGCGTGCTCTTGCAGTCCCCTGTAGGGATGTGCGGCATGTATACCATGTTCACTGTCTTTACTTTGGGGGGAATTGTTTCTGACCCCCGGTGTTCGCCTGGCGAGTCTCTTCGTCATCGCTATCACTGGGCGGCCCCTTCACCTTGTGTTCGGCATTAAGCTTGCCGACTTGTTTAAAAACCCAACACCTCCTGTTGGTGTAATTGGCTGGTTTAACGGGGGTGCCATGAATCTGGCAGGGCCAATCAAATATCTTGTCTAAATTGGATGGTTCGTCTTTGTTTGCCTTGAATGGCTTTTTCCGTTGACCGGGTTTGGAACCACTGAATCCGGCGTTAACTGTCGTATCTTGGGTTCCTTCATTGTTATTGCGATGTTTGTATTTATTGTGTCGTGGCTTGCCGTTGCCATCTCGAACTTCGGAAGTACCCGGATCATCGGTGTTGTTGCTTCTACGAGTGAGCCAGCTGTCTTCTCCCACGCAAAACGGGTCATCAGAGTGGTAAGGGCGGCCATGGATCTTGGTTTTTCTTAACCGAGGTGGCGGGCGAGCCACTCATCTCGGACACTATGTTTAAAGGCCGCGAGGGCTTCGGCGTCCGGACAATCGACAATTTGGTTCTTTTTGATTAAGAACCTAGTCCAGAGCTTCTTGGTAGACTCCCGGGCTACTGGATGATGTGACTTAGGTCATCGGCGTCCGGAGGCCGAATATATGTACCTTGGAAGTTATTGCAGAAGGCGTCTTCCAAGTCTTCCCAGCTGCCGATGGAGTTCTCGAGGAGGTTGTTCAGCCAGCGCCGCGCTGGCCCCTTTAGTTTTAATGGGAGGTATTTAGTGGCGTGGAGGTCATCACCGCGGGCGATGTGGATATGGAGGAGGAAATCTTCAATCCATACTGCGGGGTCTGTTGTTCCATCGTATGATTCGATATTCATGGGTTTAAACCCTTTTGGGAATTCGTGTTCCATTACTTCATCAGTGAAGCAAAGGGGGTGTGCGGCGCCTCTATATCAGGCCACGTCGCGACGTAGCTCGGATGGAGTTCATCTGCGGTGTTTGGCCCGGGCATGGTTGTGTTTGTCACGTCCGGCTAGATGGCCATCGTTGCACACCCGGGCACATCCCCATGATTTGTAGATCGATCTTGTCTGACCTGTCCTGTTGTCTAGGTCCTGTCGCAGGTCATATGTATGACCCCGAGCTATTATTTCTCTGCCCTTACCGCGAGGTACGGGATGGTGTTCGGCTAGAGTTGCCGCTTTGTCCCGGCCATGTGGTGGTCGGTCAGCCATATTATGCGCTGGTAGGACGGGCTCCAGCGCCTCGTCATCGAATTGGGGTAACAATTTGTGCTTCGGGTAACTTTTGGTTGGGCGCTCGAGGCCGTATTATTCGGCTGCTAGGACATTAGTCCATCTATCATTGAGCAGATCTTAATCAGCTTGAAGCTGCTGCTGCTTTTTTTCAGGCTCTTTGCAATGGCTATTAGCTGGCGCTTAAAGCACTCGTGATTGAGAGGTTCCTCAGGCATGATAAAATCCTCGTTGCCGAGGCTTACCTCGTCCTCGGAGAGCGGAAGGTAGTTACTGTCCTCCAAGTCTTCGTTTATGGCCTGTTCATCAGGGCTAACTCGCCCATCTTGCAGTTCATCCTGTTCAAAGGTTGGCTCAACGGGGTCTTCGTTGTCTTTGGCATCATTCGGAGTATTATTTTCTCCTGTGCCGATATTGCTGTTTTTTCCACGGCGTGGTTTAGAGCGGTGCCGCTGACGTTGGTGC
Organism: Triticum aestivum; assembly: GCF_018294505.1. Lineage (NCBI taxonomy): Eukaryota > Viridiplantae > Streptophyta > Magnoliopsida > Poales > Poaceae > Triticum > Triticum aestivum. Next base: position 384,142,636 of record NC_057813.1, read on the forward strand.
TTTAGCTATATCTCAGGAGTATTGTCCTCGACTGGATCCTTTTCATTGTCGTTGTTGTTCTCTTTGGGTGTATCCACCATGTATACGTCGTACGAGTTGGTGGTTGTCCAGTGCCCTATAAGCGGTGGTTTTCGTGCCTGCTCCTCTCTGTCATCGTCGTCCATACCGTCGATGTCTTCGGAGCCGTAATCGAGCATGTCGGTTAAGTCTTCAACAGTGGCTATGATGTTGGTAGTGGGTGGGAAGCGGAATTCTCCGTCATCAGCTTCCAATCCAAACTGGATATAGTTCGACTGAGAGTCACCAGATAAGGAGAGGGCTTTTAATGAGTTTAGCACATCGCATAAAGGTGAGTGCTAGAAGATGTCCGCGGGGCTGAATTCAACGATCGGCGCCTGATCAGGTTTGATGGGCGCGGATGTACGCGGTTCAGAACCTATGGTAGGAGATGAATCCGAGGTTCCGGTGACACAGGCCCCGCTCGAGGTTGGATCTGTGTGCGGCTCTAACGCCGCTGAGTCTGCGGCTTCCGCGGCGGGTTGAGCTTCCCATCCTCGGACAATGCAATCTGCTCCGGATCCAGGGCCAGAGCAGTTACATGCGCTATCACCTGGGCACAGTCCGATGACAGATTTAGGTCATGTTCATCGTGGTGGCAGGGAGCAGCTGCCATGGGCTCGAATCCGTCGAAGATCAAGTCTCCGCGGATATTAGCAACGTAATTCAAGCTTCCCAACCTGACCTGATGGCCAGGGGCGTAGCTGTCGATATGATCTAGATGGCCAAGCGACTTGGCCCGCAGTGCAAAGCCGCCGAATACGAAGATCTGTCCGGGGAGGAAGACCTCCCCCTGGACTGCATTATTGTAGATGATTGACGGGGCCATCAAACCTTTTGGTGACGATGCAGCGGAACTCTCAATGAACGCACCAATGTCGGTGTCAAAACCGGCAGATCTCTGGTAGGGGGTCCCGAACTGTGCGTCTGAGGTTGATGGTAATAGGAGGCGGGGGACACGATGTTTACCCAGGTTCGGGCCCTCTCTATGGAGGTAATACCCTTCTTCCTGCTTGATTGATCTTGATGAATATGAGTATTACAAGAGTTGATCTACCACGAGATCGTAATGGCTAAAACCCTAGAAGTCTAGCATGTATGATTATGATCGCCTCTACGGACTAAGCCCTCCGATTTATATAGACACCGGAGGGGACTAGGGTTGTACAAAGTTGGTTACAGAGAAAGGAATCTTCATATCCGAGCGCCAAGCTTGCCTTCCACGCCAAGGAGAGTCCCATCCGAACACATGTGAGAGTCTTTGGTCTTGTATCTTCATAGCCCATCAGTCCAGCCCACGTCACATAGACCGGACGGCCGATGACCCCTTAATCCAGGACTCCCTCAGTGGGGACAAATATAATCTAAACAATCCTAAATAGAGCTTCACAATTTTATCTAGGGTCGAGGGGTTAACCCCCGACAATCTACATAGCTCCGCCTAAACACAACATTTGCATGTACTGTAGTACTAGACTTAATATTCATGTTTCAGTTTCCTTTTCATTTTAAATATTGAATTGAGGACCATGCATGTATTTCATTTTACTCCCTTCATTCCTAAATATTAGTCTTTTTAGCGATTTCAAATGGACTGCCACATATGGATGTATATAGACATATTTTAGAGTGTAGATTCACTCATTTTGCTCCGTATGTAGTCACTTGTTGAAATCTCTAAAAGACTAATATTTAGGAACTGAAGGAGTATTTTTGAATTCGTGTCATACATGCATGGTTTGGAAAAATAGATGCACTATACTTATTGGATTGCTGTTGTGTTCGTGTGTGTGTGTGTGTGTGTGGTCGTATGTTTGATATATACAAAGTTTTATCACCACCATACCATTCATCTTTTAAATTTGAATTTGCACTGAAAAACTTACTAGGGATACCATGAAATGTGAAATCCACATTGAGATCACTATATCACAAACTCACTCTAATTCAAGAACTCGTCATAAATCAATTACCACGTTGAGATTACTATTTACAAGGAAAATACATGCATTGTAATACACATAGTTTCGTTCGGCAATTTAAAAGATTCCTTTCGTATTCTTTTTTTAGGGATCCTTTCGTATTCTCGAATGGTAGGACCCAATGGCGTACCAGCCAGACCTTGGCTCGTGTTGATCCTAAAAAAACGGGCTCGTGTCCTTTTGGTGGCATGCATGGTACGCACATTAGCCAACCCCAACCAGTCGAGCCTCCATGTTTCGAGTCGAAATATCTGACAACCAGAATTCCAGCCCTAGGAAATTCCCCTCATGTCCCCGGTCCATAACGACTACCGATGAACAATGGAGGGATGCTTTAGTAACTAGACAACGTTACCTATCGTGCCGAGCACGGTTCAATTCCCTCGGTCGCCGCTACCAAGATAACCCGTCAACTGCATTGCCTAGTACTACTACTACACCAGGATGAGCATAGAATTGAGCCCATTTGTTTGTGCCTACTAGTACTTGAGTTAATATATACCCCTAAAAAACTTGAGTTAATATATCAGGCAATGCACTGGTATGGAGGGATTATCCATTTACTCTGCATATATAACTTGTCTGAAGTCTAATTAGGCAAAATGTTTGACCAAATCTTTTCTTAAGAAATACAACAGGAAAGATGTATCGCTTGAAAATTTATTGCATGATGCAGGTTACGATATTGTTTCGAATCCTGGATTTTAAATTTCAGAAAATCCAAAAGTGACCAGAAATTCATGAAACTGAGCATGGTCACGTGATATGGCACAAATATTCCTACATAATTTTTTCTTCAATTTGAGACAAGCTGCTTATGAGAAGTTGCACAAATGAAGAGCCAAGGTATCTTGGAACAAAGACCTGTCATGTTAAGGCGAACACTTTCACTATTGAAACCGTGGGCATTTACGTGCTGCCACGAGTCCCGCTTCTCATCGGCAGGTGCCGTCCGAGCAAGCGTGTGAGTCAATGGGAGGCGTGTGAGTAGACCGTTGCGCCAGCTGACAGAGAGGCATGTGAGCAGACCGATGCGCAGGCTCACCGGGAGGCGAGCCCTTTGACCAGGCTCCGCCACCCACCTTCGTCCCAACTGCTCCCACTCTTAATGTCGTCGGAGCCGCAGTTTAAAATCAACCCCGCACTACCATGTACTCTACAATCTTCTCTCTTCCCCTCCGATTCTCCTGTCGTCTACCTCCAACCAACCTAACCTAATTGTATGCCATCCCGCATCACGATGGTCTGTCCTTAGTCTTCCAGTTTCCTGAGGAAGACACCCAGCTGAAGTCTCAAGAACGTAAAGCGATGTGGGACGAGCTTCAACCGGCCTTGCGGGAAGACGAGGCGCCTGTCCCCGCTCCCGTTCCGGCTCCCGTCGCCCCGTCTGCGCCAGCGCCCATCCCCGTGGCATTGATGGGCTGGGAGCCGCACATTGTTACCGAGCTTGATGTCACGGGGTTCCACGAGGTCCCCGCCGACTTTCACGCGCCCGTGCACCTGCCAACGCATGCGCCTGCGGGTGCACTGATGCGCACGCCCGTGCCGGTGCCCGTGCACCTCCCAGTGCACGCGCCTGCGCGTGCACTGACGTGCGCGCCCGTGCCGGTGCTCGTGCACACGAATGTCTCTGCTGCACCTTTGCCAACACCTGTCCCCCGCGCGGGTGCCAGTGCCCCCCTCAGCGGCATGGATGGCCACCGTCGACCGCTTCCTTGCACCAACGCCAGTCGCCTCCTCCCGCCAGTTGACTCGCTCCTGGAGACCGAAGTCCAGAACATTGTGGCCTTCCTTGAAGCTAGGGCCAACGTCCAGGAGTACGCCAACAACGGTGCAAGACACCGTCGTCGTCGTCGGTCAATGGCCTGATACATCTCCAACGTATCTATAATTTTTGATTGTTCCATGCTATTATATTACCCATTTTGGATGTTTATGGGCTTTACTTTATACATATATATATATCATTTTTTGGACTAACCTACTAACCGGAGGCTTAGCCTGAATTGCTGTTTGTTTTCCTATTTCAGTATTTCGAAGAAAAGGAATATCAAACGGAGTCCAAACGGAATGAAACCTTCGGGAGCGATCTTTTTGGAACAAACATGATCCAGGGGACTTGGAGTGGACGTCAAGAAATAGAGGAGGCGGCCAAGAGGGTGCCCGGCACGCCCCCTATAGGTGGGCACGCACCCCACCCTCGTGGGCCCCTCGAGCATCCACCGACCTACTTCTTCCTCCTATATATACCCATGTACCCCAAAACCATCAAGGAGCACCACGAAAAACTATTTCCACCGCTGTAACCTTCTGTATCCGCGAGATCCCATCTTGGAGCCTTTGTCGGCGCCCCGCTGGAGGGGGAATCAACCACGGAGGGCCTCTACATCATCTCCAAGGCCTCTCCTATGAGTTGTGAGTAGTTTACCACAGACCTTCGGGTCCATAGTTATTAGCTAGATGACTTCTTCTCTCTCTTTGAATCTCAATACAAAGTTCTCCTCGGTCTTCTTGGAGATCTATTCGATGCAACTCTTTTTGCGGTGTGTTTGTCGAGATCCGATGAATTGTGGGTTTATGATCAAGTTTATCTATGAGAAATATTTGAATCTCCTTTGGATTATTTTATGTGTGATTATGTTATCTTTGCAAGTCTCTTCGAATTATCAGTTTGGTTTGGCCTACTAGGTTGATCTTTCTTGCAATGGGAGAAGTGCTTAGCTTTGGGTTCAATCTTGCGGTGTCCTTTCCCAGTGACAGCAGGGACAGCAAGGCACGTATTGTATTGTTGCCATTGAGGATAAAAAGATGGGGTTTATATCATATTGCATGAGTTTTTCCCTCTACATCATGTTATCTTTCTTAATGCGTTACTCTGTTCTTTATGAACTTAATACTCTAGATGCATGCTGGATAGCGGTCGATGTGTGAAGTAATAGTAGTAGATGCAGGCAGGAGTCGGTCTACTTGTCACAGACGTGATGCCTATATACATGATCATGTCTAGATAATCTCATAATTATTCTCTTTTCTATCAATTGCTCGACAGTAATTTGTTCACCCACAATAATACTTATGCTATCTTGAGAGAAGCCACTAGTGAAACCTATGGACCCCGGGTCTATCTTTTATCATATAAGCTTTCAATCTACTTTTATTTGCATCTTTACTTTTCCAATCTATATCATAAAAATACCAAAAATATATTTATCTTATCATATTATCTCTATCAGATCTCACTTTCTCAAGTGGTCGTGAAGGGATTAACTACCCCTTTATTGCGTTGGTTGCGAGTTCTTGTTTGTTTGTGTAGGTGTGTGGGACTTTTGAGGAGCCCCCTACTGGATTGATACCTTGGTTCTCAAAAACTGAGGGAAATACTTACACTACTATTGCTGCATCATCCTTTCCTCTTCAAGGAAAACCAACGCAAGCTCAAGACGTAGCAATAAGGATTTCTGGCGCGTTGCCTGGGAGGTCTTCGCTCAAGTCAAGACATACCAAGTACCCATCACAAACTCATCTCCCTCGCATTACATTATTTGCCATTTGCCTCTCGTTTTCCTCTCCCCCACTTCACCCTTGCCGTTTTATTCGCCCTCTCTTTCCCAATCTCCTCTCTCTTCCGCTTGTCTTCTTGTTTGCCTGTTTGCCCTTATGGCTTTGCCTAAGAACAACGACCTTCATCTTAGAAGGTTGGAAGAGATTGAATCAAACATTAGAAGTTTTATGACTTTACAATTTGAGCATAATAATTTCTTCAGAAAAGAACTTAAGGAACAAAAAAGCTTTATGGGGTATATGAACAAAGAGCTTGATGATATGTCTAAAGAATTTTATGGTTTGAACTCTTAAATTACTCGTCTTGAAAAATCTATAGCCCAAATTTCTGATAAGCAAGCTACCTTAGTCAATAAGATGGCTGCCAAACCAGAAAAGTTAGAAGAAAATAATGATGAAGATCTAAAAGTTATTGATGTGTCCCCTATTAAATCTTTCTCTTGCAATATGAATCTTAATAATGATGGGACTGGAGATGAGTCAACTTTTAGTTAAAAGGCGTCCCAATGATTCGGAGTTTTTAGATCTTGATGCTAAATTTGGTAAAAGTGGGATTGGAGAGGTCAAGACTTTAAAAAGCATTGAACCCACTATCTTGGATTTCAAGGAATTTAATTATGATAATTGTTCTTTAGTAGATTGTATTTCCTTGTTGCAATCCATTTTGAATTCTCCTCATGCTTATAGTCAAAATAAAGCTTTTACCAAACATATTGTTGATGCCTTGATGCAATCTTATGATGAAAAACTTAATTTGGAAGTTTCTATACCTAGAAAACTTAATGATGAGTGGGAACCTACTATAAAGATTAAAATTAAAGACCATGAGTGTTATGCTTTGTGTGATTTGGGTGCTAGTGTTTCCACGATTTCGAAAACCTTATGTGATATTCTAGGTTTCCATGATCTTGATGATTGCTCTTTAAATTTGCATCTTGCGGATTCTACCATGAAGAAGCCTATGGGAAGGATCAATGATGTTCTTATTGTTGCAAAAGGAACTATGTGCCCATAGATTTTATCGTTCTTGACATAGATTGCAATTTTTCATGTCCTATTATTTTTGGTAGACCTTTCCTTAGAACAATTGGTGCAATTATTGATATGAAGGAAGGGAATATTAGATTCCAATTTCCATTAAAGAAAGGCATGGAGCACTTTCCAAGAAAGAAAGTCAAATTACCTTATGAATCTATCATGCGAGCTACTTATGAATTGAGTGCCAAAGAGGGCACTACTTAGATCTATCCTCGCTTTTATGCCTAGCTAGGGGCGTTAAACGATAGCGCTAGTTGGGAGGCAACCCAATTTTATTTTTGTTTTTTGTTTTTGCTTATGTTTAGTAATACATTTTTCATATACCTTCTGTTTAGATGTGTTTTCATGTTTTAATTAGTGTTTGTGCCAAGTATAACCTATAGGATAGCCTACGGTGATAGTTAATTTGATTCTGCTGAAAAACAGAAACTTTGCGCACACGATTTTTTTTAGTAATTCACAGAAACGTGCTTTTGCGTTGATTCTTTTTTCTGTAGATCAATATACAAATTGCCCAGGACTTCCTATTTTGGTAGGAGTTTTAGAGTTACATAAGTATTCGAAAGTTACAGATTGCTACAGACTGTTCTGTTTTTGACAGATTCTGTTTTTCGTTTGTTGTTTGCTTATTTTGATGCATCTGTGGCTAGTATTAAGTGGTATGAACCATAGAGAAGTTGGAATACAGTAGGTTTAACACCAATATAAATAAAGAATGAGTTCATTACAGTACCTTATGTGGTGGTTTTTCTTTCTTGCACTAACGGAGCTTATGAGATTTCCTGTTGAGTTTTGTGTTGTGAAGTTTTCAAGTTTTGGGTAAAGATTTGATGGACTATGGAATAAGGAGTGGCAAGAGCCTAAGCTTGGGGATGCCCATGGCACCCCAAGATATTCAAGGATAAACAAAAGCCTAAGCTTGGGGATGCCCCGGAAGGCATCCCCTCTTTTGTCTTCGTCTATCGGTAACTTTACTTGGAGCTATATTTTTATTCGCCACATGATACGTGTTTTGCTTGGAGTGTCTTGTATGATATTAGTCTTTGATTTTTAGTTTACCACAATCATCCTTGCTGTACACACCTTTTGGGAGAAACCCACTTGATTGGAATTTATTAGAATACTCTATGTGCTTCACTTATGTCTTTTGAGCTAGATAGTTTTGCTCTAGTGCTTCACTTATATCTTTTAGAGCACGGCGGTGGCTTAATTTTGTAGAAATTGTTGATCTCTCATGCTTCACTTATATTATTTTGAGAGTCTCTTAGAACAGCATGGTATTTGCTATGGTTATAAAATTGGTCCTAGAATGATGGGCATCCAAATTGGGTATAATAAAAACTATCATAGAAAGTGAACTGGATGCTATGATCAATTTGATACTTGATAATTGTTTTGATATATTAGGATGGTGATATTAGAGACATGCTAGTTGGGTGATTATGAATTTAAAGAACACTTGTGTTGAAGTTTGTGATTCCCGTAGCATGCACGTATGTTGAACCACTTTGTGATGAAGTTGGAGCACAATTTTATTTATTGATTGTCTTCCTTATGAGTGGCGGTCGGGGAAGAGCGATGGTCTTTTCCTACCAATCTATCCCTCTAGGAGCATGCGCGTATTACTTTGGTTTCAATGGCTTGTAGATTTTTGCAATAAGTATATGAGTTCTTCATGACTAATGTTGAGTCCATGGATTATACGCACTCTCACCCTTGCACCATTGCTAGCCTCCCTTGTGTCGCGCAACTTTCGCCAGTACCATACACCTACCATATACCTTCCTCAAAACAGCCACCATACCTACCTATTATGGCATTTCCATAGCCATTCCGAGATATATTGCCATGCAACTTTCCACCGTTCCGTTTATATGACACGCATCATCATTGTCATATTGCTTTTGCATGATCATGTAGTTGACATCGTATTTGTGGCAAGGCCACCATCATATTTTTCATACATGTCACTCTTGATTCATTGCATATCCCGGTACACCACCGGAGGCATTCATATAGAGTCATATCTTGTTCTAAGTATTGAGTTGTAATCTTGAGTTGTAAGTAAATAAAAGTGTGATGATCTTCATTATTAGAGCATTGTCCTAGTGAGGAAAGGATGATGGAGACTATGATTCCCCCACAAGTCGGGATGAGACTTCAGACTTTAAAAAAACAGAGGCCAAAGAGCCCACCAAATAAAAAAAGGGGAAGGCCAAATAAAAGAAGAAGAAGAGAAAGGCCAAATAAAAACTGAGAGAAAAAGAGAGAAGGTACAATGCTACTATCCTTTTTACCACACTTGTGCTTCAAAGTAGCACCATGATCTTCATGATAGAGAGTCTCCTATGTTTTCACTTTCATATACTAGTGGGAATTTTTCATTATAGAACTTGGCTTGTATATTCCAATGATGGGCTTCCTCAAAATGCCCTAGGTCTTCGAGAGCAAGCGAGTTGGATGCACACCCACTTAGTTTCTTTTGTTGAGCTTTCATACATTTATAGCTCAAGTGCATCCGTTGCATGGCAATCCCTACTCACTCACATTGATATCTATTAATGGGCATCTCCATAGCCCGTTGATACGCCTAGGTAATGTGAGACTATCTTCCTCCTTTTTGTCTTCTCCACAACCACCATTCTATTCCACATATAGTGCTATGTCCATGGCTCACGCTCATGTATTGCATGAAAGTTTAAAAAGTTTGAGATTATTAAAGTATGAAACAATTTCTTGGCTTGTCATTGGGTTTGTGCATGATTAAATACTTTGTGTGATGAAGATAGAGCAACATCCAGACTATATGATTTTGCAGGGATAACTTTATTTAGCCATGCTATTTTGAGAAGACATGATTGCTTGATTAGTATGCTTGAAGTATTACTATTTCTTGTGTCAATAGGAACTTCTATTTTGAATCATTTGGATCTGAACATTCATGCCACAATAAAGAAAATTACATTGAGAATTATGCTAGGTAGCATTCCACATCAAAAATTCTATTTTTATCATTTACCTACTCGTGGACGAGCAGGAATTAAGCTTGGGGATGCTTGATACGTCTCCAATGTATCTATAATTTTTGATTGTTCCATGCTATTATATTACCTGTTTTGGATGTTTATGAGCTTTACTTTATACTTTTATATCATTTTTAGGACTAACCTACTAACCGGAGGCCCAACCCAAATTGCTGTTTTTTTGCCTATTTCAGTGTTTCGAAGAAAAGGAATATCAAACGGAGTCCAAACGGAATGAAACCTTCGGGAGAGATCTTTTTGGAATAAACGTGATCCAGGGGACTTGGAGTGGACGTCAAGCAACAGAGGAGGCGGCCACGAGGGTGCCCAGCGCGCCCCTACAGGTGGGCGCGCCCCACCCTCGTGGGCCCCTCGAGCGTCCACCGACCTACTTCATCCTCCTATATATACCCATGTACCCCAAAACCATCAAGGAGCACCACGAAAAAATATTCCACCGCCATAACCTTATGTATCCGTGAGATCCCATCTTGGAGCCTTCGTTTGCGCTCCACCGGAGGGGGAATCGACCACGGAGGGCCTCTACATCATCTCCAAGGCTTCTCCTATGAGTTATGAGTAATTTACCACAGACCTTCGGGTCCATAGTTATTAGCTAGATGGCTTCTACTCTCTCTTTGAATCTCAATACGAAGTTCTCCTTGATCTTCTTAGAGATCTATTCAATGTAACTCTTCTTGCGGTGTGTTTGTCGAGATCCGATGAATTGTGGGTTTATGATCAAGTTTGTCTATGAGAAATATTTGTATCTCCTCTGAATTATTTTATGTGTGATTAAGTTATCTTTGCAAGTCTTTTCGAATTATCAGTTTGGTTTGGCCTACTAGATTGATCTTTCTTGCAATGGGAGAAGTGCTTAGCTTTGGGTTCAATCTTGCGGTGTCCTTTCCCAGTGACAGCAGGGGCAGCAAGGCACGTATTGTATTGTTGCCATCAAGGATAAAAAGATGGGGTTTATATGATATTGCATGAGTTTATCCCTATACATCATGTCATCTTTCTTAATGCGTTACTCTGTTCTTTATGAACTTAATACTCTAGATGCATGCTGGATAGCGGTCGATGTGTGGAGTAATAGTAGTAGATGCAGGCAGGAGTCGGTCTACTTGTCATGGACGTAATGCCTATATACATGATCATGCCTAGATAATCTCATAATTATTCGCTTTTCTATCAATTGCTCGACAGTAATTTGTTCACCCACCGTAATACTTATGCTATCTTGAGAGAAGCCACTAGTGAAACCTATAGCCCCCGGATCTATCTTTTATCATATAAGCTTTCAATCTACTTTTATTTGCATCCTTACTTTTCCAATATATATCATAAAAATACCAAAAATATATTTATCTTATCATATTATCTCTATCAGATCTCACTTTCGCAAGTGGTCGTAAAGGGATTGACAACCCCTTTATTGCATTGGTTGCGAATTCTTGTTTGTTTGTGTAGGTGTGTGGGACTTTTGAGGAGCCTCCTACTGGATTGATACCTTGGTTCTCAAAAACAGAGGGAAATACTTATGCTACTATTGCTGCATCACCCTTTCCTCTTCAAGGAAAACCAACACAAGCTCAAGACGTAGCATGGCCCTACGACACACAGAGCACAACAGGGGAGCCGCTTCCCACCGCAAGATGCCCCCGCCGCCGCCGCGTAATCTAAATTTGCTATGAAAAACATTTGGATTGCCATGCTTAAAATCCGAACGTTTATCATTTCCGTTTATTTTAGATCGATCATCGTATGAATGTAAAGTCGGAGTCAGACTGAATGTAATCTAAGGTTTGATCGATTGAATGTTCTGCTAGAGCCGTATCAAATTAGATATAAAATGTCATCAAGCCACATGTTCCTTCTCATCCAAGGACCTAGACTGCTTCAATGTCGAACGCTCAACACGTTTAGCGTGCAGGTAATTTCATGCAAAAAATAGTGCTAATCACATAATAACACGCAAATAATATCCTACTTAATATCCGCATGCACTTAATATACTTCCAAATTAACGTGCATTGCACGTACACATTGACTAGTACTACTAGTACGTGAAACTGGTGCTATAACTTGTGAACGCGTACAGATATAGTCAACGACAACATCGCCCGCGAGTTCTTTGGGTTTGCCCATGCGTCTAAACGCAAAAGGGGAGGAGAGAGAGAGCACACATGGAACCCACCAGTAAGTGAAGGCGAATAGTACGTGCTAACTAGCCGGTCCCACTAATGTACTTAAAATAATAGTACATGTTATCCATTAAATAGGTTGTGGTAATAAAAAAATATATGAAGAAAGGGGGGGGGTACAACAAACATTGATGTTCTACGTATGTTGCCTATTGACGTGCGGCTTGAAGTCCATGGTCGCATGTTCGATCCTCGTCCTTTATTTTTTAATTTGTATATGGGTCCAAATTTGTTTCATGACTGGTGGGCCCCTCGGTGTGTAGTTTGTAGCACTTTAATTTGTGCGTCGAAATTTGTTCCGTTCTAGGTGGACTATCGGTGTGTAGTTTTGTAGCTTATTTGTAATAATTAAAGAGAACAACAGAGTTTTTTGCAATAATACCATGGTACGACGTTGAAGGCAAGAAAGGACGTGCGAGAGAGCAATGATCGAGCTAGAGGGAAATCAATTGGGGGAGGTGCGGGGGTTGCAATGGTGTTTGGAGTAGTTGTGGGCCCAATGCTACGAAAATATAATCTAAACCCACCGGAATAAATGCCTCCACAAATTAATCCAAGGTTGGAGTCCCCCTCGCAATGTAAATAGCTCCGGCTTTGCGAGGGATGGAGAAGTAGCTTCAATGTGTGGAAGATACGGCATGAGAAAGCGAGGTCAGTCGAGAGACATATAGATAGAGAGACAAAGTGAGTGTGGTCCGACATTCATTGAAAAGATATATATGCTCTGGAGAGATATTGTCCGATTGAGCTTTTGGGAAGAGTGAGGGCTGTAAGATAGAGCTTGAGAGATGATCCAGTCACATACATGTAGATATATTTTGTGCGTGGGAGGAAGCAAGGTCAATCAATTACATATATAAAGGGAGAGAGATTGAGCGAGTGTGGGTCGTTGTGCGATCGAAAGAGTGAGATGGGTTGGAGAGAGTGACCTAGATAGACAATATGAGTGAGAGAGTATACAATATGAATATGTCAAATTGGGCTCAAACATGGGGATATATCGTTTGTGTCCGACAAAGAGCGAGGTCAATCGAGACATACAGAGAGAGAGAGAGAGAGAGATTGAGCGAGCATGGCCCGCCATGAGGTCGAAAGAGCGGGAGCGTCTTGGATGGACTGACCTAGATAGACAATCTGTGTGAGAGAGTATAAAGTGTGTCAATCGAGGCCCGAACAGGGAGATATATCATTTGTGTGTGAAAGAAAACGAGGTTAATCGAGACTCAGATAAAGAGAGCGAGATTGAGTGAGTGTGGCCCGTCGTGCGGAAGAAAGAGTGAGACAGTCTCGTGGGAGTGACCTAGATAGACAACATGCGTGCATGCACACGAGAGGTTGGGGGGCTAGATAGGCAATGCATGTATCTAGCGAGAGGGGTGGGAGGGAGGGAGGGAGAGAGAGAGAGAGATCGGCATGGGGTGCAATGGCAGTTGTGTGAGGTAAATACATTTGGTAACAGAGTGTAAAAAGGGAGTTGTGTAGTTGAGAGAGTTAGAGATCGAAACATGGAGAGAAAGAATGAACGTGTGTTGGAAACCGATAGCTTCCTAATACGGTTAGGAGAGGAAGATTGACCGATACAGGAAGTATGTAGCATGTGTGCCGGGGGGGGGGGGCTAAAAACAACCTTTGAATGTAGGTAGCACGAGACTTAATATCGATGTTTCAATTCGGTGTACATTGTAAGATTTGAACTGAGGACCATGCATATGGGTAATTATTTCGAATTCGTGCCATACTAGGTTTGGAGAAGTTGACATTGACTCGATTGTTGTGCTATTTACTAGCAAGAGGCCAATGCGTTGCATGGAACATCAAGCTGCATTTATACGAGCTTTATCTCATGGGAGTCGAAGATGAACGATGGAAGTCCTTATCTGCAAATGTGGAGAGGGGTGCGGATATATTTTTGCAAAATTGTCATAGTTTGCTTTCTATCCGTCAGATATAAATCGGACGGTCTATATTGCAGGATGGTAGGCACACCATCATCACCAACTCCTTTTTTTATAAGAGTAGATATTAGGTCATATGTTTGAATCCATCCAAAGTTTTCTCACTACCATGGTGTTCAACATATACGTATGAATTTGTATTAAAAAAAGTAGCGTGGATACCATGAAATGCGAAATCCACGTTAGAATTGGAGATCGCTATGTGACACACACTCTAATTCAAATAACTAATTATGTGACACACACTCTAATCCACGTTAGCGTGGATACCGTGGATACTGTTTCGATTTTTTAAAATAACTCCTCATTAATTAATTTATAGTATCTCGTTTCAAATGACTAAATTATTTGCAAGGAAAACACGGGCATGGTAATACATACAGATTCGTTTGCAAATGAAAGAAGATTCGTTTGCATTCTCAAATGTAGGCACACCAAGCAGACCAGGATCGTGTCATGGTGGTCATGTGTGTCATACGGACGCTTAGCACCCAGCCACCCACCCCCTCCGTCCCCCTCCCCCCAAATGACGACAAAATAAGTCCGCGCTTCCATGTTTAGGATTGAAATATCTAGCGGCCCCAAGCAAAATCTCCCTTCTCCACGGTCCCCTTCCACGCCCAGATTGCTCAAATCCCTAATTCTTTGCCAACCCAAGCAAACTTCGAATCGCCCCTCGTCTCATCTCTTTCCCCACCTCTGTGCCGGACGACAACGACGAAGATGACGGTAGCGCTTCACAATCGCACCGAAGCTACCTCATCTACGCCCTCGTCCACCGCACCGGGTGGTCCACCAACAACGTTGGCCGCTGCAACCGACGTGCCTCACAGACACCAACTTCCACCGCATCAGGTGCGCTTCACCGACGCCGTCTCCCACCTCACCGGGGCTACTTCACCGAGCACATCGTCGCACCTCCACCCCCCGTGGCCGTTAGGGCTTCACCAACGGTCTCGTCCACCGCATCGTAGCGCTCCACTGCCACTCAAGATCTGCATCCGTGCGCGGCCAGCAAATGCCAGCACATCACCCTCAACGGCTCTGAAGTGACCCGCACTCTAGCTAGGCGAGCATGCCCAAACGCCGGCCCGAACTAGGTATCCACACATCACTCCCTTGTGCACTGTTCTGACGATGTTTAGATATCCTTTCGCTGCTCTCTTAGCTTACACGCGTATGCAACTCTAACTTTAACTCTGATTTCTTCTGGAGATATCATCTGAAACAAGCAAACCCATTTTTTAGCGAAGCATGACGGCGCTACTGGATCTAGTACACATCCCGCACACCCATATAACCTTGTAAGTATCTGTCCTCCGGTACAACTGCAAGGTCGATTCCTCTTATTTGATCAACCATTTGTCGTGTCAAAAATGCAGACGGGGATGCAAGGAGCACAAGGCCTGCACATCCAAGCAAGTGGTAACATGGACTTGTACATGGAACATCCCAAGCGCAAGTAGAGCTGTAGTGAGCCTGTACAACAAGCTAGCGTAAGTCCTTGCATTTCATTAATTCGTACTGGCCTACGTGTATGATTTGTGTGCGGTGGCGAATCCACGAATTCAAGTTACCAGGGGCGAACATTCAACTTAAAAAATACAAAGGCACTTGCACTCCGGAAATCAACAAAACTTGAGAAATGTGAAGCTACATGCACTTTGAAAACCAGCTAATGATCCAAAGTAGTTCAGATTATAAAACACTAAATTATGTAAGGACCAAAAAACATAAAATGCAACATGGTGTACAAGGACTACTAACATGGTCTGTACCTGCTTGAATTATTCGTTCTCTGGCTGAAAATATCGAAGTGTAATTGCACCTATAACCAGTGCGCAAATTGCATATCAATATATCTATCCTGCACAAGTATGCCAATAGTTTCAAACAACATATTAGAAAAGTATTTATGCTACGTTGTCATGATACGGGGACTTTCTGGTAGATGGCCTCGATGTTTCCTCAAGCCTTGAAAATGTACTATGATTTGCTTCTCATCAATGCCTGCAAATCCCTATGTCTCAACATAGTAGATCATCATTAGACACTAAATCCTTCAATGGGAGCTTGCAAAATGCTTGCATTAGATCCCTCGTTAGACACTATATGTTCATCACCGGGAGCATGTAAAATGTTTGCATCAAATCCTTCATTACCAGTCTGTTCACTAGACACTTCAGGCTCAAGAACAACATGAGCTTGTATGTTTGCACAGGAAATTTGATTAGATACATCAGATTTAGTCAGCTCAGTATTGATTGGGGGAGTTATAAAATAAGCAGAAATTGGTTTCATTTTCTCATAGATTCCCTACATACAAGCAGTTTTACAACACCATCAGGTTTAACTATTGGCCAAAAATTTAATAGTTGAATTAGATATAATCAGGGATGTGATGTACCTGCTCGTTGCGCATGCTGCTCTTGCAAGCTGCGACTGTCCGTTTGCGCAAGCTCGATGCCATGCCCGTGCTGCCGCCGCTGCCTCCCACGCAGGTTACACCCAGGGTTGGATCTTCATCTTCTTGTCCTTCCATTCGCCTAAAGCCCGGCGACCGCCCTCCAACGAGGGCGCGAGGAAGTGCTGTGTCGGTCTGTCCAGCATCGGCTAGGTTAGGAGCGAACCAGACTGGAGGCTGGAGCGAACGAATTGGGATTTTCCTGCTATCGATTGATATGGGAGGCGCTCGTTTGGGCCACGAGCCTGCTATAGGGCCTGCCTTGCACTTACGTTATTGGCTCATCCAAATCAAAACGTTTTTCTTTATTTTTTACATTGCCTGCTCGTGCGTTGGGACGAACAAAACTAGCCTGGGCCAACCTGGATGACTCAAACTAGGTGCACACTTTCCAGCCACCCGAGGCGACCGCCCATACCAGCCCCTATGGTGGCGTCGCCCCTTTTGCGTGTATGATTGGGGTAGTGAAAAATATTCCGGTGGCGTTTTTGATTTACCCACAGAATGTTTGAATTGCTTGTTTTTATGAACTGGGTTCGCCAATAATGTGAAGGATGCCAGTCTTTTCATCCTATTGTAGATTGCTTAGATCTCAATATGTCAAATGTAATCGCGTGAAATTTAAAACAATACAGAGGCTAGCCAACTCGCTCTGAGAATGCTCCCCCGATCGCGTCCTTCGATGGCCATTCGATCATGGTCAACGAGGTTCTTCTTTCGCTGCTGGCCATTGGATGCTCGCTCGAAATTGGTCTGTCTCGTTTTGACCGCGTGGTGAATCGTGGGTTTTTTCACTGTTTTGACCCATGTGGCAAACTTTAGCACGATTTGACCCGCTTTTGAAACTTTTTTCGTATCTGACCCAAACCGAGACGCCAACATCCATGGCGTTCTGATTGCACTGAAGACGCCGCGGACCCTGGCGTTTGGCACTGGCCCACCTCCCTGGTCAGCCAGATTGACCGTCCGGCGTGGCAAGTGTCGACACCGACCCTAGACGCCGTGAACCTTGGCGTCTACCCCCCTGAGAGATAAGTGGTCACGGGAAAAGTGTGTGGGGCCTCTCCACACACTCTCCCAATCTTCCATCCCGAAAAAGAAGAACAAAGGAGAGCTCCCCCCTCTCTCTCCCACCTCAAGGCTCACTCAAATCCCACTCCAAATTTGATTTTTCCTCCGTGGATCTTTCTCTCCCTTGTTGTTTGAGGTAATCTCCCCCGGCTCCCTAAATTTTGTTGGTAATTTCTTGGTATTTTAGTGGCATTATGTAACCCTAGGTGGCACCTTAGTTTCTAGATTTATTCAAATCCTTTGGTATTGGATGGCTTTTAATTAATATGTAGTTGTGGTAGTAGTAATGGGATATGAATTTTGTGGGTACAAATGATGGATTTGATAAATATGATGGTTATGGTTAGGTTATGTGTACATGATTTATTTAGTACATAAGTTTTAATTTGTTTTGGATACACAACTCATTAGGATATATAGCTGCCATTGCTTCATTAGAGTTGCATAGTTTTTGCAACTATGCATTATAATTGCCATTTCATCTTGTTTGTTGTCCTTTTTAGATGGATGATAGACTTGTTAATGTTCATTATTTGGACAAAGCGTCATTTGTGACCAAAATTGCAAGCGACAACGAGGAAGTGGTGGTATTCGACACAAGTCCTAGTTATGATGAGGTTGTTATTAAAGTAAGAGATAAGTTGAATTGGATGGACCCCAATGATAAATTTGAATTAATAGGAAGGTATGATGTCGGGGTGGGAACAAAATCTCGACTGAAGAATATGCCTATCATCTCCGAGTTGCATTGGGGGATATACAAGGGTAAAGTTGCGGCGTCGGAAGACATGTCACTTGAATTGTTTGCTACGAAGGGGCAAGGTTCGCAGCTTGATATTGACTTGAACCGCCAAGTGTCCTCCCCGTGTAGAAGTGTGGCTCGTGTTGTGGACAGTGCCGAGGTCTATGCCCCCAATACTTCTAGCCAACCGTCACCTAGCCAAGAAAATGAAGTTGTTGGGCATGCTCTTAAAAAAGTTAATGAACAATATGTTGATGGTGATGGTGATGTCCAATGTGGTCATGGTGATGATGATGATGTTGACATGCATGAGGATGAGACTCATGCAAATGAGAAGGAGAAAAAGGAACGACTGAAGCGTGAGGCGGACATGGCATGCAAAAACAAGAAGATGGCTCAAGAGGAGGAGAGAGTTAGGAAGCTTGAAAGGGCTCGTCTTGCACTAGAGGATGGATGTAGTGATGATGATGAGCAAGAGGATGAGATTCATGGCAATGACATCGGTGACTTGGAAGCGTTTGTCAGGCAGCAGGACATGGACCGTGAGATCCCTTATGGTCGTACATATGCCTATGACTCGGATGATGAAGGTCCGGAGGAAGAACTGGACGTGGATGGATTCACGGAGAGAGAGAACCGTATACACATAGAGGTGACCGGTTTGGAAATAAGAACTCCATTGTTTCGTGATCTCAGGCTGGCCCACAAGGCGGTAGTGGATGGTGGCATGAGTAAGGCGATAGAACCAAGAGCTTGCCCGGAACCGGGCGAACCAAGGGTCAAGGGTGAAGACGAGAATGCTTACTTGAAGAAAGGGTTGAAGTTTGTGAGTTTGCAGGCCTTTAAAGTATGGCTAAGTGACTATGCTATTAGAAACCATAGACCATATCTTGTTGGGCACTCGGACCAAAAAGTGCGTTACTCCATCCATTGTGACAAAGAAGGATGCCCATGGGCGGTCCATGGAAGAAGAATTAAAACCGGGCAATGGCTGTTAACAAGTTGTGTGTGTACTCACTCGTGCGGGCCACCGTCAAAAAAGAAGCCTAAAACACATCGTCAACTCACGTCTGAGTTTCTCGGGTTTAAATTAATGAAAGAAGTATCAAGTGATCCAACCGTGAAGGTGAAGCTCCTCATGACGACGGTGAAAAAAATGTTTGGATACAAAGTCAAGTATGGGAAGACATGGAAGTGCACTCCATAAGTGCAAATTAAACACAAGTCCAGGTAGAAAAGTTCACGCCACTTCTAAAGTTCACGAATCAAACATAACAAAGTTCACGAATCAAACATAACAAAGTTCGCGAGAATCTAGTATTAACTAATTCACTTCTTCCTTCCTCTTTTGCTGCGCGGCGTGCGTTGTGTGGGCTGTGATGGCTCAGGCGCATCATCCATTTGGGACATCCCAAGCACCTCCTCTTCGTCTTGATCGTACTCCTCTTCATCTTGCTGCGCCTCCTCTTGCTCTGGCTCTTCTTGCAGTTGCTCCTCTTGTTGTTCCTGTTGCAAGACAAGACGATGACGACGTCTATTGTCCCGGCTAGTAGAAGCTCCAGCCGTGAGGACAGCTTTACTTCCATGGCAAGAGAGCATAGCTGCCATCTTGTGGAATCGACTCACGAAACTCTGCAACATAACAAAGATGCAATACTAGAGTAAGTCAAAAGTGTGCAAAGATGGAGGTTTTTGAATAGAGGTAACATATACCTTCATTGTTTTCCTAAGAGATTTCTCAGATGATCCACTTCCCTCATCTTCACCAAGTGCTACACCAGCCTCATTAACACAATGCAATAACTCCATGCCCTGCAAAATGAAGATCACGAAAATTATCTTTGAAGTACATTTAAATGCACTCGAAGTAGGTTCTAATTGTGTGGAGCATACCACTCGGTCGTGTAGTTGTGCATAGTCAAGTTGTGTCCCTTCGTTGTCTCTCGTTTGTACATTGAAGTCCATATACCCGCTCTCACGATCCAACTCTTCCAATTCCGAACGGTTCCAACCGGGCTTTAGCTTCAACCGGTAACGTCTCGCAAGCCACTTCAGATGCTCTTCATATACTGAATCACTATGTTGTCTTCTTTCCTTCTCCACTAGGGCCACTCTTTGATTCCACAGACTTATCCACTCGGAGTGCTTGATGGCCCAAGTCGAAGTTTCCGGGTTATTCTTTCGACTAATTCTGCAAATTATGTACAAGATGAAAGCATTAGCAAGAAATGTATTTCATAATGCTCTACTATATATCCAAAGCTACAACTATCTCACCGATGCAGAAATTGGCTTGTCTCGAAACTCTCATCCCTTGGTGTCCCTTGCCTTCTCCCAAATTGTCTTGCGACACGGTCTGGGTAGTGCCACTCGACAACATAGAAGCATATCAGTGGGCATCTCGCCCGCAAATATTCCTGTCACATGTGCACATCTCGTTCAGCCGGAAAGCATAATCGGCATCATATGGTTCCCAATCGACCTACAACACAAGATGATACTGGTTAAGTACACGGTTCCATCACAATTGATGTGCTCTTACGTAAGTTATCATTACCTGCTTATGAGTCAACATATCCAGCTCGTTGATGTAGCATTTGTATCGCGCAACTGAGCTGCCTGTGTACACATTCGCCATCTCCCAACAGTAGGCGACGGTCGGAAACCGCCAAGGATCTTCTCCATACCTCCCGTCATGTGCGACCCATCCTTCAAGAGGTGTCTTGTTTTTCTCGGGGCGTCCAACGGGCATCCGCTCCCACATCCAAACCTGAAGGCACCAAACAAAGCCACCCATACCAGATGTGCCCTTCTTCCTACGACAAGCCTCGTCGAGCTACAAATTCAGAAATTGTTGATAAGAGGTCCGCGAAATTGCAAATGCAAACAAATTGACAATTTGGTTACTAATTACCTGACGATATAAGTATGCTAGTGCTCCTGAACCCCAACTATACTTACGGTCCCAGTCACTTAGTAGGTCCAAGAATATCCACTGGGCTTTATTACCGGTAGAATCTGGAAACACTACCCTCGTTAACAGATACCACAGATATGCTCGGGCGTGCTGCTGCACAACAACCTCATTGGCGTCCGGAGGGCATACTACTCCTCTCTCCCCTCGGAGCCAATGATGCAACACTTTCTCACTGTCACGCTCGCCTTCTTCAGGAGGCTCGGGAAAACACCTGTCAATTGGCCAACACGATCTCGCCAATTAGCACTTGCGGTGGTGCCGGTCAAAGCTTCTCCATTGATGGGAAGGCCACTGATCATCGCCATGTCCTCCAAGGTCACGGTCATCTCTCCACATGACAAGTGGAACGAGTGTGTCTCTGGCCTCCAATGGTCAATAAGTGCGGTCATCGCCCCATGGTTGATAGACGGAGCGTGTCGCTTGAACTGAAGCACGAACGGGAGAAGGCCCAATCTCTCGAAGTATGGCTCATACCGCTCGTCGCACGACCAGTCGTGGGCACTATGACCCCTCATGCGCATAGGTGTTAGTTCCTGCAAAATAGCATTGCATTATGGTTAGTGCCTAGCAAAACTGACAAGTAATAACCAAGAATTCAAATAGATTGAGTCTTACCCCGTTATTCTCAATGTCCCGCGCACGATGGTCTTTGTCGTACCCTTTATGAAGACCGTCGTACCACCGTTCCCCCGCCATCCTACAAATCAAGCATGAACAAATGAAACATACATAACACTATATAACATCCTACATATCATATTTTTGGCATAACAATATCAACATAAATGCATATCTCAATGGCAACATAACAAAACCTGTTTATCTATATATGACAAAATCTGAATGCACGGGGCAACATATCTCAATGTCAAGATAACAAGACCAATTATCTATATATGACAAAATTTCAATGGCAACACAACATAACAAAGTCTCAATATAACATCCTAATTATATGACCATATCTCTATAAGAATCAAGCATACAAAATACACAAATATGTTAGAATTATATTCCAAGCAATCATCTATCTAAATCCATATACATAGCAACTAAAATTAAAATGCCCAACCCTATCACAAATGCCTTCTCTTCCCAATCCTACCATATAAACACATGCCAACTCTTCTAAAGTATACAACATACCTACATGACCAAGCCATGGTCTCCCCTTTCTCAAAAAAGTGCAAAGAATACTAATCCTAGGGTTCTAACAAGTATGAATTAATGCTGCCAAAATACAAGTTTTGAACCCAAAATAATCGGAGGATCTGGTGGAGAATACCTCAAGGAAGATGGGGAGGCTCAGATCCACACTTTTGATGAAGAAAATAAGCGATTTGGGGTTGATTTGGGTTAGGGGAGGAGAGAAGCGGAGTTTCTGTAGCCGCCGCCGCGAGGAGGAAGACGCCTCAAGCGTCTGGATGGGTTGGGCTGCACCCGAGCCGGCTCGGGCCGGTTTTCTGCTCTCCAGGTGTAAACGCCAAGACCCATGGCGTTTAGCCCTTTGCCACGTCGGACGGTCAAACTGGCTGACCAGGGAGGTGGGCCAGTGCCAAACGCCAGGGTCCGCGGCGTCCTCAGTGCAAGCAGAACGCCGTGAATGTTGGCGTCTCGGTTTGGGTCAGATACGAAAAAAATTTTAAAAGCGGGTCAAATCGTGCTAAAGTTTGCCACATGGGTCAAAACAGTGAAAAAACCCTGAATCGTGGACAGGGTATGACCTACGGGCTCAGGGTCGATCCGATTGGCTGGGTGCCAGTTTTTTTGGTGCGCGGGGCAGCCTCTCCTGCCGAGCCGCGTGCGCGCTTTGCCCGCGTCGTGCGTCACGGGGGAGCTGCGGAAGGGTCAGCCGTTGCATGTGCACCTGGCTTTTGTGCCCACACTTATGCTGTCTTGATGACGGGTGGGCCGATGCTTCTCCTGGTCCCGCTCATCAGCTGTGGTGGCTCCACATATGGTGTTTTCTGGTTTTCTCCGTCAACCGCTTCTGGCGTGGCGCTCCTCACGCGTTAAAAAATCCCGCATCATGCGTCCTGCGTCTGCTGCAAAGGGATGGGTCGACACATGTGCACCTGGATTGTGCACACCTATTGTACTAGCGCGATGACGGGTGGGCCGCCGCTGCTCCCGGTCCCGTTCTTCGGCTGCTACTCCTATGTCTTGTGCACGTAAACGCCCTGCAAGCTTTTCCTATGCGCGGTGTTGCATCTCATCTGCATGTGCGTGTGGGGCCTGGCTGACCGATGTGCGTGCCTCACCTCCATCTGCAGTTGGAGAGAGATGGACTGGCAAAATATCTCCGCCAGCCCTTGGCCGCCTCTAGTTTCCCTTTCCCTCTCTCCAATCTCCACCGCCGCCGCCGCCCCTGCCTCCTCTCGGTTTCTCATGCTGCCGCTCCAACGAAGAGCGTGCCGCTGGTGCTTAGATTCCGGGGACATCTCATGGTCTTCATTGACGGATGGAGGGGAAGAGCAGCCGCGCCAGGCGGCATGCCTCGCCGTGCCGCATGGCAGCCGCTGCCCCATGCTTTGTTGGCGCCGTCTCATCGTCTTCATAGACATGCGCATCTCTGTCAGGATCGCGCGTCCATGCCTCCCATCTACCGGGCTGGAGTGGCCGCCTCCTGGTTGAGGCATCGCGCGGCATCGAACGTCCTCGGCTGCTGCCGCTGCTGCTGGCCAGGTCCCTCCTCTCGCACCTGCCGAGGTCGCATCTTCGTCGAGGCATCAAGACGCCTCAGTTTCCTTTTCTTTTTCCCTATTTATGATCTTGCACTTGTTTCTTCTTTTTGGACCTCTCTGTCCGCTGAAATTGCAGGCTGAGGTGAGCACCATGAAGATGATGTCAGTGGCTGATATAGAGAGCTCCTCGAACAGGGAAGTAGCAGTTCTGGAGGAACTCGAAGATGTCATGTTTCAGGTATGTTCACCAGAATAGGGGTTACAATTTTAGCATGTCCAGTTGGTTCATGTAACCTTGCATCTTCCTCTGGCTGGCATGTTAAGATTGCGTACGTGGTATTGATGTGTTGGTAAAGTCCTTTTAGATGAAAAGAAAGTGCCTTTTTCTTTCAATATAGTTGACCTACGAATAGTTATATTAACGAATGTAAGAGTTTTCTGAATTTCACCTTCTCATTTGCAGTTTTGATGTGAATCGCTAAAACAACAATTAGAAGAGACCGTGCATTGCAGGTTCAGAACCAATTTATATGGGTATGTACAAGCTGTTTGTTTCTATCTTGGTTTTAAATTGGTTTTACATTGGTGAATTAGCATAGCATACTGAGTGTTGAGCTTTATTTCATCTACATTTGGTTCTGAACATGTATGCTTTTAAGAAACTTTGTATTCTTCTCTATTTTGAAGAGCCCACAAAGAGACTAAAAGAATGGTTGTAGGTTCCTTTCTGTGGTTTATGAACTATGGGACTAGGCCGAACTAACTTTGTTTAACAAATAACTTCCTCATCCCTAAATAAATCTGTATTTGGCTGATTTCAAGAGAAATGTTTGATCATCATTTTTAGATGATTGACATATGGATCTTAGCGAGATTCAAGGGAACGCGTGATGTGACTGTGCCTTGTATAAGCAAAGTTGAGCTGTTGAGGTAATTATTCTGTAGGTGCCTTCTATAAACAGTTAAACACGCAACACATCTATATGTTCTTTTCATATGGTTCCTTATATAAGTACATTTCAGTAATATGTGTCGTGTTTTACTTTTGTCCATGGTGACTATGGCATTCTTGGCTTCTGTTATTATGGTTGAGTGTAAAATTGGTTGTTGAACTGAGGAATATGCTAATAAATCATTTGTCTCATTCGTTCTTGTAAATAGTTTCTACTCCATGTGGTTATGAGCTGCTACATTTTTCCAGTTACAAGTGTCCTTTGCTTAATGGCTCAGTTTCTTTTGCTCGAGCCACACCTGCAAGCCCGATGTAAAACTCACCGCGTGCACCGTGTCGTGGCTTAGTCTCTTCGAGTTTCAGCGTTGACATCATGTTTCTCTAACTGGCTTGCTTAGCCATGGACAGTGAGACCACCCTTCATTGATTTCTTCATCTATATGTTTATTCTAGGCATCATGTTTTTGTTGGCTGCACAATTGTTCAAACTCTATCCTAGCTGTAGGTTTATTTGAGGGAGATTGAGTAGGCGTGTTTATTTTCTATATATAAAATGGATTCAACATCCAACTTTAGTCAAGAACAAACCATTATTGTTTTTACGGTTTTATGAGGTGTTGCAAGATTGATTTGAGTTGTTCTCATTTATGGTTTTCAGATTATTCTATCCTGAAGTATTGGTTTATTACCGAGGAAGCCTTAAACAGAGAAGCTGAATGCAGTTTTTGTATCTTTCATCAAAGTCCTAAATGGTCCAATGAAAATCTTGGTATGCACAGTTTCAGAGCTTCATCACATTATAGTAGGGAAAAATGGTATGCAAAATGTCAAAAGCTTCATTTTGGTCCATTAGATAGTTTATAGCTTTGTCACTGGAGCTGTGACAAAATAATCGCAGCTTGTGAAAATTATATACAACCATGAATGCTCCATAGTTTTCCATGCAACACAGCTACTGAATCCGTAAGACATGCTTATTTCTGGCAGAATCTTAGTGGATAAATTAGCATTGTGTAAGATCTGCCATGATAGTTTTCTCAATACCATTTTGCATTTTGGGATTGTTTGAGCACTAAAGAATGTTAACAGGTTTACCATTTCTCATCTCTTTGTGATATCCGTAGGTATTCTGGTGTCTCAGTTAGTCCCCAGCCTCTTTCACTGACCCATAAATTATCTGTCTCTAGGTTTCCTCAATTGTATTCTGGTTTAGAACAAGAAAACTATTTTTGCCTCAGCTACTTTGTTGGTGTCGTGTACATTGTCATGGATTTGATGTCAAGAAGTTCCCGGTGTTTTATTATACTTCCAGTCTCAGTATATGATGGCATGATATTATGATATTACCCTAAACCTGCTCTCCCGCTCATTCAAATCAGGATGTCGGCGGACGCGTCTACTGCGTGTCCCCATCCGTCCGCAACGTCTGCAACTGTAATCACAGAATTAGCAGCGTCCCGCGTCCGCCACTTCTGACTGCTCGCTATGCCCGGCGGGCACATGCGGACGTCCGCATCTGCCTTGCAAACTCTGTATACATCAAGCATAATACAATCCGTGCTAGAAAATGACCAAAGAAACATCTTTAGTTGCAAATGAGGCCCAACATCATGTAGACATACATAAGCTGAATCTCATGTAAAAGCGTACACACGCTCAACCTCATGTACAATAGTAATTTAAGAGTTAGGGCCACCTGTTATAATAGTTTTTTGACCAATCAGACTCTGGAATATCAAGACGAATTGCTCCCAACAAATTTGTGTTATGCTGACTTCCATAAAAAAAGTCTATGCTCAGTTGTATGAGTTAATCCAGTTTTAGGACTGAACAATAGATTAATACACACATATTTCGTTGTGATTTGTGGCAATTTTGCGGCAGGTACAATGCTAAAAAAATCATTTCTTGTTCAATTTTATGGTCAAGATCTTAGGTTGATGATAACTTGATATGTGGTTCTCCTGTAGCATTAGTTATATTTTGGATTATCTTGCCCAAAACTAACTACATGAAAAATGACTACTTTATTTTGTACCATGTTAACTTAGGCCTGAAATATGAAAGTTACTTATCATACAAGAAGAGGCAAAATAACATTTGTACCATATTTGGTTCAAGTCTACCAGGTAAATAATTTCAAATGATCAGATTGAGTTGTTTTAGAAATGAAAAATGGAACTTGTCCTTGTTTATCTTTCCTTTTTGTGTTAAAATAAGAAGAATGATACACCACACACTGCCCTTTGGTTATTTTTGCTCCATGCGTTTTGCAGCAGATTATTATTAGTAGATATTTAAGGCTTTTTTAGTCTACCTTAGATTTTTGACATGATTGGTGTTCACATTTCACCAAAGATCCTTTTGGATGCTTTCTTGTAGATACTCTAGCTCTCAAAAGCAGTCTGTAAGTATCAATGTAGATAATTTAATCTTTATTTCCGATTGATTTAAGATACACACATATATAATGGCTACCAATGCTCTGCATCACCCACATAATTGTTGGTTCTAATTGGCTTCTTGCGCCATGTTTTCCTCTAGCGGAGAGTGAAAGCCACAACTTGACGAGGACATTCCCACGGAAAAGCCTTGTATCATAAAACTTCCAATTCAATGCTATTGCATGCTTCTTCGCCTATGACCGGCAAAGCACAATGTATAGGATGTTTGGACAAAGAGCTACAAGGAGAGCACTCTTCAACGATGGGAATATCCAATGAAGCTGCAAATTGTTGGGTGTATGTATATGTGTACCGAAGTTCAGTTGAATCCGTAAGGAAGAACCAAACATTTATTTCTATCTTATTATATGCTATCTTAAATGCAAAAGTGTGAGCTATGTTAACAACTGTTTCAGTATGATGTTTGGAAATGTTAATGATTGCAGTTTTTGCACGCTCAAGTATATATTTGTAAAAAAATCATCTCAGTTTTTCACTAGAGGGGTTTTCATTGATGCCCTAACTGGTTGCTCAAACCTTAAGTTACTACTCCTTTTGTTCACTTTTATAAGGCGTTGTTGATATTTTAAAAGTGAACGGAGAGAGTAACAAATACACATATTTTCAATGTTAGTTTTAAATAGGATTTTGTGCCGTCTGGCGCAACGAGTCATATTTTTAGCACCGCTAGGTCATTTTGCCATGTAATGTTCTTATACAAATATGTTTTTTTTTCAAACTCAGATTTCTCAATCTGATAACCATATTTTCAACTAAAAAAATGTTTCCTTAACTGGTCCATACATGTTATACAAATTTGATTTTTTTTCAAACTTATATTTCTTAATGTGATAAACATATTTTCAATATAGCATGATTTAACACATGTGCTTTCTACTACCAATATTGAATATGTTCTTGCAAAATGGAATTATTTTCATCGACAACATGGCTTTAGCGGGTCTTTGCGCCATTTGACGCAACGGGTCAACTAGTATATAGAAAAAGCCAGTGTGATGTGTGTGGCTACAACTAGTCTGACTACACGTCCTCATGTAATATATCAAGGACACACCATCTTACCAGATTAATCATTCGACTTATTGCAGTGTGGGAAAAAAGAAGTATTGGGACTGCGTATCCAAGCAATTGATGTCATGGACTCCTTCATAGAACCTTGTAAGCGAAAAAGAAGTTGCCGTGTGCCTGTACAAAGAGCTAGCGTAAGTACAGTTACCTGGTTCTCGGAATTTTAGTTAGCCATTTATTGCAAAATTGTTCAATTACGTTGCTTGGTTTAATTTAGTTTGCTACTGATTATATAATGCCATAGCTTGTTTATCCTATTATAGACTGCGCCTATCTATGTGTTTGATACTTACTGTTAACAATTACCTGTTTGCCTGAATTTAAATAGCTACTTAAACACGTAGATAGCTGGTCATATGTACTTCTAGGGTGCAGCAGAATTCATGTGTAATTTACGTTCTAATACCTTGTTTGTTTAAATGGTGTGTTGTTATCACTTGTTGCACTAGTAATGTTTGCATGTTCGTAGATAGACAACTGCCAGGTTTATATGAGGGGTCTTTTTAACTTATATATGTGTTGGAATCATTTTGCTTACTTCAAAGAAATTTACGGATGTCTGTGTTGCTGGTAAACGGTACCGACTTGTTACTTTAATACATTGCCAAGAACTTGTTAGTTTTACTAGTTCATGTGTAATTAAATACGTTGCCAAAACTGGTTAGTTTTACTAGTTTGATGTTAGTTTCTTATGGCTCTTGCAGAACTTTATTTATTGATTGCTAACATTCAAGTTTGCAGGATCCAACTGAAACTCCGTTGGCACAACAGATATGTTTTCAGAAACTTCCTTGTTTACCTGGTTTGTTGACTTGCTGCTGTAATCATCTTACCAACTTCAAGTTTTCACGTTCCAATTGGAAGTCCAATTGCACAACAGGTACATTTTCAAAAATATATTTGTGTAACAGGTTTGCTGTTGTAACTTGTTGCTCTAATCAAGTTACTGACTACTCAACTTTTCTGGATCCAAAAGAAACTCCAATGCCACAACAGGTTTCTTTTGCAAAACTTGTTTGTTTAAGTGCTTTGCCGCTGCAACCGGTTTCTCTAATCATGTTACTGGCTACTCAACTTTCCAGGATCCAAGAGAAACTCCAATGCCACAACAGGTACCTTTTGGAAAACCTTTTTGTTTAACTGCTTTGCTGCTGCAACAACCGGTTACAATAATGTCAATAACTACTTTTCAGCATCCAATTGAAACTCTTTAATTTCTTGTTTGTTTAATTGGTTTGCTATTATAACTCCGAGTTGAGAGGTTTTGCTAACTTCAACTTTCGAAATCCAATCGGAACTTCAATGGCAAAACATGTTAGCCCAAGATCAAAGAGCGAGGTCCCCATGGACGTTGTATCATCCCACAGCAGTGGCACCGGCCCAATCATGCATCATGAATTGCCAACTGCTGATGCTCTAGAGGCTAAACTAGTGGTAGAAAGAGATTCTGCTTCTGCATTTAGAGATGAAGTTGACATGTTGAGGAAGCAAACAACACAATCACAAGAAGTACTCAAGACAACCATTAAATATTTGGTGGATTTCAAAACGAAGCAAGCTGAGACTGACCGCATTGTTAAGGTCCTGAAGGAAAAAAGGAAATTAAATTCCCACTTGGTAAATCATAGGTGAAATGTTCTTTCCATCGTTGAATAACCTTTGTGTTGTTTGTTCATGTAATCGATCAAACCATTTGTTTTAGAGATCATGTAATAATTGTTTTTTGTTTTTGGTTTGTAATTTTATTTGAGCACAAGTCTGTATTAATTGATAAGACTCGGAGACATTTCATTTTGATTGTTGTGCCAGACCTACAAATATGCCAATCGGGCTGAATGTGCATTCAAGCAATAATAGTAGTATAGATGGTCCATAAGTGGCACACATCGGAAAGGGCCAATATGATGTACTAGCTTCGCTAGAAAAAGGATGCTCTTCTACCAAAAAAAATACAGCGGCCTGACTTATGTATGTTAGTTGATATTATTGATCCATATCTATAAGTGTGTATATGTCTGTTAGTTTTGTACATTCTTGGTTGATTGACTCGTATTTGAATCTTGATACATCGCTTGTGTACATATCTAAATGGGAGTACACATTATGCTGCATGTGACATTTGAGTTGGACATAAAGTGTTCCAAATATTCGAATTCACCTTAAAATGGATTCTAGCTTCTGAATTCGAGTATCGGCATTTGTAAATCATATTCATATATGACAGTGGAATACATCTTTGTCGTGCTTTTGAAGATATATAAAAACACATAGAATGATTTATAAAGATTCGTATAGGAATACAAAATGGATTCGAATTTAGTTGCCAGGGTAAACGTGGATGCTTATTGTCCCAAAATTCAAAAGAAGCGGCAAAATGTCCACTCCCACGTCGGCTGCCCGAAGCCAAGTGTTTGGGAGATGGAAATTACTGTCTACCCCTTACACGGACAATCCATCGGCCTGATTTCCACTGCTCTCAATAGGGGTAGGTTAGTAACTTCAATTAGACGTGACACGACCGCCTCTGAGCCCATTCCGACACGGTGGGCGCCAAACATGGGCGGCAAAACACATTTGATTCAAGCTCGTCCGAAAGACCTCTGTTTCTCCCTCCATTTCCCCATTCATACACGGTGGGCGGCAAAACAAACTCGCCTCGGCCGAAATCGATGTAGGCAAATATTTTCAATAGGGGCAGGTTTGTAACTTCACTCAGACATGACACAACCGCCCTACCTGTCAGCCACGTTCATACACCGTGGGCGCCAACCATGGGCGCCAAAACACCATCTCCTCGCCAGAAATCGCTCTGGGCAAATATTGGTGAGATGCGAGATCGTCCTATCCCCAATCGACGAGACGTCCAAATTTTAATCGGGGGCTAAGTTCGTAACTTTCCCATATTTCAGACAAACGCGTCCGAAAAACATGGTTCCCTGTACCTCTCCCTCCATTTTTCCATTCATACACCGTCCACGCAAGAACACCATCCCCACACCAGCCTCCTCCTTCCGCCACCCCATCCATCGCCGCCGTCCTCCACCCCATCCATCATCGCCGTCCTCCACCATGCTGGAGAGCCTACCAAGACCGCGTCGTCCAGTGCTAGAGATGGACGTTTCTCATCCACGGCGACGGACCAAGAGCCTTGCATCGCGTCCTCTCGCTTCATCGGCTCTTCGTCCTCTTTGCCGGGGCCGCTCACACGATCTTCCCTTCCACCGCAATGGGACTTATCCCCCGATGCACCCGTCTACGCTCGCAGATCTGCTTCAACGCCACCGACAGCCATCGCACCCCCGATGCCTACACGGCGCCGCAAGAGAGGTGTACTTCCTATCTCCTCAACTTTTAATCTCAACAAAAAGATAGATCATAACTTGGTTACTGTACTTTCTTTTCATCTCTTAGAATTTAGTTCTTAGTTCGAAGCAAACAATGGATGCTAAATAGCATTTCTCCGGTTTGCAACTTTAAATCTGCCATGGCACAGTCATAATAGGGTTAAATTGATCATGCTTAGGGTTTAATTGATCATGTTGGTTACGTGGTGGTTTCTTTAATAGAAATCGGAGGGGAAACCCTCTTTTGCTCAAAAAAAATGCTAGTAGAAGAACACTCGGGTGTGTATCTCTACAGGGTGCCCACGGTGTCGTGGCCCACCCTAGGATTTTGGGTCGGCCCAGGCCCCGATTCCCCTTTGTTCTGCTGCGCGCTTCCGATATATACTCGCCCCCAGCCACCTGCCTCACCGGCGACTTGCCGTCCCCGGACGACATGACTCTAGGAGGAGACGCCGGACTAACAGGAGGCCAGGAGCCGCTCGCCCAACAGCATCACCGCTGCCCGGGCACGTTGCTGTGCCTACCTTCCCAGTCCGTTCAGGGCTCAGGCGTGCATCACCCACTAAGCCAACCCGATTTATCCTGAGATACATCCTCAACACTCAGTAGCCACTCCTCATCACCCATTTTCTAATTGATTCATTACTCATTAGGCAGGACTGTCATTAGGGTTTGTTGTGTACTGAGTGCTACCTACACTTAATGGTTCAGATGTATTTCAGTAATGTTTAGTACCTGTAAAGTTCACAGACACTAGTCATTTTGGATTGTTGGTCGTAGTGACATTGACCCAGATTACTACTGCAAGCCAGGTTTGTTGACAATTTTACTTGTCTTTCTTACTCATTCGATATGATATCCAATTATCCACGTCGATTAGGTGCAAACAATAAGTGCTAGACAAACTTCTTGATTCAGATTTTGGACGGTCTCTTACTGCAGTTACAATTCTGCATACTTGTCCTAGTAAGCTCACAAGTAAATGATTGATTCACTACATCTATGCTTGTCTTGTCATATTTGTTGTCAATATTCTTTTAGGGTGGACCACCCTGTTTCAAAATACTGAAACCGTATACATGAGTGAATAGTATTTCTCTGTGTGATCTCTTCCATCATGTGTGGGGAATGCACACTGCATTGTATAGAAAGAAAGTGTCATTTCCAGCTTTTACATAGACTACAATCTTTTACATGGAATACAATCTGCCTACTTGCTATGTGTCGCACTACCAGCACTCCACCCTTGAAGCTAAACATTATGCCACTCATAATTCCTTAGTTTATTTGTTCAAATACGAATTTGATATGATTCTAATGTTCCTACTTCAGTTTTGAAATGTGTGTCTGCCTGTTATAGAGACATAAGAGGTTTGTATTTCTGTGTGGTCTGGTCAGCACGGTTGGGGGTGAACTTTGCATATGCAGGGGTTTATAGGGAGACATTCTTTGAGTTGAATTCGCAATGCATTCCATAGATAATCTGACTACTTTTTATGTTTTCATGAATCTCAGATTCTGAACAGCATCATAATGATTATGAGCTTGCGTGCATGAAAAGAATAAAGCAGAACAATGCCATGGCTGTCAAACTTGGCATTAAGGGACTGAAATCAAGTCTGGATGCAATGCAATGCAAACGCTCTCCACCTACAGATTCATGCTCAGAATATGATCCTAACAGTGATTCTGAGCTAGAGGGAGACCTAAGTCAATGTAGCTCCCTAGTGGAAGAGTCATAGGCATATGCCCTATCTTATTCACCCATCAAGGTGCTTGCTCTAACTTTCCAAGGTTATATTGGTCACACATATCTTGCAACTGATGCTTTGCAATGCTTTTACTTTGTTGCACTGCCATTAGCTTAGTTTACACATCGTGTATGTGAATACGCCCTGCCTATCCATTTTCAGTACATATTCCATCTGTCATCATACCATATTTATCCATTAAATGTTGTTCTTGTGTATCAGACGTTCAAAAGGAAGAGGGCGATTGCTGATCGCGGAGGAGCACGAGCAAAGTATTTGGAAAAGGTAGTGACACCTGATAAATCAAATAGCCCATTAGGTGTAGTTGCAATATCACCTGACCCACAAAACACCCCAACTCTAGTAGAATCTAGCGCTACTACACTGGTCATTTCTGATATCCCAACTCAGCAGACCCCAACTGCAGCAAACAGTATGATGATGCCAGTTGACATAGCACCAGCTCTACGACGCAAAACCCCCCATTCCAGCAAAGAGTACACCAAATCCAGTTGCCAAATCCCTTTTCGAACCATAGAGAGCCCCAATTGTAGCAAATAGGACCCATGTTCCATTTCTTCCCAGTTTAGAAGACGAAGCTTATATTTTTGACAGGAACTTTGTGTGCATCTTTCCTTCATGGAAAGATTATACCGCAGACACAGAACAATTTCCAGTCTTCCTTCGCAACTTACACGTAAGTAATGTACTAATGTTATTCATGGTAATTATTGCATATGTTTCTGCCGATAGAATACACAAGATTTCATTCTTTTAAATAGGTGAGGACCAAACTGAATTGTCAAGATGAGCAAGGGTTGGTTGTGCTTTTCAACCACTCGTTGATGAAGTATCGTTCCTACCTGAGGCAAGCGCACTTCGATGGCAAGCCTCTAAACAAAATTTCTGTAAAGTCTCCGGTGCTACATTTATCGGACAGTGACTGGAATAATCTTGTTACACATTGGTCTCGTCTACAGCGTAAAGTACTGTCTATGATATCACATCACAATTAGAACTACATTTCTGCATTTGCCTTAACGCCTCACTTGTACGAAAACTGTTAGCAGAAGAACACTCATTCTCAAGGGACCATAGAATCTCGCAACTATACTGCACACTGCATTGCTCTTGTGAGTACCTCTTGCCATGTACGACCATACTTACTTTCATAGCTATTTGATTATGTAGCATCACTGCACATGTTAGCCTCGTTATCGTCCATTTGGTGGACATTATAAGATCCGTATGGACTCTTACATAAATTTAGAACCAACCCAATGCTTTTGAAGAGGTTTAGCTCTGCAATCCTCTTGTAAGGACTGAACGCCATCTATGACTGTACTTACATTAACAGCTACTCCCTTCGTCCCATAATATAAGAACGTTTTGTACAGTACACCAGTGTTCAAAACACTCTTGTATTATGGGAAGAGGGATTGGTTCATTGTGTATCATTCTGCATCGTATCTCCCTCGCCCACCATTTACTAAAAAATATCAGATCTATATTTAATCTTACCGAAAAGTTGAATACACAAACAATGCCGGTGCAGAAGTGTAGCCCATTGCTCTTGTCAGTGCATTTTGTCCTATAATGCTTGTACTTCCAGGGATTGGTAGTTGATTATGTAGCATCAATCTGCATCTTATCTTCATTATCCTCTGTCCCTTCCAGTATTATCATATCTATAACTACTCTCTACAAAATGTAGAGTACAGGCAATGCTTATGAAGAAGATTATGTGCTGAAATTCTTGAGTTATCCTTCCCTTGACATGGAGAAGGGCATTATAAAGCCGGTGTTAACTGTTAATGTAAGTCAGTCCTTCTAAAGCCTTTATCCTCAACTGATGTTTAATTTTCTCATACTCCCTATTGTTTACTGCTGTTTAGTTTGCTATTTCTATCAAATTGCATGTTCGCAAGAACCATAAGTTCCAAGCTTTACTTGTAAAACCAAATTCCTTCTTCATACCATGCACATTACTCAATACTCCTTATATGTATGCTTGTTTTTGTCGATCTATAATCCAGTGTGTGGTGAAGCAGCCCACATTTGCACCTTGTCATCTCCTGGTTTATCTTGCTGATGTGGCTGATGATATGAACAACATGCCATGCACATTAACCAAAATAGATACAATGATTGTCTTTGCCCTTCATCTATGCTTGTTATGTTGACATGGTAATCCAGTAGTGTGGGGAAGCTCTCCGCATTATGAACAATGCCAAATTATGCTATTGATATTTTGAACTTACTCTTTATTTTCTAATTTCAAATTGGATGGAATTGACAGCACAGTTATCATCTTTCTTTATACACATGCAAAACATGTCATCTCTCTGCTTGTTTCAGGGTGATATGCCTGATGGCATGAACAAGTCTGCTGAAGGCTGTGAGACAAACCCAACATATATTGCAGTAAAGAAGGCAAAACATCTTGAAGATAGCGAGACAACCCCAAAGTCTTGTCTTGATGCAGTGTTCAAGTTACTTGAGACCAGCAGTCAGACAAGCTCACGGAATTCGTTGTCTGAATCAGTTCGACTTCTTCAGTCCCAAGTTCTAGCAGAAAGGCATTCCGCAACTCAACTTCCACTTGAAGTCCTATCTCTAAGAAAGATTGCGGAGAACATCAATGAAAACCTCATTGCTAAATAGCTACACCTGGAAGCTATGACCGACATGCTAGGCCGGTCTCACAGCCTTGCTCAGCAGCTTGCGCAACACTTCCCATGCAAGCCTAACCTTTCTTGAACTGTCTTGGAAGTTGTCTAGGTTTAGTATTATTTTGTTACACTGCAATGGTGCCCAGTTTTTGTAATCTGCTTCTTCGTTGCGCTTTATGATCACTGGTGGCGAACTTCGATGCTAAGTGGATGTAATATACCATAAATCCTTTATTGTATAGTGTAGGTTTATTCTAAGTTACTATGCCATAATTTCTTTATTGTACCGAGTAGGTTTGTTCTTAATTCCTACTAGTTACTACCATCATTTGCTATCTGAAAAACAATCTGATGTAGTCGACCGGGCCGAAACATTCGCCTCTAACAGGCCTGAACATTCGCCTCTAATGGGCCTGGTTTTTAGTGGGCCACAATTGGGTCGGCCTGCATCTTTCTTGGGCCCGAATGTCCATTGGGGACTTCACACTTTGCGTCAGGCCCACAACTTACTCCGGCCTATATTCGGCCCAAATTTTAGTTGGGCCTTTTGTGGACCCAACGCTTAGTTTGGGCCATGTAGTGTTGGTCCATTAACATGCTAAATATTCTGCTAGCCTATTATGGCCCGAAGAAACCATGGGCCTTTAGCAGGGCGAAACGTATGTTGGGCCTCAATTTTCACTAGTCGTCGACGGGTCTTCAGGAGGCTAAAATGTAGACCGGGCCTTTTTCGGCCCAGTTATATGACAGGTCGTTACCAGGCCGAAACATAACTCGGGACTTAGTTGGCCCACTGATATCATGGGCCTTTAACAGGCAGAAAGCTTAGTACAGGCATAAATGGGCCAAATTATATGACATGCCTTTAACAGGCCCAAAGTCACGTTGGGCTGAACTGTTGCCACCTTTATCATGGGCCGTTAGTGGGCCAGATGTCGCGTCGGACTATATATGGCCCATGGGCAGTACGGGTCATTCCCAGGCCGAAAGACACATTGGGCTGAAATGGGCCCATGTCTACATCAGGCCTCTAACAGGCCGAAAGTCACTGGGCTGTAATTGGGCACAAATATTCGGCGAACAATTAACGGGCCAGATTCGGCTTCGGGCTGTAAATGGGCCTTTATTAATTAAACAGGTCGTTATTGGGCTGGCCCACTAGTACCTGAGTAAGTACTACGGGCCTTTGACGGGGCCGACCTTTTTAACCTATATGGGCCTCTGTTGGGTCGTGCCACGTGTCAACATATCATAGGCGCCTCCTGTCCAATGAATGGATGACATCTATCCCGACGGTGAGCAACATGTGTTTCCTCCAGTTACTGAGAATTTTACACGTGGAAAATCCTCATTGGTCCAGGCTGTTAGCGGGTTATCGGATCCAAAATCGGACCCGATAGCTTAACGGCAACCCGTTACGGTGGATACCACATGTCAGTCACCCTTGACGAAAGCACTTCCATGACGCGGCATTTATCATCATGGAAGTGGACACTTCCGTGATGATAATTTTCGTAATGTCATGGAACACTTCTACGACAACACAGATATGACTATCTTGATTCTGTCATAAAATTGTCATGGATGTATATGCATGACAGAAAACGTGACCTACTGTGACAAACATGTGTCATCATGGAAGTGTAATTTTTTGTAGTGATGGCAATTTGAACGTTTTCATGGTAAATTTAGATTATGCAACGGCGGCGGGGGCGTCTTGTGGTGGGAAGTAGCTCCTTTGTTGTGCTCTATGTGTCGTCGGGCCACTTACCGACGGCGACAGTGACGTCTTGCGCCGTTTTTGGCGTACTCCTGGATGTTGGTCCTAGCTTCAAGGAAGGCCACAATGTTCTGGACTTCTGTCTCCAGGAGCGAGTCAACTGGCGGGAGGAGGCGACTGGCATTGGTGCAAGGAAGCGGTCGACGGCGGCCATCCATGCCGCTGAGGGGGCACTGGCACCCGCGTGGCGACAGGTGCTGGCAACGGCACGGCGGAGACATTTGTGTGCATGGGCACCGGTACGGGCGCTCACGTCAGTGTAGTCGCAGGCGCATGCGCTGGCAGGTGCACGGGCACCGGCACCGGCGTGCGCATAAGTGCATGCGCATGCACATGCGCTGACAGGTGCACGGGCACGTGAAAGTCGGTGGGGACCTCATGGAACCCCGTGGCATCAAGCTCAGCAACAATGTGCGGCTCCCAGCCCATCAATGCCACGGGGATGGGCGCTGGCGTAGTCGGGGCGGCGGGAGCCAGAACAGGAGCGGGGACAGGCGTTGCGTCTTCCCGCAAGGCCGGTTCATGCTCATCCCAAAGCGCCTTATCTTGAGACTCGGGTTGGGTGTCTTCCTCAAGAAACTAGAAGACTAAGGGCGGGCCATCGTGATGCGGCATGGCGTATGGTTAGCTCAGGCTGGTTGGAGGTAGACGACAGGAGAATCGAAGAGGAAGAGAGAAGATTGTAGCGATACCGGGTAGTGAGGGGTTGATTTTAAACTGCAGCGCTGGCGACATTAAAAGTGGGAGCAGTTGGGATGAAGGTGGGCGGCGAAGCCTGGTCAAAGGGCTCACCTCCCGGTGAGCCTGCGCAGCGGTCTGCTCGCACGCCTCCCTGTCAGCCGGTGTAGCGGTCTGCTCGCACGCCTTCCGTTGACTCACACACTTGCTCGGATGGCACCTGCCAATGAGAAGCGGGACTCGTGGCGGCACGTAAACGCCCACGGTTTTAATAGTGAAAGCGGTCGCCTTAACGTGACAGGTCTTTGTTCCAAAATACCTTGGCTCTTCATTTGTGCAACTTCTCATAAGCAGCTTGTCTCAAATTGAAGAAATAAAATATGTAGGAATATTTGTGCCATATCATGTGACCATGCTCAGTTTCATGAATTTCTGGTCACTTCTGGATTTTCTGAAATTTAAAATCCAGGATTCGAAACAATATCATAACCTGCATCATGCAATAAATTTTCAAGCGATACATCTTTCCTGTTGTATTTCTTAAGAAAGGATTTGGTCAAACATTTTGCTTAGTTAGACTTCAGACAAGTTATATATGCAGAGTAAAAGGATAATCCCTCCGTACCAGTGCATTGCCTGATATATTAACTCAAGTACTAGGCATGACAAATGGTCTCAATTATGTGCTCATCCTGGTGTAGTACTCCTATTAGTACTAGGCAATGCAGTTGATGGGTGACCTTGGGTAGCGGCAACCGAGGAATTGAACCGTGCTCGGCACGGTAGGTAATGTTGTCTAGTTACTAAAGCATCCCTCCATTGTTCAATGATAGTCATTATGGACCAGGGACATGAGGGGAATTTCCTAGGGCTGGAATTCTGGCCGCCAGATATTTCGACTCGAAACGCGAAGGCTCGACTGGTTGGGGTTGGCTAATGTGCGTACCACGCATGCCACCAGAAGGACACGAGCCCAATTTTTTTTAGGATCAACACGAGCCAAGGTCTGGCTGGTACGCTCTTGGGTCCTACCATTCAAGAATACGAAAGGAATCTTTTAAATTGCCAAACGAATCTATGTGTATTACAATGCCCGTATTTTCCTTGCAAATAGTAATCTCAACATGGTAATTGATTTATGACGAGTTCTTGAATTAGAATGAGTTTGTGATATAGTGATCTCAACGTGGATTTCACATTTCATGGTATCCCTAGTAAGTTTTTCATTGCAAATTCAAATTTAAAAGATGAACGGTATGGTGGTGAGAAAACTTTGTATGTAAGCATATGACCACACACACACGCACACACACACACACGAACACAACAACAATCCAGTAAGTATAGTGCATCTATTTTTCCAAACCATGCATGTATGACACGAATTCAAAAATACTCCTTCTGTTCCTAAATATTAGTTGTTTAGAGATTTCCACAAGTGACTACATAAGGAGCAAAATGAGTGAATCTACACTCTAAAATATGTCTATATACATCTGTATGTGGTAGTCCATTTGAAATCTCTAAAAAGACTAATATTTAGGAATGAAGGGAGTAAAATGTAAGACATGCATGGTCCTCAATTCAATATTTAAAATGAACAGGAAACTGGAACATGAATATTAAGTCTAGTACTACAGTACATGCAAATGTTGTGTTTAGGCGGAGCTATGTAGATTGTCGGGGGTTAACCCCTCGACCTTAGATAAAATTGTGAAGCTGTGTTTAGGATTGTTTAGATTATATTTGTCCCCACCCTCCCAAACACCGTTTGGTTCTGCACTGCCCTC
This sequence comes from Triticum aestivum, assembly GCF_018294505.1. Taxonomy (NCBI): domain Eukaryota; kingdom Viridiplantae; phylum Streptophyta; class Magnoliopsida; order Poales; family Poaceae; genus Triticum; species Triticum aestivum. The sequence continues at coordinate 384,182,897 of NC_057813.1, forward strand.
CTCCCAGGGAGAATATCATGTGTCCACAGGATGTAGATCTGAGATATAGCAGCTATATGCTGATACGAGTTGCTTGGAGCTTGTAGATCTGAGATATAGCAGCTCACATGATGTCTTAATATTTTTACAGGAAACCTTAATGAGTTTGAGAATTGCACACAATTTGTACAAAAACTACTCAGACGCCCTTGGTTTGCATATCCAATGACCTCGAAGCTCGTATCACCGTAGCATCTAAGATGAAGGAGGACATCATATTCTCCTGTATGTAAGAATATCATGTGCTACCACAGCTTAGATGCTTTGGTGATACAAGCTCTTCGGAGCCATTGGATTTGTAACCCAACAACTCCTCGGTGGTTCAAATGTTTTTTTTGCAGAAAAGCCCCCAAAGAGTTCGGCCACTTCTTACAAGCACAAAGATTGCTCAGATGCCATTTGATCTCAGATCAAATGACCTCGAAGCTCGTATCACCGTAGCATCCAAGCTGCGAGAGCACCTGATGTTTCCTTGCATGGGAGAATATGAGGTGCTCCCACACCATAGATTCTATGGTGATACGAGTTCACGGAGATCTAACGGCTCACAGTAGGAGGTTTGAATGTTTTTGCAATATACGCTTAAGAGAGTTTGGGAATTGCGCAGAAAGTAAAAGTACTACACAGGTGGCATCTGATCACAGATCATACGACCTAGATGCTCGTATCACCGTAGCGGCTAATTAAGCTACCGGGAGCACCTAATATGAGAAACAGGGAGCCGTTGGTTCCAAGATGCAGCGGCACACACAAGGCCTAAATGTTTTATTTGCAGAAAAACCTTGGAGAGTTTGAAAATTGCGCATAATTACAAAGACTACTCCCAAGCCATTGGATCTCAGTTCCAACGATGTAAAAACGCATATCACCAAAGCATCTAAGCTGCGGGGTGGATGTGATATTCTATGCCGCTGTCATTTTTGTTCGTAAACTTGAAAAATACGTGTAACTCATGTCGTTACTTGTCTAACCGCGCAAAGTGTTTGTTCAAAAAAAACATCCTACACTAAAATATCGGAACAACACACAGGGGTCCCACTTGTCATTGATCAAATTTGGACCTAAAACTAACTAATATGAAAGCCAAGATTCGAACTGGCAACCTGGACTACAAAGCGTAAGTCGATAGCCTGAAACAACAATGGTTGTTGGCTTTGTCCCATAACTTGATTTTATACAGTATTACATTGAGAGTAGAGGGAGTGCCTCGTCAACACGTGCATGACCGTTGACTCACTTACTGGTGGGTCCCAGGTCTGCGATCTCCCTCTCCTCTCCATCGTCTAACCTTTAGATGCACGGGCACACAAGAAGAGCGGCGCTAGCTTGCAGTGGTGTTATTATAACTAAAAATGCTTGGAAAATAGAAGAATTGCCTAGAACAAGAGACGTTGTGGCTGGTCGAGACGGAGCTAACCACACCTATCCTCCGTGCCACGTTAGCATGATGAAGCTGTGTGGCTAGTGGGGTGTTTTCGACCGACTGGCTGGGTCCCTAGGTCGAACCTCTGATACAGTATATTTTTACACGCACATTTTTTCTCCGTGCTGAGACGTGGCACACCCTACCGCGCGGTTTCGGGGTCCTCCCTAGTGGTGCACGCATATATTCTTCCTTGCCGAGACGTGGGATGCCCTACCACGTGTTTTCTGGGTCCTCCTTGGTCGTAGCTCCGAAGCAAGTAAATGAGTCATCAAATCACGAAAGACCACCTTTCGCACCGAGTACATCAGTGAAGCACGGTGGCTAGCTAGTTGGGCTAGTGCGACCAATTAGCAAGGCCGCCACCACATTTGTTCTTTCACCCCTTTTTTTATCTCCTTGCCAGTAGGTAAATTTAAATATCCACCGCGGTGTTGCTCTGGTGTTTGGGTGCGGCAGGCACGACAAGATTTTTAATTTTTTTGATTGACGAGAGCAGGCGCGGCAACAATTAGTCACGATGACTCTGCCTGTAAAACCCACTGCTCACTGATATGAAAAGTCGTCGACTGGTGTTTTCCCATGGTGAAAACCAAAAGATTCACCCTGCTCCTCGGCTGGCTCCCTCCGCCTTCCCATAGATTGCATTGCCTTTCAGCCGTTTCACCCCCTTTTCTACCTCTCCCCAGTGCTTCTACCTGGTGCCATGGCCGCGTAGAAGATCACGGAGTCTGAGGTGAGGCTCCTGACACAGGAGCTCTAGGCCAAGGATGCGAAGCTCAGGTCCAAGGACATGGAGCTCCGTGAGCTCAAGGAGGAGAGGAGCGCCATGCTTCTCCGTTATGTGCCGGAGTTCACAGAGCTACAAAAGCGACATGCGTTCACCCCAAAGATGCTCAAGGCGTCGGCGACGTTGCTGCAGAAAGCGGGAGATACGATAGGTCATCAGGGGAGCCGGCTGGAGCGCGAGCGGGCCAACCGTGATGAGGTCCAGGATCGCCTCAGCCACTTGGTGGACCAAGTTGCCACGCACGTGTTGCGGCTGCGTGATGCCTACCGTCGTGCCAGCGCGACCATGCCGGTCATCAGGCTAAACCTGTTTGACCACCCCGTCAACTTCAATGAGCTGCGGCTTCCTGACCTGGTCTCCTTCTTCACCTATATCTCCGAGGAGCTGAGCCATCTCCGTGCGATGGTGGGGGCGGAGCTAGACAAGGAGGGGTTGCGGGCTGCCATCGCCGTTGCCGGGCAAATCCTCTCAGGGCTCTGTCACCGAAATCCATTCGTGCCATTGGGCGTCGTCTTTGACAAGTTGGCTCCCTTCGACCGGGAGCGGGCTCTGCGGGCGGTTGCACCCTGCATCACCAATGTCATGCGCCTCGAGAAGCAGGGGGACTTTGGTGGTGTTTAGGCGTCCTCTGCATGGGCATGTCCATGTCTCGGTGCAGCATGACCGTTGAATCAAACTCAGACGGTGCAGTTAGTCACTATAGCACAAAGCGTGTGGGTGTGTTTGGTTGCATTCTCATCTCAATATAGTTGTTCCCTCTTCATGTATTTGTGTTAACCTACTAGTGTGGACTCATGCACCCTTCATGCACTCTGCCAAACACCCAAAAGTGGGCCGAGAAGGGAACTTTTGCTCCCATCCCGTGCACCCTTCATGCACACTGCCTAACACTGATTCGTGCTTCATATGGTTCATGTTTCGTGGAGTACTATAGCACTGTACTCTCCATGCGTTGTATACCTAGTTCTATTAACATTGATCTCACCATTCATTCTCGACCGGACAGTCGAAAAAGTGGTACTATGTTACATTACTGTTCATATAGTTGACATGCGCACAAAATCATTTGTTATCGTCATATCTTACTACACTAGCAACAAGATTATGTAGTACTGACATATGAACCACTGCACATGCCTAGTAGTAGGAGCACTGTGTATGTTCAAGTGGCTGCCATGTTTCGCACTCCTCCGTTGTAAGATTGGAAACTCTTGTTGTAATCATTTTTTCAGAAAAACAATGGACACACTCTACCATGCGGATCCTCCTCGACGGCCATCGGGAACCTTGCTACTCACTTTCACAGACGTGTGGGACAGCCAACATCGGAGTCCACCAACCATGCACTAAATTACTCCGTAGTAGAGTGCCCAACTACACGGTAGATTACATCGATCGAAGCACCGCAGTAATGCCCAATGAGCTGTCAAATCACAAAACTCCCTCCTTTCCAGCAGTAAGTTGGACGAGCGAAGCAACCATCATTTCATTCCTCTCTCTCAGATTCCTCTCTTGAAGAAAAACCCCACTCGCTTCTCCCTCATCTTGTTCCTCATTTCTTCAAGAAAACTCCGACCTGCTTCTGCCATTGTTCTTCTCTCCCAAAGAAGGAAAGGTGAGCGCATCAATGGTGTTGATCTGGCCAAGGCCCGGTCTTGCAACCCCGAGACTGATCCTATAACTCCCTCTCTGTTCTTCATTTGGGTTTGTGATTATGGTTTCTTTTCTTTTATTTCTATTTGACAATTAGTTGATGGAGGCTGGAGCACCGGCCAAAGTGATGTCTATGGCTCTGGCCAAAACCGTCGAGGCTCATGGTACGAAGAAGCACAAGCACCCCGTTGAGACTACCGCAGACAAGCTCAAAGTCGTCGCCCTGTCCAAGCCCCTCTCTCCGAGATCCCTCATTAAGCAAGTCCAGGTAATATCTCTTCTTAACGATCTTTTTCTCGATCTTGATCGTGTTTTTTCATCTAACATGCAGTACTAGTACTAGTAGTACAACTTTCTAGGTGATCTTGCATGTGATTTTTGTGTGCCAAATGACGGTTCTAAATTCCTCTTTTGACCAAAACATGCAAAAGATTGACACTGATTTCTTATAGATTACTTTCAACTACTTTATGAACATCAACGCTACCTTTGAAGAGGGTATATTTGCATCGGTAACTTGTGTTATGGATATTGCAAGTAATCCCTCTGCTCTCATGCCTTTGAAGACATGTTCTAGTGATGTAGGGTGGAACCCTAGGTGGACGATCTTTCACGTTTGGAGTGGGTCCTACGGAGAATCATGAAGAACACGCGGAAGCACAAAGGGGAAAACACGGGGAAAACGAGAGAGAATAACGAAACCGACATAGAATCAATCACACGAGTGTTAGATCACCGAACACAAAGAGATACACGAGATCCAAAGTCAACAAAGGTAAGGATACAAAGGTAACCGATCTTCTCCGTGAGGAGGTCTTGAATCCACAAGGGGATCTTGCCACGAGGGGGTCTTGAATCCGATAGGATCTTCTCCGAAGAGGCCGCGGTCTCTCACGAGGAGGAGATCCGATGGATGAGCGAAGCTCTATCTCTAACTTGAGCTAAAATCAACGCTAACTCTAACTAGGAGGAGGTGCGGGAGTATATATAGTGCTAGCCCACGAAGGGGTAAGTGAGAGCAAAGGGGTACATGGGCTCGGCCCAATACACTATGCGCAGACAGGCCGGAAGTTCCGGGTGGGGCCGGAAGTTCCGGGCTCCAGAAGTTTTGGGCAGGTTCTGGCTGGGTTCCGAGCTAACCAGAGAGTTGGCGCGCTCGGGGCTGGTCTGGACTCCAGGGGCCGGAGGTTCTGGGCAGGCCGGAAGGTCCGGGGGCCGGAAGTTCCGGGCAGGCCGGAAGGTCCGGGCTTTCCAGAAGCTTGTCTCTGCTTCTTCTTCCTTCTCCTCTTCCATGCTTGGCCTCGGTCTTTGGATCCTCCATGGTCGTCTCGGTTGTACCTGAGTGTATGCAAGGTCCATGCATGAGGTAGTAGCCATGTCTCACATGTGGAAAGTGATGGTTCGGAAAGGAGCGAGTTCACCTTGTGTCCAATGGCGCATCGTTGAGGTCTCGTCATAAGTCCTTTTGGGGTTTGGAGAGTAGTCGGAGTGTACATGGGGATGAACGTGGGATGCTCCGCATCATCTCCCCCCCCTTGGGAAAGATCCGACCTCGGATCGTGATCCTCATCACCATGGAAACAGTTGTCGTAGACGGACTTGTAGTTGGACGAAGTTGAAGACATGGCGCCATCCGAGTAGTCCAAGGTGTAGCCGGAGTGATAGACATGCAAAAAGAGCAAACACAAGCAACACTCGGAAATACAATGGTTAGCACGCACAAAGTGTCCATCATGTAAGAATGAGTCCGTGCGGCAAGATTCGTCGTGACAAAACGCATGAAGCTTATCAAGATGATCTAGAATGAGATGCAAAGCATTCATGGGAGGAAATGCAATCATTGTGCACACAAATGTGTTGTAAATATGATCAATGCAACCACAGTGCAAAATGATGTCATAGTGAGACGGTTTGTCAATAGCATGAATATGGCAATGGATGCTCAATATGTGTATGTTATCATGCAATTGATGGAAGGCAATGTGATCATTATGTATGAATATGCCATCAAGGAAGATCACAACAAATTTGCTAAGGAAGCGAACAAGCTCATATATCATGGATGCCATTGGAATATAAGATGCAACAAGGCAATCATAATGTGAGTCAATCCATGCATAGGGTGCAAACTTGTGGTGAGTATGATATGTCCATCGAGAATGGCATGTACGAGCACAAACAACAAATATGGAGGTGGTGGTATACCAAGTCTCGATGCCGTGGCAAGAGTGGAGGTTCGAAGGTGCATTCAAGAAGTGCGAGCGTTCCTCAATGTGAAGGTCCATAGAGCCAATCTCCAATGTTGCTCCTCCGCTCGTGAGATGTATCATGTAGATAACAAGAAGGAAACAACAATGAAAGAATGACCCATCCAATATGCATATTTGAGGATGGCTCAAAGAGAAGGAGTTCACCTCAAGAAATTTCCCGAAGATGTTGGAGTTGTACATCATGTATGCCTTCACATAACCAATATGTCGCATAACGGCACCGCCTTGTGAATCCTCCAAAACGAAAGAACATGATAAACACTTGGAAAAACAAATGAGGTTAGCGGACATGCAAAACCTATCATTCGAGTGGTAAGATACCCAACAAGTGTATGCATCACGCTCATCATAAGAAAGTACAAGGGAGCATTTCATAGTATGGAGGCATATGATGCAAGAACAACCAAATGCAATAGGCTCAATCAAACAAGCATGCATCACAAGTATAGTGTCAAAGTCTCCAAGATCAATAAGCATAGGATGGTTGCACTCAATACAAGTGGATATGAAAGAGCAACTAATGGACACAAGAGACAATGTTCAAGATATATCACGTGAGAGGCATGAACATATTCGTCATCAACCCAAGAAAGCGAGTAATAGTGGAACATGGGTGATGCAACATAGCAAGCAATCATAGCAATTAAGTTAAGCAAGCTAGTAGTGCGAAGATGCAACTTACTAGAAGGAATCATGGCAAGCATGTCATGTGTGCAAATAGTGGGCATGAATAATTCACATGTCATAGCACAAGCATGAAAGCAAGATATGAGGAAAGTAGGTTCATGGTGTTGGCAAGAAGTCCTATGTAAATAGCAATGTAACATCATGACTCTCCCAACACAAGAATCAACAATAGTATGAGGCACATGATAAACATGGCAATAGCAACAAGGATCTCCACCAAGCATGCAAATACACATAGAAGTATCATAATGGTGAATCATGGGTAGATGCAAGGAAGGGTCACAATTGCATGGCAAAGGCATAGAAGCAAGTATAACATGCAAAGTGAACACGGGAAAATGAGCATAAGGTGACAAGTGGTAAATAGCCCATAGCCATGTGAGAGCCAAGTAAAAGAGATGCGCGTAGTTGTTGCGTGAAGGGAACGGTGGTAAGGATAGTCCACGGGATCCCAAAGTGTCGTCGCTCTCAAGAGCTCGTTTCGTCAACTCATGGGATTGTGACATTGACGAGTGTTCATAAGTACCTACACAAAACAAAGGCAAAGGAAAAATTGTGTGTGCATGGTATATGTACACATCATCCATCATGATGCGCACATGCATGTGTTGGTTAGTACAAAATATCCAATGCTCAAATAAATGAGATGCGTGATATAGAAACATGTCATCCATCATGATAGGTTTGTTATTATGTATGCATAATGGAGACTCAAAGGATGTAATGCATCATGAGAAATATCTAGAGCATTGTTATTCATGGAATGCATATGGTGCAAGCAATCATGAGAATCATGCAAAGTATGAAATGCATCAAGATCTCCTAATATGTATGAGGAAACTATGGGGGTCTCCTCATGAGCATTAGTAGAAACATCACGTGGAGAATATTGACAACATCCAAAACAATGCATATTTGGAACAATGTGATCATGGCATGGCATAGTAGATGAATTGCGCAAATCATTTAAACGAAGCATGGCAATATCATCACATGAAAAACAAAAGCCAATGACCATCATCTCGTCATCTATGCCATAAGTGCAAATGGGATTGATTTTAATGGGGCATGCATAGTTACTATGTTGAGATTGTAATGATGCAATATGGGAGATTCACTCATAGCATATGACAAGTTCAATGGATTGTCAAACATGATGTGACCAAAAGAATTTTCACATGATATCCTATGGAGCATAGCATCACAACTAGGCAACTCAACATGCTCATCATCATATTCATCATAAATAGGTAAGTCAAGGCATGAAGAAGTCTCACTAGCATGAAGCATGGCAATAGGTGTGTCAACATCATGGGGGCAATTGATGTCAAGAGAGTCCACTAGTGGGACAAGAGAAGCACCATCACCTATGTTACCGTTGGAGCATCGCTCATGTGTTGTAGGTGAGGTGTTGAAGATCCACTCGTTGTCATCTTCATCTTGATGGAACCATGTGGGGGTTGCATCATTGTCCACCATGGCCATCGTCGTCTCCATTGAAGGGATGGACTCGTCGAGGGTAGGCATGTCGTCATGTAGGAGACCTAGCACCAAAGAAGAAAACACACTAGGAGTAGAGGTTAAGTCGTTAGAAATCATAGTGGCCTCACATGTCGTGTCAACTACCTCACTCACTAAGTGTTGTGGCTCACTCACTCCCTCAAGGATGCTCTCACTCATATGGTTGGTGGAGTCACTCAAATGGCGCTCAACCTCACATAGGATGTGTGGCATGCTCTCATGTGTGGGGCTAGTGGTGGTCACACTCATCCTCTCATAGGAAATGCTCTCAATGTCATGTATGGTGGAGTCACTCATATCACTCATGTGGTGGTGGCTCTCCTCACATGACAAATGGGGCAGCTCAACATATTTGGGTGTCGGAGAGGTGTAGGTGCAAATGTTTCCATGCGCGGTCGCGTAGCTTGACTCGGAGTATGAGTCCAATGTGGGCGCCGTCTTCATGTTGTTGAAGAGGTTCGCGCTCGTCGCCGTGGTCGAAGGGGATGGCCCTTGCTCGACCGTCTTGTCACCGTCTTGGTGTTGGAGGCCCATATGATGTGGCACCTCATAGCTCGTCTCCATGACCGAAGGGAATTTCCCATGCTCGGCCATCTTCCTTGAGGGGCTTCCGAAGATGGAAGTGTCACCCTCGCTCGTAGGTAGTCGCCTTGGACTTGATGAAGTCGTTGTAGGCGTACTTGTGGGAAGTAGGCGAAGATGCCTTACGTCCAAAGGCGAATATTCCTTGATAGCACTTGGCGAAGATGCCGAAGTGGTTGTTGTAGCCGTAGCACCGTCTTGGTGGTGGTCATCTCGTGGTCTTCTCTTTTGCTCATGAAGCTTGGACTTGGCGTGAAGTAGGGCTTGTTGGGACTTTTGCATTTGCGCTTGTGGAGCATCTTCATGATGATGATGTCGTTGTCGTGCTTGAGCTCGTAGTAGATGTCGTTCATCGTCGTCATGCACATGATGCTTGGAGGTGACTTTCCCTTCATGACAATGTTGATCACGAACGTGATGGTGGTCGCCATGTAGATGTTGACTTGGACGACTTGTGCTTGCATCTTGTTTGCGCTTCGAAGACTTGTGGCTTGAATGTCGCCGCCTTGAAGATGATGAAGGGGAAGTAGACTTGATCAAGGCTCTAATCTCCTCCATCCTTGCATCTTGCTCCTCTTTATGTGCGGCAAGCTTCTTGTCGATGTAGTCCCTTCTACTTTCTTCAGAGTGACGAATGTTGATGGAGATGTTCTCGATGCGCTCTCGCAATCTTGATTGTGCGCCTTGCACTTGTCGTTGTAGATCGAAGATAGACGCTTTGGTGATGTAGTTGTTCACGCCGTCGTTGTTGTCGAGGACCGGAGAGGAAATGCCTGCCTATCCATCACAAGACTCGAGCAAATATGAGTGGGAGAAAGAGAAGAACTTACACCAATGTACCTTGACCGATGTTGACAATGAATCAAGTTCACTCAAATGCGGACAATGAAATAGCACTTTTGGTACCAATTCTTGTCGGTTCTCACACCTACACAAGTAAAGCTTATAGTGGAGCTCGGTGAGGATAGTGGCACAAAAATTTAATGCAAAATGTTAGCAAGAGTCAATAATGTTGAAAGAGATTCACAATTTCACAAGTGAAACAAGTAGACCAATAGCAATATGTGGCACACGGAAACACACACACGGATAGATAAATGGGGTCGTGCAACCAAGGAATGAGCACAAAATGTGGAATCCACGGAAAACGCTCGTGTTGCACAACTCAAGAGAGACGCTAGCACAATTGCTCAATAGGCGGATACGACACTTGTGCACAACCTATAAGATGCAAAATGTAGCAACTTTTATCCCAAGTATGCTATGTATGTATGGTTCCCGGTGTTTCTCTCAAGATGATCCAAGATGATCGGATATGACAATCTTATATGCAATGTGGTATGATGCTATGGCACTTGCTTACAAGCTTCTTTGCTCTCTTTCTTTTTCTTTGCTTAAAAGCTTATTCTTCTTCTTCTTCTTTTATGGCCACTTTTGCACAATGCACAAACCAAGATAGCAATTGTGTATATGCGGGAACAAACTTGTGACACAATATATGATACCAATATGATATGGTGTGTATGCAATGGATGGTGTAGATCACTAATGTGCACAAGTAACGTGGCCCGGCAATACTCAAATGGCTAGTCTCGATAGGCAAGTGACGCAAAATGGGCTAGGGGTTAACAATGCAATGGCAAGGGGAATATACAATGGAGGGATACCACGATACCAAGATGATATGGAGGTTACCGTCCGGCGATGATGAGTGGCGGTGTTCTTGATGTAGAAACCAAGATGATGGAGTCTCATCCCTAAGTAGCTGAAACACCTTAGGAAACGGAAAAACCGCGAACTCAAAATCTCAAACGCCAAATGTCAAAATGGTGGTAGCGAGAATGCGGTGGTGCTTTGCACTTGGCAAAACGGAAGTGGGATGATGGGTTATACACATGTCGGGGTTGAAGTTGCCGTCCCTAAGTAGCCGAAACACCTTAGGAGACACAAGCCACAACTCAAAGAAGCTCAAACAACTATTGGGTTAAGTTGGGGGTGGCGGAAGTGTATGGTGGGCAAGCCTATGCGGAAGTTATGGTGGTGGTTGAGGAAGAAGCAACCGTCCCTAAGTAGCCTAAACACCTTAGGAGACTCAAGTCACTACTCAAACAACCTCAAATGCTATGGGGATCATAATGGGTTAGGTTGCGGAAGTCGGTGGTGGCAATGCGGATGTTATGGTGGAAGGCCTAGGCAAAGATGCCAAAGTTCCAAAAATTTGATGGAGTCAAATGGTGGTGAAACCAATGTGAGGACCTCGGGCACGTTGATAGCTTCAAAATGAGCCAAAGAATACTCAAATCGGAGTTCGGAGCGAAAAGTTATGATGAAAAAGGTGAAAGAGGCTGATGCTGAAATTTCGGGGAAACTTTCTGGTTAGGCCGGAAGTTCCGGGCTCCGAAAGTTCCGGGGGTGGCCGGAAGTTCCGGGGGTCGCGGAAAAAGTGCCGGGGCGAACCCTAAATTCCAGATCTGAGAATGGGGGCGGAAAAACTCGATTTCCAAGGTCAAATTTGGAGAGATTTCATGGATGGAAATGGGGAAAAAGAAGGGGAATGCTAGATCCACTTGAAACCAAGCAAATCCATGGATCAAATCCAACAAAATCTCAACTCACCAACAAATCACAAAAAAATTTGGGGCTATTTTTGGTGGGGATTTTCGGATTTAGGACGAAAACAACAAAATCAAGCTAGAAAAAGAGGGGTAGGGGCTCCAAAAACGTGATCAACGTGGCTCATGATACCAAGATGATGTAGGATGGAACCCTAGGTGAACGATATTTCACATTTGGAGTGGATCCTACGGAGAATCACGAAGAACACGCGGAAGCACAAAGGGGAAAACACGGGGAAAATGAGAGAGAATCACGAAACCGACATAGAATCAATCACACGAGTGCTAGATCACCGAACACAAAGAGATACACGAGATCCAAAGTCAACAAAGGTAAGGATACAAAGGTAACCGATCTTCTCCGTGAGGAGGTCTTGAATCCACAAGGGGATCTTCCCACAAGGGGGTCTTGAATCCGATAGGATCTTCTCCGAAGAGGCCGCGGTCTCTCACGAGGAGGAGATCCGATGGATGAGCGAAGCTCTATTTCTAACTTGAGCTAAAATCAACGCTAACTCTAACTAGGAGGAGGTGGGGGAGTATATATAGTGCTAGCCTACGAAGGGGTAAGTGAGAGCGAAGGGGTACATGGGCTCGGCCCAATACACTGTGCGCAGACAGGCCGGAAGTTCCGGGCGGGGCCGGAAGTTCCGGGCTCCGGAAGTTTCGGGCAGGTTCCGGCCGGGTTCCGGGCTAACCAGAGAGTTGGCGCGCTCGGGGCTGGTCTGGACTCCAGGGGCCGGAGGTTCCGGGCAGGCCGGAAGGTCTGGGGGCCGGAAGTTCCGGGCAGGCCGGAAGGTCCAGGCTTTCCAGAAGCTTGTCTCTACTTCTTCTTCCTTCTCCTCTTCCATGCTTGGCCTCGGTCCTTGGATCCTCCATGGTCGTCTCGGTTGTACCTGAGTGTATGCAAGGTCCATGCATGAGGTAGTAGCCATGTCTCACATGTGGAAAGTGACGGTTCGGAAAGGAGCGAGTTCACCTTGTGTCCAATGGCGTATCGTTGAGGTCTCGTCATAAGTCCTTTTGGGGTTTGGAGAGTAGTCTGAGTGTACATGGGGATGAACGTGGGATGCTCCGCATCATCTAGTGTCTTTGTTCACTCATTTATGTGCGTATATGTAGTCATATATGCAGTAAAATATCTAAAATCATCTTATATTTCTGAAGGAGGTAGTAATAAAATATTTGGTTTCTGTTTAAATTAGAACCAGGTCCGCGGTGGAGATGAAGTTCTCAAAGTCATGCCGTGTGAACTGGAAGACCTGAGGATGAGTTCTACTGCTAAACTATCCAACTGTTGTGTCCTTGTCGCCACGTGTCCTAAACTAGTGTTTTCCTGTAGCATTGTTGTCAGGCGTGTTCTCGAGGCTGTACTTGACCACAACAATTTCCTGGTTGTGCCTTCGATTACGAAGGGTGTGGTTCTTGTAAAGCTTCCCGAAAAATCTGATGCGGCATGTCTTCATCATCATGTTTATGAGTGGAAAGACCACTCTGTTAGGTTCTCCAAGGTTGACGAGATGGTGATGGTGCAGGTAGACATCTCTCACAAAGTCCATGGCCTAGTAAGTTATGCGGGGTTCATCCTGTAGGTCGGTGGCAAGAAATAGTCTGTAGAGTTTACTTAGTGCAACTTTGCTTGTCTGTAGTAAGTACTATTGTTCAGTACTTGATTTGTGTTTGTGAACCTTGTATTGTTTAGTACAACCGCTTTTGGTGTGTGGTGAGTCCTGAGAATAGTCTATGTTAATGTCTCTCCACTCAATTAAGTCTGTATATTTCCAGATCATCTTTTTTGTGAGGACGGTTTATCAATTATGGTTACACTCCAATACCTGTATGCATTGCAGGGTTTATCGCACTCACCAGGATTTCCAGTCCCATGGATGTTCGGTCCATACGATTTGTCATGACCTTTGGACTGTCTTGCTTGTGGGAGTAGGCAGGGGCTCTACATGCCATGCGTAGTTGGATGATCAATCTTCTATTTAGTACTTCAACATAGTGATTTCCTGGTAAGGATTCACTCGTATCACATCAAGTAAATCTTATTAATTTATTGTCTAAATCTTATTAATTTAAAGTCATGTTTTCTTTCCTTTGCTACAATTTTATGATGCAGGTTTTGCCATGTGACATTCATCACAGAATAACCGTTTGGTTTGCTCTATGATGGATATTATTGCAGGTTTCACTTCTTATGTCGTGTCAGTAATGAAGGCACTATCCAACACTTATATTACTGGAAAAATTGGATCACTCTATTGTCTGAGTACAAGTTGAATCCCTATGATGAACTGCAGTTTGGTTTAACAAACATGCCACGATTAGTCCTTCTTGCGTTTAAAAGAAATGAAGAAAAAGATTGGATCACGGTCATGGAGCCTAGTCAAGTTAGAAAGCTGATCAAAGCAGACCAGACACGATTACCGCTGTCTCGCACATCGGTACCACCTTCAGCAACGGATCGAGCATCGACAGTTGCTCTAGCACTGACAGTGGCAGCAGCTCAGTCTGATCCAACGGAGGATTGTGCACCAACCGTGTCAGCGGATCAGGCTGATCTACCAGAGGATCGGGCATCGAGACCAGCACCTGCTCCGACACCGGCACCAGCTCTACAAGGAGCACCATCTCTGGCAGCAGCAGCAGCGGCACTATCAGTCGCACCGGCACGGGCACCAGCAACAGCTTCAGCACCTGCACCAACACTTGCACTTGCATCTTGCTCCGGCTCGTGCAGCGGCAACGGAACCAACAATTGCACCGACAACAAACTGGGCTGCAGTTCGCACTTCATATACCAAAGTCCTTACAAAAACCGACATGTCCACCTTCTTGGTAAGCATTAGCCGCCCAAGTGCTTCATTCTTTTTTCTTTCCATGTTGTTTCACATGATTCACTGTGTCGATCTAACTGTTTGTATGTGTCTTCTTCTTGTTTGCAAACAGAGAATTCCTAGAGCAACAAGGGAGTCGTTCAACAATCCGGGCGACCGTGGCCAAGTTTCTCTTACCATGCGCAGCGTTGGTGTGAATGAACCTTCTCAATATACCGTAAGTACAAAGGATGGTCACGTGACGATTGATGCGAAAGGATGGCCAAGGTTCAAATCTAAATCATATCTTGCGGTAGGGGATGATGTCAAAATCGAACTTTCTCGGCAAGGAGAGCTGGTCCAAATCAACTTTGAAATTTTTCAGTAGCAGCATGATACGTCCATTTTGTATCATGCTCTGATGATATTTATTGCATTATGGGATGTTATTACACATTATGCCACAATACTTATGCCTTTTCTATCTTATTTTACAAGGTTTACATGAAGAGGGAGAATGTCGGCAACTGGAACTTTGGGCTGGAAAAGGAGCAAATATTAGAGACCTATTCTGCACAACTCCAAAAGTCCTGAAACTTCACGGAGGCACGTTTTGGAATTAATAAGAAATACTCGCGAAAGAATTAACCAGAGGGGGCCCACACCCTGGCCACGAGGGTGGGGGGCACGCGCTACCCCCCTGGGCGCGCCCCCCTATCTCGTGGGTCCCCTGGCAGGCCTCGGTGCCCATCTTTTTCTATATGAAGTCTTTCGCCCTGGAAAAAAATCATAAGGAAGCTTTCGGGATAAAGCGCCGCCGTCTCGAGGCGGAACCTTGGTGGAACCAATCTAGGGCTCCGGCAGAGCTGTTCTATCGGGGAAATATCCCTCCGGGAGGGGGAAATCGTCACCATCGATCCTCTCATCGGGAGGGGGTCAATCTCCATCAACATCTTCACCAGCACCATCTCCTCTCAAACCCTAGTTCATCTCTTGTATCCGATCTTTGTCTCAAAACCTCAGATTGGTACCTGTGGGTTGCTAGTAGTGTTGATTACTCCTTGTAGTTGATGCTAGTTGGTTTATTCAGTGGAAGATTATATGTTTAGATCCTTAATGCATATTAATACCCCTCTGATTATGAACATGAATATGATTTGTGAGTAGTTATGTTTGTTCCTGAGGACATGGGAGAAGTCTTGCTATAAGTAGTCATGTGAATTTGGTATTCGTTCGATATTTTGATAAGATGTATGTTGTCTTTCCTCTACTGGTGTTATGTGGACATAGACTACATGACACTTCACAATTATTTGGGCCTTGGGGAAGGCATTCGGAAGTAATAAGTAGATGATGGGTTGCTAGAGTGACAGAAGCTTAAACCCTAGTTTATGCGTTGCTTCGTAAGGGGCTGATTTGGATCCATATGTTTCATGCTATGGTTAGGTTTACCTTAATTCTTCTTTCGTAGTTGCGGATGCTTGCGAGAGTAGTTAATCATAAGTGGGATGCTTGTCCAAGGAAGGGCAGCACCCAAGCACTGGTCCACCCACATATCAAATTATCAAAGTAACGAACGTGAATCATATGAGCGTGATGAAAACTAGCTTGACGATAATTCCCGTGTGTCCTCGGGAGCGTTTTCCTTTATATAAGAGTTTCTCCAGGCTTGTCCTTTGCTACAAAAAGGATTGGGCCACCTTGCTGCACCTTGTTTACTTTTGTTGCTTGTTACCCGTTACAAATTACCTTACCACAAAACTATCTGTTACCGATAATTTTAGTGCTTGCCGAGAATACCTTACTGAAAACCGTTTGTCATTTCCTTCTGCTCCTCGTTGGGTTCGACACTCTTACTTATCGAAAGGACTACAATAGATACCCTATACTTGTGGGTCATCAAGACTATTTTCTGGCGCTGTTGCCAGGGAGTGAAGCGCCTTTGGTAAGTGGAAATTGGTAAGGAATAATTTATATAGTGTGCTGAAATTTACTGTTACTTGTTACTATGGAAAGTAATCCTTTGAGGGGCTTGTTCGGGGTATCTTCACCCCGCCTAGTAGAGCAAATAGTTGCTCCTCAACCTACTGAATCTACTAAAAATGTTTACTTTGAAATTCCTTCAGGTATGATAGAGAAACTGCAAGCTAATCCCTTTACAGGAGATGGAACATTGCATCCCGATTTGCACCTAATCTATGTGGATGAAGTTTGTGGATTATTTAAGCTTGCAGGTATGCCCGAGGATGTTATCAAGAAGAAGGTCTTCCCTTTATCTTGAAGGGATAGGCATTGTCATGGTTTAGGCTATGTGATGATATGGGATCATGGAACTACAACCGATTGAAATAGGAATTTCATCAGAAGTTTTATCATATGCATCAGGTTCATCATGATCGTAATTATATATATAATTTTTGGCCTCACGAAGAAGAAAGCATCGCTCAATCTTGGGGGAGGCTTAAGTCAATGTTATATTCATGCCCCAATCATGAGCTCTCAAGAGAAATTATTATTCAAAATTTTATGCTCGCCTTTCTCTCAATAATCGCTCCATGCTCGATACTTCTTGTAATGGTTCTTTTATGATGAAGAGTATTGAATTCAGATGGGATTTATTGGAAAGAATTAAATGCAACTCTGAAGATTGGGATCTCGATGAAGGTAAGGAGTCAGGTATGATGCCTAAGTTTGATTGTGTTAAATCTTTTACGGATACCGATGTTTTCCGTGAATTTAGCACTAAATATGGACTTGACACTGAGATAGTAGCTTCTTTCTGTGAATCATTTGCTACTCATGTCAATCTCCCTAAGGAGAAGTGGTTTAAATATCATCCTCCCATTGAAGTAAAAGTAGTTGCACCTATTAAAGTTGAAGAAAAGACTATCACTTATAATGTTGATCCTATTGTTCCTACCGCTTATATTGAGAAACCACCTTTCCCTGTTAGAATAAAGGATCATGCTAAAGCTTCAACTGTGGTTCATAAGAGTAATACTAGAACACCTACACCCCCTAAGCAAATTAAAGTTGAACCTAGTATTGCTATGGTTAAGGATCTCTTGGCCGATAATATCTATGGGCATGTTATTTACTTCTGTGATGAAGCTGCTACAATTGCTAGACCCGATACTAAAAATAAACATAGACCTGTGATAACCCACAAGTGTAGGGGATCGCAACAGCTTTCGAGGGTAAAGTATTCAACCCAAATTTATTGATTCGACACAAGGGGAGCCAAAGAATATTCTTGAGTATTAGCAGTTGAGTTGTCAATTCAACCACACCTGGATAACTTAGTATCTGCAGCAAAGTATTTAGTAGCAAAAGTGGTATGATAATAAAGGTAACGGTGGCAAAAGTAAAGATAGCTGTTTTTGGGTTTTTGTAGTGATTGTAACAGTAGCAATGGAAAAGGAAATAAGCGAAGAACAATATGTGAAAATCTCGTAGGCAATGGATCAGTGATGGATAATTATGCCGGATGCGATTCCTCATGTAATAGCTATAACATAGAGTGACACAGAACTAGCTCCAATTCATCAATGAAATGTAGGCATGTATTCCGTAAATAGTCATACGTGCTTATGGAAAAGAACTTGCATGTCATCTTTTGTCCTACCCTCCCGTGAAAGCGGGGTCCTAGCGGAAACTAAGGGATATTAAGGCCTCCTTTTAATAGAGAACCGGAACAAAGCATTAACACATAGTGAATACATGAACTCCTCATACTACGGTCATCACCGAGAAGTATGCCGTTTATTGTCACTTCGGGGTTGTCGGATCATAACACATAATAGGTGACTATAGACTTGCAAGATAGGATCAAGAACACACATATATACATGAAAACATAATAGGTTCAGATCTGAAATCATGGCACTCGGGCCCTAGTGACAAGCATTAAGCATAGCAAAGTCATAACAACATCAATCTCAGAACATAGTGGATATTAGGGATCAAACCCTAACAAAGCTAACTTGATTACATGGTAAATCTCATCCAACCCATCACCGTCCAGCAAGCCGACGATGGAATTACTCACGCACGGCGGTGAGCATCATGAAATTGGTGATGGAGGATGGTTGATGATGACGACGACGACGAATCCCCCTCTCCGGAACCCCAAACGGACTCCAGATCAGCCCTCCCGAGAGAGATTAGGGCTTGGCGGCAGTTCTGTGTCATAAAACGTGATGAAACTTTCTCTCTGATTTTTTTCTCCCCGAACGTGAATATATGGAGTTGGACTTGAGGTCGGTGGAGGTCCAGGGGGGCCACGATATAGGAGGACGCGCCCTAGGGGGGGGGGGCTGTCTCGTGGACAGCCTGTGGGCACCCTGGTGTTGATTTTTTCGCCAAAAATTCTTATTAATTCCAAAAAGTGCCTCCGTGGATTTTCAGGACATTCCGAGAACTTCTCTTTTCTACACATAAAACAACATCATGGCAGTTCTGCTAAAAACAGCGTTTGTCTGGGTTAGTTTCATTCAAATCATGCAAGTTAGAGTCCAAAACAAGGGCAAAAGTGTTTGGAAAAGTAGATACGTTGGAGATGTATCAACTCCCCCAAGCTTAAACCTTTGCTTGTCCTCAAGTAATTCAGTTGATAAACTGAAAGTGATAAAGAAAAACTTTTACAAACTCTGTTGCTCTTGTTGTTGTAACATGAAAAGTCAGCATTCAAGTTTCAGCAAATATTATGAACTAACCATACACACAATAACACTTAGGTCTCACAATTACTCATATCAATAGCATAATCAGCTAGCGAGCCATAATAATAAAACTCGGATGACAACACTTTCTCAAAATAATCATAACATGATATAACAAAATGATATCTCGCTAGCCCTTTCTGAGACTGCAAAACATAAATGCAGAGCACCTTTAAAGATCAAGGACTGACTAAACATTGTAATTCATGGTAAAAGAGATCCAGTCAAGTCATACCCAATATAAACCAATAATAATGAATGCAAATGACAATGTGCTCTCCAGGGGGTGCTTTTAATAAGAAGGGTGATGACTCAACATAAAAGTAAATAGACAGGCCCTTCGCAGAGGGAAGCAGGGATTTGTAGAGGTGCCAGAGCTCGATTTTAAAATAGAGATTGAATAACATTTTGAGCGGCATACTTTTGCTGTCAACGCAACAACTATGAGATGGCTGTATCTTCCATACTACATGCATTATAGGCAGTTCCCAAACAGAATGGTAAAGGTTTATACTCCCCCAACCACCAACAAGCATCAATCCATGGCTTGCTCGAAACAACGAGCGCCTCCAACTAACAATAGCCCTGGGGGAGTTTTGTTTAATTATTTTGATTTACTTTGATCTTTTTGGATCATGGGAGTGGGCATCCCGGTTACCGGCCCTTTCTCGTGAATGAGGAGCAGAGTCCACTCCTCTTGAGAATAACCCACCTAGCATAGAAGATATAGGTAGCCCTAGTTGAAACATGAGCTACTCGAGCATACAAAACAGAATTTCATTTGAAGGTTTAGAGTTTGGCACATACAAATTTACTTGGAACGGCAGGTAAATACCGCATATAGGAAGGTATAGTGGACTCATATGGAACAACTTTGGGGTTTAAGGGGTTTGGATGCACAAGCAGTATTCCCGCTTAGTACAGGTGAAGGCTAGCAAAAGATTGGGAAGCGACCAACTCAGAGAGCGACAACAGTCGTAAACATGCATTAAAATTAATTCACACCGAGTACAAGCATGAGTAGGATATAATCCACCATGAACATAAATATCATGAAGGCTATGTTGATTTGATTCAACTACATGCGTAAACATGTGCCAAGTCGAGTCACTCAATTCATTCAAAGGAGGATACCATCCCATCATATCACATCATAATCATTCTAATAGCATGTTGGCACGCAAGGTAAACCATTATAACTCATAGCTAATCAAGCATGGCACAAGCAACTATAATCTCTAAATGTCATTGCAAATATGTTTACTTCATAATAAGCTGAATAAAAAATGATGAACTCATCATATTTACAAAAACAAGAGAGGTCGAGTTAATACCAGCTTTTCTCATCCCAATAAGTCCATCATATATCGTCATTATTGCCTTTCACTTGCACGACCAAACGATGTGTATAATAGTAATAGTGCACGTGCATTGGACTAAGCTGGAATCTGCAAGCATTCAACTCAAGAGAGAAGACAAGGTAATATGGGCTCTAAGTTAAATGAACAATCATGCATATAAGAGCCACTAAGCATTTTCAATAGAGTCTTCTTGACCCCCAAATAAAATAAAATAAAATAAAACTATTTACACGGGAAAGCTCCCAACAAGTAAGAAGAAGAACTAGAAATCTTTTTGGGTTTTCATTTTAATTTCTACTACAAGCATAGAATTTAAACTAACTAATTTTTTTGGTTTTTATTAAGGTTTATCAAACACACAAGAATAAAACTAGAAAAATAAATTTAATCTAGCATGGATAATACAATGAAAGAGTATGAGCACCGACGACTAGTGTGTGAACATGAATGTAAAGTCGGTGAGAAATACATACTCCCCCAAGCTTAGGCTTTTGGCCTAAGTTGGTCTGATGTCTACTACACAACCTTCTTCTTGTAGACGTTGTTGGGCCAGCAAGTGCACAGGTTTGTAGGACAGTAGCAAATTTCCCTCAAGTGGATGACCTAAGATTTATCAATCTGTGGGAGGCGTAGGATGAAGATGGTCTCTCTCAAGCAACCCTGCAACCAAATAACAAAGAGTCTCTTGTGTCCCCAACACACCCAATACAATGGTAAATTGTATAGGTGCACTAATTCGGAGAAGAGATGGTGATACAAGTGCAATATGGATAGTAGATATGGGTATTTGTAATCTGAAATTATAAAAACAGCAAGGTAACTAATGATAAAAGTGAGCGTAAACGGTATTGCAATGATAGGAAACAAGGCCTAGGGTTCATACTTTCACTAGTGCAAGTTCTCTCAACAATAATAACATAGATAGATCATATAACAATCCCTCAACATGCAACGAAGATTCACTCCAAAGCCACTAATAGAGGAGAACAAACGTAGAGATTATGGTAGGGTACGAAACCACCTCAAAGTTATTCTTTCGGATCAATCTATAAAAGAGTTCGTACTAGAATAACACCTTAAGACACAAATCAACCAAAACCCTAACGTCACCTAGATACTCCATTGTCACCTCAAGTATCTGTGGGCATGATTATACGATATTGTAGGATCGAAAGTATGTCTAGAGGGGGGTGATTAGACTACTTGACCAAATAAAAACTTATCCTTTTCCCAATTTTAGTCTTTGGCAGATTTTAGCTATCTAGGCACAAGTCAAGCAATCTTAACACAATTCAAGCAAGCATGTAAAGAGTATATGAGCAGCGGAAAGTAAAGCATACAACTTGCAAGAATGTAAAGGGAAGGGTTTGGAGAATTCAAACGCAATTTGGAGACACGGTGATTTTTGAGCCATGGTTCCGATAGGTGGTGCTATCGTACATCCACATTGATGGAGACTTCAACCCACGAAGGGTAACGGTTGCGCGAGTCCACGGAGGGCTCCACCCACGAAGGGTCCACGAAGAAGCAACCTTGTCTATCCCACCATGCCCATCGCCCACGAAGGACTTGCCTCACTAGCGGTAGATCTTCACGAAGTAGGCAGTCTCCTTGCCCTTACAAACTCCTTGGTTCAACTCCACAATCTTGTCGGGGGCTCCCAAGTGACACCTAGCCAATCTAGGAGACACCACTCTCCAAGAAGTAACAAATGGTGTGTTGATGATGAACTCCTTGCTCTTGTGCTTCAAATGATAGTCTCCCCAACACTCAACTCTCTCTCACAGGATTTGGATTTGGTGGAAAGAAGGTTTAAGTGGAAAGCAACTTGGGGAAGGCTAGAGATCAAGATTCATATGGTAGGAATGGAATATCTTGGCCTCAACACATGAGTAGGTGGTTCCTTCTCAGAAACAGCAAGTTGGAAGTGTAGGTTTGTTCTGATAGCTCTCTCCACGAATGAAGAGGAGGTGGAGGGGTATATATAGCCTCCACACAAAATCTAACCGTTACACACAACTTGCCAAACTCGGTGGGACCGAATTGATAAACTCGGTCGGACCGATTCAACAAATCTAGTGACCGTTAGGATTTTTGGTGGAACCGACATGCAACTCGGTAGGACTGATATGGTTAGGGTTAGGGCATAACGTAATCTCGGTGAGACCGATTACACAAACTCGGTGAGACCAATTTTGGTAATAAGCTAACCAGAGAGTTGGTCAGGTAAACTCGGTGGGACCGATTTGCTCATCTCGGTGGGACCGAAATGTTACGAAAAGGAAACAGGGAGTTTACATTGCAATCTCGGTGGGACCGATCGCTCATCTCATTGGTACCGAAATGTTACGAAGGGAAACAGAGAGATTACAACCCCATCTCGGTGAGACCGAGATCCCTATCGGTGAGACCGATTTGCCAAGGGTTTGTGGCAGTGGCTATGACATCTGAACTCGGTGGCGCCGGGTAGAAAGAATCGGTAGGGCCGAGTTTGACTTTTGGTTTAGGTCATATGTGGATATGAGAAAGTAGTTGAGGGTTTTGGAGCATATCACTAAGCACTGTTGAGCAAGAAACTCATTAAGCAACACCTCATCCCTCCTTGATAGTACTGGCTTTTCCTATAGACTCAATGTGATCTTGGATCACTAAAATATAAAATGTAGAGTCTTGAGCTTTTGAGCTAGAGCCAATCCTTTCATCTTTAGCATTTTGAGGGATCCACTTTTCTCATCCATGCCATGCCATTCATTGAGCTTTTCCTGAAATATTCATCTTGGAATGATGTTAGCTCAATGAGCTATATGTTGTTAGGAATTACCGAAACCACCTAGGGATAGTTGCACTTTCAATCTCCACCTTTTTGGTAATTGATGACAACATATAGATCAAAGCTTCGACAAATGATAGTAAGAGTGAAAAACATTGTCGCTTTGAGAAGTATGTGATAAGCAAGAGCTCCTCCTAAATTTGTGCATAGTTTAAGATTTGCTTTGGACTGCAAATGCACAAGGAGTTAGGCTCATGGGTAACTCTTCCATGTCACATACACCTTGGTGGAGCGCTCAAAATGATAATAATTGAATACATGCACTCATCACCAAGCAAAGTGAATGATCATATATAGATAAACGAGATAATGTCATCCAACAAGCATATGATCAAACACATGATCATCAAGTATCACACAGACATAGGGTATCTCAAACAAGCAGATAAAGTTTAACCACCAAAGCAAGAGAGAACAAAAAGCAACACTCTCTCTCGAAGCCTATGATCTATACATTTTTCTCCCCCTTTGGCAACAAGTTACCAAAAAGTTCATAGAAAATGCATAGTACTAGATCGACTCTCAGGCTTGATCTTCAGGTGGTGGTGTAGATAGAACGCCAAGGACAAAAGCATCAATTGATGTAGATGGAGCTGGAGGTGTGGGTGCTGAAGCTGGTTGCACTAGAGCTGTAGGAGCTGTAGCTGATGCAGATGAAGTGGCTCTGGTGTTTGTCACTGGCACTGCAGCTGATCTCTGAGCTCTAGGCACTCTGGCAAATGCATCTGTGGTTATCTTGCCCTTCCTCTCCTCCATGTCATCCTGAAGCTGCTCAACAACAGACTGGATCTCAGTCACCTTCACATCTAAATTGTAGAACTTCTGCTCCATGATCCTTTCCAGGCTCTCCTAGTTTTGAGTCAAGGTGGCCAGCCCCTTCTCAATCCTCAGAGTGGATGCAATCAAGTAGCCTAGTTGATCCTGTTTGCTCTTCAGAAAGTACTAAGATGCCTCTTTCATTGTTGGCATCTTGTTAGCCTTCTCTGTCCTTGCCTTCTCCTTCTTGGCTTGAGCATGCATAGAAGATGGTTCATCTTCATCCATAACCACTTGGTTATCCTCAAAGTCTAGATAGATGGGAAAATGTTCCTTGTCCAGCAAGTATGCGCCTGTGCCCATCTTGGAGTTTATCAGCTCCTGGATCTGTGGGGCATACCCACAACTTCTCTTCTGGTCTGCTGCTGTCCTCTTGATAGTCTCAACAATGAGGCTCATGACCTTGAATTTCTGTGGCACATCAAACAAGTGTAGCAAGTTTATAGCATGGCCTGTTATCATGTTGTGGTCACCTGACTTGGGAAATAAGGTATGCCTGAGGATCCAGTTGATGGTTGGGAGTCCTGACAAAAGATAATGTATAGATCCAAACTTATGTGTCTCAACTGCAGCATCTGGGATCTCCTTGTACATATGAGCCATGGAATTGTGATCCATCTTCTTCTTGGCATAGACATCCAAGTCATCTTCCTACTCCTTGGGTGCATTGATCAGATTTTCCCATTCCTCAATAGTTGATTGGTACCTTGTACCTTCAGACATCCACACTATCCTGCCATCTGGGTAGAAGTGTGCTGTGGAGTAGAATTGCATGATGAGCTCATCATTCCACTTTGTGAGCTTCTGCCCAACAAAGTCTGCAACTCCACAAGCAATGAAAATGTCTTGCACTCCAGGATAGTGTTCCTCATTTTCCTTCATGTAGGTCCAGTCGACTCACCTCATGTCACAAACTATAGGCTTCTTGTCCAACAACACTGTCTCATAGAAATCCTGCTGTTCCTTAGTATGGACTTGTAGTCAACAACAGTCCTTCTCCTGATAGCATAGGGATCGGACAACCTCCACTGTCTGAGTCCTGCATCCTTTCTCAGCTTCATGTTCTCAGCCACAGGATGAGCATCATTGTGGTCTGGAATCTTTGGCTTCAGCTTCCTCAGAACATGCTCTTCATCTTCTTCTTCCTCAGCAACAGTTTCAGGCACTAGGGCCTTGTTTTCTCTGCAGCAGGTATGTTTCTAGTACTCCTCTTTGGTGCAATCTTAGTCTTGGAGACAGCTTTGGGTGCTTCTTTGGGCTTTGATGATGCAGCCCCTGATCTTATAGCATCACCCATAAGCTTCTGAACCTTGGGTGCTGGTGCAGCAACCTCTTCTTTCTCTTCCTCTTCCATAGAGTCTCTCCTCATAGAGGGATTGCCAAGAACTTTCACAGTGGTGGTTCTGACTCTCTTCTTCTTCTTGTCTTGACCAGCAGCTTCATCTTCTGACTCAACAGTAAACATCATGGTTTCTCCAGTGGCAACCTTCCTGGGTTTGGAAGTGGGTACCCTTCTTGCAGGTGCCTTTTTCTGCACAACTGGCTTAGTGGCTGCAGCTGACCCATATTCTTTCTTGACCACCTTCTTCTTGGAAGTGGCCTCATCCTCTACTGCCACATAATCTTCATCCTCAGATTCTGAGGTTTTCTTCTTTCTGGCCCTGGTGGCAGCTTTAGGCAAATTTCTTGGGGTGCTCCTGCTGCCCTCATCTGAGGTGCTAGAGGGACTAGTGCCCTCACTCATCTGAACCTGCTCCTCTTCCCTGTTCTGGCTATCACTTTGATCAGACATGTTGCAAACACTGACTGCTGACCCTGTGAATAGATGTAGATGAGATAGAGTGGATGAGCATCACAAAATACAGAGGTTTTTGCAAAAGAATGATTCAAAAACTTAGTTTTAGTTTTCCACAGAAAGCATTTCGGATCAACCGATTTGCAAACTCGGTGATACCGAAGCAGTTTTTGGAACCTAAACTAGTGAACTCGGTCAGACCGAGTCACAGTTTGGTGGCACCGGGATTGCTAGGGTTTCACAAAGTCCTGAACTCGGTCACACCGATTTTCAATTCTCGGTCAGACCGAGAATCACTTGTGCAATGGCATTCGCCAAATCGGTGGAACCGAGTTCTACAACCCAGTGGGTCCGAGATGGTTTCGGCGGAAATCTAACCCTAAATTTTCAGTTCACTTCTAATCTAAGGATTGTTTTGACTGGATAGAATCGTTTCAAACGTGGCAAGAATCATAATGAACACAATGTGCTAGGAATCGGACAGGGATAGCACTGTGATCGAGTCCATACCCTAGCTTGGCGATAAACTTGCTACGGCGGCAACGGCGGGGGTGAATTCCGTTGACGGCGGTGGAGACCAGCGACAGGAGGCGGCTGGCGACGAGGAGACGATCTGGAGACCCTGGAGGCAGAGCGAGCTATGCGCGGGCGAAGGGGTTTGGAGAAAGTTTCCAAATTTTTGCCCGTGAATATATATAGACCGTCCCTGTCGGTGTGACCGAGTGGAACAACTCGGTGGCACCGAGATGCATAACTGTATACAGTTACAACAACTCGGTGTGACCGAAAAGTTCAAATCGGTTGCACCGAGATTGAAAACCTAGATCGACTTAGTGATCTTGGTATGACCGAAAGGGAGGAATCGGTTAGACCGAAACGCACAAAGAAGTTTTGGAAGTTTAAGTCTATGACGAATCGGGGACTCCGAGTGCTCCTCACACAGAGTTGTTCGAATCTGACTTGATCAAATTTTGTGATGTAGCATGAATAGAGTTTGAGACGAGAAAAGAATAGATAGCTAGAGAAGGTTCTTACGCATTCCTGTCCATCCACTTGGCAAAAGAAAAAGAAACCAATCAATCAAAGCAAAAAGTGGATGTCCTCGAATGAGTAAAATATGCAACCAACATGCTCACACAATAAAATGGCAAATGAAATATGTGGCAAAGCATGCACAACCAATTCTAGCATCTATCAAACAATTGGCGATCACTAGGTCATCTATATATGAGTATATTGACTTAGGAGTCAAATGAGAACATTTCATCATAGGTCATACTCATCGTTTAAGCTCAAGTGGGGTTACCACTTTTACATAATGCATTGATGTGTTCACATCATTAGAGTTGCTCTGACTCAATTCTTAGAATTAAGCTCCCCCTAGATGTGAGATCCCCCCTTAGAGGGATAAACTAACCTTGGGTTTTGTCGATGATGACTTCATGTAGGTGTTGAAGATGTGGATGCTCAATGTTGATGTAGATCATTTGGAGCAATCCCTTGGAATGAGTTGCACTTTCAATACCTACACGGGTTAGTCCCACAAGGAACAAACAAGGACATCCGTAGACATAGATTGATGCACACACAAGATGATGTCTATGAAAGCATTAGGTTACCTTGTCCCTTGTCTTACCAACAAGAGGGTTTGTGACTCCTTGAACTAGTGCAAGATGTGGAAGTTGATTGCACTTTTTGTTGCCAAAATGATATGAGTGAAATATGTTGGCGGAGTCACCCTTAAGAACTCTCTAGTTCTTCTTCTTCGGGATCCACGTCATCTTGATGGGAATCCTTGGAGTTGTAGTTGTACTTGATGAAGTAGAGCTTGATGTAGTCTTGGGAACCCAGTTGACCAAGGCCTTAGGAGCTTCTTCAAATGCATCAATCTCCTCTTGAAGCTTGTCCTTGCCTTTTTGCTTGTGGTCTTGTGGTGGAAGATCATCTTGAGCTTGTGTCCCCTTGAAGGAAGTAGGATCATACTTCTCTTGTTGAGGAACAAACTTCGTCTTGGGGTATTGATCTTCTTCCCACTCAACTCCATTGGCATTGAACTTTCGTTCAAAACCAACACCTTGGTTCTTCCGGTGCCTTCCTTGCTTGCATACGATTTCCTCAAATTGCTTACTCCTGGCAAGGATTTTGTAAACACCTTTCTCTATAACTCCCTTCAATAATCTATTTTCTTGCTCAAGTGTAACTTGGCTAAGAGAATCATTAGTGGAATCAAGAGAACTACTAGACACAACAATATTTGATTTAGCATGATTATTGTTACTACTTGAGGAAGAATCCTTCTTGTTCTTGTTAATGGACTTGACTTGAGGCATGTAAGTGGATAAGAGTAAACACTTGGCAATGTAAGAAGAACTTTTCTTACGGAGATCATCATTGATTGCCTTTAAGAACTCATGCTCTTGCTCAAGGTTGAGCTTTTCGAAGCATAACTTCTCATGAGTCCTTAAAAGTTCTCGATGATCTTCTAAGATAGTTTCATGAGCTAACTTAAGAGTGTTTAGTTCTTTAGTTATAAGCTCAATCTTCTCCTTATCATTGTCATTTGTTTTATCTTGATTAGCGTGATTAATTGACGTTTCATCATATTATTCATCACTAGAGTTGTCAACAAGTAAATCATCATCACCTAGCAAGTCATCTTCATCACTATTCAAATCAACATACTCGGGATGTGTTACCTTTGGGCCTTTAGCCATGAAGCATCTTCCAATTCCTTCATTTGGTGAATCAAATATGTCGTAGGAGTTGGTTGACACAAGTGCTAGACCGGCAACACCTTCATCTTGAGTATATTCGGAGTCGAAGTGATAGCTTCTCTCGGAGTGATTGTCGGAGTCGGAGCCGGACACCCATTCACCAACATGAGCTTGATGTCTTCGTTCTGTGTAGCTCCTTGATGACTTGTCCTTGTTGGAAATATGCCCTAGAGGCAATAATAAATTAGTTATTATTATTATATTTCCTTGTTCATGATAATCGTTTATTATCCATGCTATAATTGTATTGATAGGAAACTCAGATACATGTGTGGGTACATAGACAACACCATGTCCCTAGTAAGCCTCTAGTTGACAAGCTCGTTGATCAATAGATGGTTACAGTTTCCTGACCATGGACATTGGATGTCGTTCATAACGGGATCACATCATTAGGAGAATGATGTGATGGACAAGACCCAATCCTAAGCATAGCACAAAGATCGTAGTTCGTATGCTAAAGCTTTTCTAATGCCAAGTATCATTTCCTTAGACCATGAGATTGTGCAACTCCCGGATACCGTAGGAATGCTTTGGGTGTACCAAATGTCACAACATAACTGGGTGGCTATAAAGGTGCACTACAGGTATCTCCGAAAGTGTCTGTTGGGTTGGTACGAATCGAGACTGGGATTTGTCACTCCGTGTGAGGGAGAGGTATCTCTAGGCCCACTCGGTAGGACATCATCATAATGTGCACAATGTGACCAAGGGGTTGATCACAGGATAGTGTGTTACGGAATGAGTAAAGAGACTTGCCGGTAACGAGATTGAACAAGGTATCGGTATACCGACGATCGAATCTCGGGCAAGTATAATACCGCTAGACAAAGGGAATTGTATACGGGATTGATTGAGTCCTTGACATCATGGTTCATCCGATGAGATCATCGTGGAACATGTGGGAGCCAACATGGGTATCCAGATCCCGCTGTTGGTTATTGACCGGAGAACGTCTCGGTCATGTCTACATGTCTCCCGAACCCGTAGGGTCTACACACTTAAGGTTCGATGACGCTAGGGTTATAAAGGAAGTTTGTATGTGGTTAATGAATGTTGTTCGGAGTCCCGGATGAGATCCCGGATGTCATTAGGAGTTCCGGAATGGTCCGTAGGTAAAGATTTATATATGGGAAGTCCTGTTTTGGTCACCGGAAAAGTTTTGGGTTTTATCGGTAAC
Organism: Triticum aestivum; assembly: GCF_018294505.1. NCBI lineage: Eukaryota > Viridiplantae > Streptophyta > Magnoliopsida > Poales > Poaceae > Triticum > Triticum aestivum. Next base: position 384,212,773 of record NC_057813.1, read on the forward strand.
GTACCGGGATCACCGGGAGGGTCCCGGGGGTCCACCAAGTGGGGCCACCGGCCCCAGAGGGCTGCATGGGCCAAGTGTGGGAGGGGACCGGCCCCATGTGGGCTGGTGCGCCCCCCACCAAGGCCCAATGCGCCTAGGGGATGGGGGAAACCCTAAAGGGGGGCGCCTCCCTTGCCTTGGGGGGCAAGGCAACCCTCCTGGCCGCCGCCCCTCCTCAGGTTGGATCTGAGGGGGCCGGCCCCCTCTCCTTTGCCCCTATATATATGTGGGGAGAGGGAGGGCAGCCGCACCAAAGTTCTGGTGCAGCCCTCCCCCTCTCCCAAGTACTCCTCCTCTCCCGCGGTGCTTGGCGAAGTCCTGCAGGATTGCCACGCTCCTCCATCACCACCACGCCGTTGTGCTGCTGCTGGATGGAGTCTTCGTCAACCTATTCCTCTCTCCTTGCTGGATCAAGGCATGGGAGACGTCACCGGGCTGTACGTGTGTTGAACGCGGAGGTGCCGTCCGTTCGGCACTAGGATCTCCGGTGATTTGGATCACGACGAGTACGACTCCTTCAACCCCGTTCTCTTGAACGCTTCCGCTTAGCGATCTACAAGGGTATGTAGATGCACTCTCCTTCCCCTCGTTGCTGGTTTCTCCATAGATAGATCTTGGTGACACGTAGGAAAATTTTGAATTTCTGCTACGTTCCCCAACAGTGGCATCATGAGCTAGGTCTATTGCGTAGATTCTTTGTACGAGTAGAACACAAAGTAGTTGTGGGTGTTGATTTTGTTCAATATGCTTACTGTTACTAGTCCAATCTTGATTCGGCGGCATTGTGGGATGAAGCGGCCCGGACCGACCTTACACGTACACTTATGTGAGACAGGTTCCACCGACTGACATGCACTTGTTGCATAAGGTGGCTAGCGGGTGCTAGTCTCTCCCACTTTAGTCGGATCGGGTTCGATGAAAAGGGTCCTTATGAAGGGTAAATAGCAATTGACCTATAACATTGTGGTTTTTGCGTAGGTAAGAAACGTTTTTGCAAGAAACCCATAGCAGCCACGTAAAACATGCAAACACCAATTAGAGGACGTCTAACTTGTTTTTGCAGGGTATGCTATTTGATGTGATATGGCCAAGAAGAATGTGATGAATGATATGTGATGTATGAGATTGATCATGTTCTTGTAATAGGAATCACGACTTGCATGTCGATGAGTATGGCAACCGGCAGGAGCCATAGGAGTTGTCTTTATTTATTGTATGACCTGCGTGTCATTGAACAATGCCATGTAATTACTTTACTTTATTGCTAACCGGTAGCCATAGTAGTAGAAGTAATAAGTTGGCAAGACAACTTCATGGAGACACGGTGATGGAGATCATGATGATGGAGATCATGGTGTCATGCCGGTGACGATGATGATCATGGAGCCCCGAAGATGATGATCATTGGCCATATCATGTCACTATTTGATTGCATGTGATGTTTATCATGTTTATACATCTTATTTGCTTAGAACGACGGTAGTAAATAAGATGATCCCTCATTAAAATTTCAAGAAAGTGTTCCCCCTAACTGTGCACTGTTGCGAAAGTTCATCGTTTCGAAGCACCACGTGATGATCGGGTGTGATAGATTCTTACGTTCACATACAATGGGTGTAAGCCAGATTTACACACGCGAAACACTTAGGTTGACTTGACGAGCCTAGCATGTACAGACATGGCCTCGGAACACAAGAGACCGAAAGGTCGAGCATGAGTCGTATGGTGGATACGATCAACATGAAGATGTTCACCGATGATGACTAGTCCGTCTCACGTGATGATCGGACACGGCCTAGTTGACTTGGATCATGTAATCACTTAGATGACTAGAGGGATGTCTATTTGAGTGGGAGTTCATAAGATGAACTTAATTATCCTGAACATAGTCAAAAGATCTTTGCAAATTATGTCGTAAGCTCACGCTTTAGTTCCACTGTTTAGAAATGTTCCTAGAGAAAATATAGTTGAAAGTTGACAGTAGCGATTATGCGATCAGTAGAAAGCTTATGTCCTTAATGCACCGCTCAGTGTGCAGAACCCCAAACATCGTCTGTGGATGTTTCAAACATCGGACATACACGTCTTGATAACTACGTGATAGTTCAGTTAAACGGTTTAGAGTTGAGGCACCAAAGACGTTTTCGAAACATCGCGGAACATATGAGATGTTTCGAGGGCTGAAATTGGGATTTCAGGCTCGTGCCCACGTCAAGAGGTATAAGACCTCTGACGTTTTTTTCTTAGCCTGCAAACTAAGGGAGAAAAGCTCAATCGTTGAGCTTGTGCTTAGATTGTCTGAGTGCAACAATCACTTGGATCAAGTGGGAGTTGATCTTCCAGATGAGATAGTGATGTTTCTCCAAAGTCATTGACACCGAGCTGCTAGAGCTTCATGATGAACTATAACATATCAGGGATAGATATGATGATCCTTGAGGTATTCACGATGTTCGACACCGCGAAAGTAGAAATCAAGAAGGAGCATCAATTGTTGATGGTTGGTGAAACCACTAGTTTCAAGAAGGGCAAGGGCAAGAAGGGATACTTCATGAAACGACAAATCAGCTGCTGCTCCAGTGAAGAAACCCAAGGTTGAACCCAAACCCGAGACTAAGTGCTTCTGTAATAAGGGGAACAGCCACTGGAGCAGAATTACCCTAGATACTTGGTAGATGAGAAGGCTGGCAAGGTCGATAGAAGTATATTGGATATACATTATGTTAATGTGTACTTTACTAGTACTCCTAGTAGCACCAGGGTATTAGATACCGGTTCGGTTGCAAAGTGTTAGTAACTCGAAATAAAAGGCTGCGGAATAAACGGAGACTAGCTAAAGGTGAGCTGACGATATGTGTTGGAAGTGTTTCCAAGTTTGATGTGATCAAACATCGCACGCTCCCTCTATCATCAAGATTAGTATTAAACCTGAATAATTGTCATTTGGTGTTTGCGTTGAGCATAGACATGATTGGATTATGTCTATCGCAATACGGTTATTCATTTAAGGAGAATAATGGTTACTCTATTTATTTGAATAATACCTTCAATGGTCTTGCACCTAAAGGAATGGTTTATTGAATCTCGATCATAGTGATACACATTTTCATGCCAAAAGATATAAGATAGTAATGATAGTACCACCTACTTGTGGCACTGCCATGTAAGTCATATTGGTATAAAATGCATGAAGAAGCTCCATGTTGATGGATCTTTGGACTCACTCGTTTTTGAAAAGTTTGAGACATGCGAACCATGTCTATTGGTGTATACGCATGAAGAAACTCCATGCGGATGGATCATTTGGACTCACTTGATTTTGAATCACTTGAGATATGCAAATCATACCACATGGGCAAGATGACTGAAAAGCCTCGGTTTCTGTAAGATGGAACAAGATAGAAACTTGTGGAAGTAACACATTTTGATGTGTGCAGTCCAATGAGTGCTGAGGCATGCAGTGAATATCGTTATGTTCTTACTTCACAGATGATTCGAGTAGATGTTGAGTATATTTACTTGATGAAACACAAGTCTGAATTATTGAATGGTTCAAGTAATTTCAGAGTGAAGTTGAAGATCATTGTGACAAGAGGATAAAATGTCTATGATATGATCATAGAGATGAGTATCTGAGTTACGAGCTTTGGCACGCAATTAAGACATTATGGAAATTGTTTCACAATTAATACCGCCTGGAACACCATAGTGTGATGGTGTGTCCGAACATCATAGTTGCACCCTATTGGATATGGTGCGTACCATGATGTCTCTTATCGAATTACCACTATCGTTCATGGGTTAGGCATTAGAGACAACCGCACTCACTTTAATAGGGCACCACGTAATTCCGTTGAGACAACACCGTATGAACTATGGTTTGGAGAAACCTAATATGTCGTTTCTTAATAGTTTGGGGCTGCGACGCTTATGTGAAAAGGTTTCAGGTTGATAAGCTCGAACCCAAAGCGGATAAAATGCATCTTCATAGGACACCCAAAACAGTTGGGTATACCTCCTAATTCAGATCCGAAAGCAATAGGGATTGTTTCTTGAATCGGGTCCTTTCTCGAGGAAAAGGTTTGTCTCGAGAATTGAGTGGGAGGATGGTGGAGACTTGATGAGGTTATTGAACCGTCACTTTAACAAGTGTGTTGCAGGGCACAGGAAGTTGTTCCTGTGGCGCCTACACCAATTGAAGTAGAAGCTTATGATAGTGATCATGAAGTTTTGGATCAAGTCACTACCGTACCTCGTAGGGTGACAAGGATGCGTACTACTTCAGAGTGGTACAGTAATCCTGTCTTGAAGGTCATGTTGCTAGACAACAATGAACCTACGAGCTATGGAGAAGTGAGGGTGGGCCCATATTCTGACAAATGGTTAGAAGCCATGAAATCCGAGATAGGATCCATGTATCAAAACAAAGCATGGACTTTGGTGGACTTGCTCGATGGTCGGCAAGCCATTGAGATAAATGGATCTTTAAGAAGAAGGCAGACGTGGACGGTAATGTCACCGTCTATGAAGCTCGACTTGTGGCGAAGAGTTTTTCACAAGTTCAAGGAGTTGACTACGATGAGATTTTCTCATCCGTAGAGATGCTTAAGTCCGTCGGAATCATGTTAGCATTAGCTGCATTTATGAAATCTGGCCAAATGGATGTCAAAACGAGTTTCCTTACCAGTTTTCGTAAGGAAAGGTTGTATGTGATACAATCAGAAAGGTTTTGTCGATCCTAAGGATGCTAAAAGGTATGCTGGCTCCAGCGATCCTTCTAAGGATTGGAGTAAGCATCTCGGAGTTGGAATGTACGCTTTGATGAGATGATCAAAGATTTTGGGTTTACACAAAGTTTATGAGAAACTTGTATTTCCAAAGAAGTGAATGGGAGCACTATAGAATTTCTGATAAGTATATGTTGTAAACATATTGTTGATCAGAAATGATGTAGAATTTCTAGAAAGCATATAGGGTTATTTGAAAAGTGTTTTTCAATGGAAAACCTGGATTAGGCTACTTGAACAATAAGCGTCAAGATCTATAAGATAGATCAGAATGCTTAATAATACTTTCAAATGAGCACATACCTTGACATGATCTTGAAGGTGTTCAAGATGGATCAGTCAAAGAAGGAGTTCTTGCCTGAGTTGTAAGGTATGAAGTTAAGACTTAAAGCTCGACCACAATAGAAGAGAGAGAAAGGACGAAGGTCGTCCCCTATGCTTCAGACGTAGGCTCTATAGTATGCTATGCTGTGTACCGCACCGGAAGTGTGCCTTGCCATGAGTCAGTCAAGGGGTACAAGAATGATCCAGGAATGGATCATTGGACAACGGTCAAAATTGTCCTTGGAGTAAATAAGGACATGTTTCTCAATTATGGAGGTGATAAAGAGTTCGGCGTAAAGGGTTACGTCGATGCAAGCTTTAACACCTATCCAAATGACTCTGAGTAGCAAATTGGATACGTATAGTGGAGCAACCATTTGGAATAGCTCCAGGTGGAGCATGGAAGCAGCATTCACAATATGACATAGAGAATTGTGAAGTACATACGGATCTGAATATTGCAGACCCGTTGACTAAAACCTCTCTCACAAGCAAAACATGATCAAACCCCAGAACTCATTGAGTCTTAATCACATGGTGATGTGAACTAGTTTAGTGAGATTAGTAAACTCTTTGGATGTTGGTCACATGACGATGGGACCTGTCAGTGTTAATCACATGGCGATGTGAACTAGATTATTGACTCTAGTGCAAGTGGGAGACTGTTGGAAATATGCCCTAGAGGCAATAATAAATTAGTTATTATTATTATATTTCCTTGTTCATGATAATCGTTTATTATCCATGCTATAATTGTATTGATAAGAAACTCAGATACATGTGTGGGTACATAGACAACACCATGTCCCTAGTAAGCCTCTAGTTGACTAGCTCGTTGATCAATAGATGGTTACAGTTTCCTGACCATGGACATTGGATGTCGTTGATAAAGGGATCACATCATTAGGAGAATGATGTGATGGACAAGACCCAATCCTAAGCATATCACAAAGATCGTAGTTCGTATGCTAAAGCTTTTCTAATGTCAAGTATCATTTCCTTAGACCATGAGATTGTGCAACTCCCGAATACCGTAGGAATGCTTTGGGTGTACCAAACGTCACAACGTAACTGGGTGGTTATAGAGGTGCACTACAGGTATCTCCGAAAGTGTCTGTTGGGTTGGCACGAATCGAGACTGGGATTTGTCACTCCGTGTGACGGAGAGGTATCTCTGGGCCCACTCGGTAGGACATCATCATAATGTGCACAATGTGACCAAGGGGTTGATCACGGGCAATGTGTGTTATGGAACGAGTAATGAGACTTGCCGGTAACGAGATTGAACAAGGTAGCGGTATACCGACGATCGAATCTCGGGCAAGTATAATACCGCTAGACAAAGGGAATTGTATACGGGATCGATTGAGTCCTTGACATCGTGGTTCATCCGATGAGATCATCGTGGAACATGTCGGAGCCAACATGGGTATCCAGATCCCGCTGTTGGTTATTGACCGGAGAACATCTCGGTCATGTCTACATGTCTCCCGAACCCGTAGGGTCTACACACTTAAGGTTCGATGACGCTAGGGTTATACAGGAAGTTTGTATGTGGTTAATGAATGTTGTTCGGAGTCCCGGATGGGATCCCGGACGTGACAAGGAGTTCCGGAATGGTCCGGAGGTAAAGATTTATATATGGGAAGTCCTGTTTTGGTCACCAAAAAAGTTTCGGGTTTTATCGGTAACGTACCGGGATCACCGGGAGGGTCCCGGGGGTCCACCAAGTGGGGCCACCGGCCCCAGAGGGCTGCATGGGCCAAGTGTGGGAGGGGACCAGCCCCAAGTGGGCTGGTGCGCCCCCCACCAAGGCCCAAGGCACCTAGGGCTTGGGGGAAACCCTAAAGGGGGGCGCCTCCCTTGCCTTGGGGGGCAAGGCAACCCCACGGCCGCTGCCCCTCCTCAGATTGGATTTGAGGGGCCGGCCCCCTCTCCTTTGCCCCTATATATATGTGGGGAGAGGGAGGGCAGCCGCACCCAAGTTCTGGCGCAGCCTTCCCCCTCTCCCAAGTACTCCTCTCCCGCGGTGCTTGGCGAAGCCCTGCAGGATTGCCATGCTCCTCCATCACCACCACGCCGTTGTGCTGCTGCTGGATGGAGTCTTACTCAACCTCTCCCTCTCTCCTTGCTAGATCAAGGCATGGGAGACGTCACCGGGCTGTACGTGTGTTGAACGCGGAGGTGCCGTCCGTTCGGCACTAGGATCTCCGGTGATTTGGATCACGACGAGTACGACTCCTTCAACCCCGTTCTCTTGAACGCTTCCGCTTAGCGATCTACAAGGGTATGTATATGCACTCTCCTTCCCCCCGTTACTGGTTTCTCCATAGATAGATCTTGGTGACACGTAGGAAAATTTTGAATTTCTGCTACGTTCCCCAACAGTCCTTCCTTTCCGAATCCTTGCTTCTCCGGGATGTTCTTCGTTCATAACGATCATCTCTACTCCTCCTCTCTCTTGGTGGTGATTCTTCTCTTCTACTTCTCCTCTTGGGTGATTCTTCTCTGCTTTTGTGGGGTATCGTACACTCATTGGAATAGTGTCCGGGTCTCCCACAATTGTAGCAATTGCGCTCTCGACTAGAAGATCTTTTGTCATTGTAGGACCTTGACTTGGAGCTTCTTTCTTTGCTTCTACTCTTGTAGAACTTGTTGAAGTTCTTCACCATTAAGATCAATTCTTCATTGAAGGTTTGTTTCTCACTTGATGATGTGGGGGCTTCACATGAGGCTTTGTAAGCACCACTTGACTTGTTGTGAAGTTCCTCCTTATCCTTGTGACATCTCATGAGCAACAATTCTTCCAATGACTTCCGTTGGCTTGAGATCTTTGTAATTGGGCATCATTTGGATCAATGTGCACACGGTATCATATTTTCCGTCCAAAGCTCTTAGGATCTTCTTGATGATGAATTTGTCGGTCATCTCTTCACTTCCTAAGCCGGCAATCTCATTTTTGATAAGAGCAAGCCTAGAGTACATTTCAGCGACACCTTCACCATCCTTTATTTTGAACTTGTCAAGTTGACTTTGGAGCACATCCAACTTGGATTCCTTGACGGAGTCGGTACGTTCGTGCATATCAATCAAAGTGTCCCAAATTTCCTTTGCATTCTCAAGACGGCTGATTTTGTTGAATTCTTCGGGGTACAATCCGTTGAAGAGGATAGCACAAGCTTGAGTGTTGTATTGCAGCATCTTCAACTCTTCCGCACTAGCTTCACGGTTCGGTTCTCTCCATCAAAGAATTCACCTTGCAAGCCAATACACACGATAGCCCAAACGGCGGGGTTATGTCCAAGAATATGCATTTTCATCTTATGCTTCCAACTAGCAAAATTTGTACCATCAAAGTAAGGACCTCTACGGTGATAATTTCCCTCGCTAGACGCCATACTCTCCTAGGTTGTGAACCCAAGGCTATGACCACCAAAAGCTATGGAAATCAAAGCAAATGGAGACCAAAGCTGTGATACCACTTGTAGGATCGAAAGTATGTCTAGAGGGGGGGGGTGATTAGACTACTTGACCAAATAAAAACTTATCCTTTTCTCAATTTTAGTCTTTGGCAGATTTTAGCTATCTAGGCACAAGTCAAGCAATCTTAACACAATTCAAGCAAGCATGCAAAGAGTATATGAGCAACGGAAAGTAAAGCATGCAACTTGCAAGAATGTAAAGGGAAGGGTTTGGAGAATTCAAACGCAATTTGGAGACACGGTGATTTTTGAGCCGTGGTTCCGACAGATTTTTGAGGCGTAGAATCTTTGGAGACGGGCTGCGTTCCATGGGTTTGGCTCGAGTCGGTTATCCGATGCGTTTCGCAGACGGTACGCTCCGCCGGTCAGGACTTGGTCGATGATGAAGGGACCTTCCCATTTGGGCGTGAGTTTGTCCTTTTTCTTGTCCGGCAGGCGTAGAACTAGTTCGCCAACATTGTAAGTTTTGGCCCGTACTTCTTTGCTTTGGTATCTTCGAGCCTGCTGTTGATAGAATGCGGAACGAGCTTTTGCCACGTCGCGCTCCTCCTCTAAGGAGTCCAAACTGTCTTGCCGATCCAGCTCGGCTTCTCTTTCTTTGTACATGCGCACGCGAGGTGAGTCATGAATTATGTCGCAGGGCAAAACTGCCTCTGCGCTGTATACCATAAAAAATGGTGTGAATCCGGTCGTGCGATTCGGCGTGGTCCGCAGCCCCCAGAGTACGGAGTCGAGCTCCTCTACCCAGTGCGTGTTAGATTCCTTAAGGGACCGCACTAGTCTGGGTTTGATGCCGCTCATGATTAGACCATTTGCTCGCTCCACTTGACCGTTAGTTTGAGGGTGATAGACTGAAGCGTAGTCGAGCTTGATGCCCATGTTTTTGCACCAGAGTTTAACCTCGTCGGCCGTGAAGTTCGTGCTATTATCAGTGATGATGCTATGGGGGACGCCGTAACGGTGTACTACCCCCGATATGAAGTCTATCACGGGCCCGGATTCGGCCGTCTTAACTGGCTTGGCCTCTATCCATTTGGTGAATTTATCCACCATGACCAATAGGTATTTTTTCTTGTGGGTTCCGCCTTTAAGAGGTCCAACCATGTCAAGACCCCATACCGCGAACGGCCAGGTGATGGGTATAGTTTTGAGGGCGGTGGGTGGCATGTGGCTTTGATTAGCAAAGAGCTGGCAAACGACGCATCGTTGGACTAAGTCCTGTGCATCTGCCCGGGCCGTCGGCCAATAAAATCCTGTACGGAAGGCCTTGCCTACAAGGGCCCGGGCTGCGGCATGGTGCCCGCCGAGTCCGGCATGAATTTCAGCCAGAAGATTTCGCCCTTCCTCTTCGGAGATACACCTTTGAAGGACTCCGGTTGTGCTTTTCTTATAAAGCTCTCCCTCATGGACCTTATAGGCTTTAGATCGCCGTACTATGCAGGGCCTCGTTTTGGTCCTCAGGAAGTTCCTGCCTAGTTAAGTAGGCTAGGAATGGCTCGGTCCACGGGGCAATAACTGCCATTATTTCGTGGGCTAAAGGTTTTAGTTTGTTGGCAGAGCCACCGATTGTGTCAGAATGTTCGGTGTTGGGCAGTGCGGTTGGGTCCGGATTGTTGTTTCCGGACTCCCCTTCCCATAGTACGGATGGCTTGAAAAGCTGCTCCAGGAAGATGTTGGGAGGGACGCATCGCGCTTTGCGCCGATGCGTGCCAATATGTCCGCCGCTTGGTTATTATCCCGGGCTATATGGTGAAATTCGAGCCCTTCAAACCGAGCTGACATTTTTAAGACGGCATTACGGTAAGCTGCCATTTTTGGATCCTTGGCGTCAAAGTCTCCATTTATTTGGGATATTGCGATGTTTGAGTCCCCGCGGACCTCTAGGCGCTGAATGCCCATGGAGACTGCCATCCGGAGACCATGTAGAAGGGCCTCGTATTCGGCTGCGTTGTTGGAGTCCGTGTACATTATCTGGAGTACGTATTGGACTGTGTCTCCAGTTGAGGACGTCAGAACGACGCCAGCCCCCAGGCCGGTCAACATTTTGGAGCCGTCGAAGTGCATGATCCAATTGGAATATGCGCCGTACTCTTTAGGGAGTTCAGCTTTGGTCCATTCAGCGATGAAGTCAGCCAAAACTTGCGACTTGATAGCTCGCCATGGCTTATAGGTTATGTCGAATGGGAGGAGCTCGATGGCCCATTTTGCAATCCGGCCGGTCGCGTCGCGGTTGTTAATAATGTCATTAAGGGGTACTTCGGAGGCTACTGTTATCGAACACTCTTGAAAGTAGTGTCGCAGCTTCCGGGATGCCATGAACACCGCATATGCTATCTTTTGATAATGTGGGTACCGGGACTTGCATGGAGTTAGGACAGTGGACACGTAGTAAACTGGTTTTTGAAGAGGGAACTTGTGTCCGTCCGTTTCTCGTTCGACGACGAGCACCGCGCTTACAACTTGATGTGTTGCCGCGATATATAATAACATCGGTTCGCCCAAATTGGGCGCGGCCAGGACCAGATTTGTTGCCAATATGGCTTTGATTTCTTCGAGTCCGGCCGTGGCGGCATCCATCCGCTCGAAGTGTTCGGTGCGCTGAAGGAGGCGATAAAGGGGTAATGCCTTTTCTCCTAAGCGGGAGATAAAGCGGCTTAGGGCCGCCACGCATCCAGTCAGTTTTTGTATTTGCTTGAGGTCTTTTGGGATATCCAATTGTGACAGAGCTCGGATCTTGGCTGGGTTTGCTTCTATTCCTCTACCGGATACAATGAAGCCCAAGAGCTTTCGGGCTGGTACGCCGAAATCGCATTTTTCCGGGTTGAGCTTAATGTCGTATGTTCAGAGATTGTCGAATGTGAGCCTCAAGTCGTCTACTAGAGTTTCGACATGCTTGGATTTGACGACCACGTCGTCTATGTATGCCTCCACTGTTTTGCCGATCTGGTTTGCCAGACATGTCTGAATCATGCGCTGATATGTTGCGCTGGCATTTTTGAGCCCGAAGGGCATTGTGTTGAAGCAGACTGGTCCGTATGGAGTGATGAATATCGTTGCGGCTTGGTCTGGCTCCGCCATCTTGATTTGGTGGTAGCCAGAGTATGCGTCGAGGAAGCACAATGAATCATGCCCTGTGGTAGCGTCGATGATTTGATCGATGCGGGGAAGGGGGAATGGATCCTTTGGGCAAGCCTTGTTAAGGTCTTTGAAGTCAACACATAGGCGCCAGGATTTATCCTTCTTTGGTACCATCACCAGGTTTGCTAGCCAGTCCGGATGTTTTATATCTCTGATGAATCCGGCTTCCAATAGTTTGGCTAGCTCCTCTCCCATTGCCTGTCTCTTGGGTTCGGAAAATCGCCGAAGAGCCTGTTTGACTGGCTTAAATCCTTTTAGGATATTTAGGCTGTGCTTGGCTAGCTGTCGTGGGATTCCTGGCATGTCTGAAGGGTGCCAGGCAAAAATGTCCCAATTTTCCCGTAGGAATTCTCATAGTGCGGCGTCTACATCAGGGTTTAACTGTGCCCCAATGGAGGCCGTCTTTGTAGGGTCTGTTGGATGAACTTGGAATTTGACTATTTCGTCCGCTGGTTTAAAAGAGGTGGACTTGGATCTCTTATCGAGTATCACATCGTCCCTGTTCACCGTGGAGCGCAGCGCAGTGAGTTCTTCGGCCGCTAGGGCTTCGGATAGTGCCTCGAGGGCTAGTGCGGCTGTCTTATTTTCGGCGCGGAGTGCTATGTTCGGATCACTGGCGAGAGTGATGATTCCGTTGGGCCCGGGCATTTTGAGCTTCATGTACCCGTAATGGGGTATAGCTTGAAAAATTGTGAATGCCTCTCGCCCTAATAAAGCGTGATATCCGTTGCTGAATGGGGCCACTTGGAACGTGACCTGCTCGGACCTGTAATTGTCTGGTGAGCCGAACACCACGTCTAGTGTGATTTTTCCTGTGCAGCATGCTTCCCGACTAGGGATTATTCCTCTAAAGGTTGTGCTGCTTCGCTCAATGTGGCTCCAGTCTATTTCCATTTTTCGAAGGGTTTCCTCGTAAATGAGGTTTAATCCGCTGCCACCGTCCATGAGTACCTTAGTAAGGAGAAAGCCGTCCACTATTGGACTAAGGACCAATGCGGCTGGTGCTCGGGCTGTTCGGAATTTAGGTTCGTCACTGGCATTAAAGGTAATAGCCGTGTCACTCCATGGGTTTATTGTTGCTACTTGGTAGACTTCGGCAAGGCTGCGGAGTGTTCGTTTCCACATATTATTTGATGCGAAAGTCTCGAAGACTGTTAATACCGTACTGGTGTTGCTGGGTTGGTTCTCTGGGGCTAGAAGCTCTTCACCACTTTTGGCCACCTGCCGTAGTATCCAACATGCCCGAAGGCTATGAGTTGGAGTGGCGCCCTCAGTACTATGAATTTTGCAGGGTCCATTGAGCCATCCCTCCAGTACGGTTCCGTGCCCTTTAGGGTTTTTTTGCTTTTTGGTATTTAACCCAGGTGCCTGGCGATGATGCACCCCTTTATTTCGGACTAGGGTTGTATTTGGAGCCGGATTATCCCAAAATTTGGTTTCGGTTTTCCAGGCGCTCTCCATCGCACAGTACTTTCGTACTATGGACGCCAAGTCCGCAAAGCGTGTAATTTCACGACGACTTATGGCTTTTAGGATTCCCTTGTCCATGCAATTATTGCAGAAAAGTGAGATTGCGTCTTCCTCGTGGCAGTCCTTTATCCTGTCCATAACCAGGAGGAATCTGGCCCAGTAATGGTGTACTGCTTCAGCGGGCTCTTGCCGTATTCGGGATAGATCGCTTATGTTTGGGTGGGCGGGTGGAATTAAATTCGGAACCCCGTCCAATCTAAGACTCAAGGGCCAAAAGTTTCCGAACTTGGAAGCTTGGGTTTTTGGATATTATCCCATGAATCCAACCCGCTGCCTGACTTTAGGTTCAGGACTTGATCGACGTCCATCCCTCCGCGGGAATCCGGCTTGGACGGGTTGGGTATCCGGACATAACTGGTCCTTAATATTGAAGAAGGGTCGCCGTACTGTTCCTCCACCACAGCAACATGGTGGGTAGCCTGGGGAGAGTTGATCTCTCTCAGATCGGTTTTAGGCCCAATCTGATCGTAGTCCGTAGCGACTCCCAGGGCGGCGATGCGATCCAAGAGCTCGTTGAAGGAGGAGATCTCCATCGGATCTAGCTGCTCGGCAAGTTCCGAGTTGATGTGAAGATTGCTTCTGATGACCCGAGAAGTCATCATCGGCGCGGGGGCCGAACAGGCGGTCATAAGGAAACCGCCTAGTCGGATAGTTTGGCCGATGGCCAAAGCTCTCTTAGCAACGGTGCCGTCTTTAAAGATGGGACGAGGCATCCTTCCTGATGGCGACGACACAGAGGAACTCTCAATGAAAGCACCAATGTCGGTGTCAAAACCGGCGGATCTCGGGTAGGGGGTCCCGAACTGTGCGTCTAGGCGGATGGTAACATGAGACAAGGGACACGATGTTTTTACCCAGGTTCAGGCCCTCTCGGTGGAGGTAAAACCCTACTCCTGCTTGATTAATATTGATGATATGGGTAGTACACGAGTGGATCTACCACGAGATCAAGGAGGCTAAACCCTAGAAGCTAGCCTATGGTATGATTGTTGTCTGTCCTACGGACTAAAACCCTCCGGTTTATATAGACACCGGAGAGGGCTAGGGTTACACAGAGTCGGTTACAATGGTAGGAGATCTACATATCCGTATCGCCAAGCTTGCCTTCCACACCAAGGAAAGTCCCATCCGGACACTGGACGAAGTCTTCAATCTTGTATCTTCATAGTCTTGGAGTCCGGCCAAAGATGATAGTTTGGCTATCCGGATACCCCCTAGTCCAGGACTCCCTCACAATTGATATCCCATTGTCACCACAGATAAACACGGCAAGACATACATCAAGTGTTCTCAAATCAAAGAGTCAATCCAATAAGATAACTTCAAGAGGGAAACTCAATTCATCACAAGAGAGTAGAGGGGGGGAGAAACATCATAAGATCCAACTATAATAGCAAAGCTCGCGATACATCAAGATCGTGCCATAGAGAGAACACGAGAGAGAGAGAGATCAAACACATAGCTACTGGTACATACCCTCAGCCCTGAGGGTGAACTACTCCCTCCTCATCATGGAGAGCGCCAGGATGATGAAGATGGCCACCGGTGATGGATTCCCCCTCCGACAGGGTGCCGGAACGGGCTCCCGAGAGGTTTTTGGTGGCTACAGAGGCTTGCTGTGGCGGAACTCCCGATCTATCTTGATATTCGATGTTTTTAGGGTACGTGGGCTTATATAGGCGAAAGAAATTGGTCGGGGGAGCCTTGAGGGGCCCACGAGACAGGGGGCGCGCCCAGTAGGGGGCGCCCTCCTATCTCGTGGACTCCTCGAGGATCTTCTAACATGAACTCCAAGTCTCCCCAATCATATTCTTCCAAAAAATCACGCTGCCGAAGGTTTCATTCCGTTTGGACTCCGTTTGATATTCTTTTTCTTCGAAATACTAAAACAGGCAATAAAACAGCAATATGGGTTGGGCCTCCGGTTAATAAGTTAGTCCCAAAAGTAATATAAAAGTGTATAATAAAGCCCATAATCATTCAAAACAGATAATAAAATAGCATGAATGCTTCATAAATTATAGATACGTTGGAGACGTATCATGGTCTAGTACCAAGGACCACCGCTACTCTCCCCGGTGTAATGAGAGGTGTAATCAGGATACCACTGGCTGGTCATCTCCGGATCCCACTGGACAGATGATGCACGATAAGGGTCCAATTTAGGTTCCAGCTCAGGTTCAGGTTCTGGAATAAAATCTTGGGCTCGATGATTGTTCACCGCTTCCGGTGTGACAAGAAAACTTTCTGCAAGCAAATCAAACAACTGAGGTGCAGGCAAAATAATAATCTCGAAGTGTTTATTATTAAATCTAAGTTTATACAAGAGCATCTTTTCTTTGTTGTCAACAATAAACTTGTGTGCTACCATGCTCTTGTAATGTGAGGAGGCAATTTTATCTCCTCCTTCTCATGATGCCTAATGGGTATCTGAAAATGTTTAGCAAGACATGCAGCATAGATACCTCCAAATATGGGCCCTTTTGTACGATTCAGGGCTAGCCGTTTAGCAACGACGGCACCCATACTAAAAGTATTGTCTCCAAGCAAAGCATGTTGAAGAATGATAATATCAGGAACGCTCAATTTTCCACTATTTCCACGACCAATCAAGCATCTACTAGCAAATATAGCAAAGTAGCATAAAACAGGATAGTGTATGCTAGAGACTTTTGCCTTGGAGCCCTTCTTTGGCTCCTCTACAACAATAGTATTAACAAAACCACCCACATCTTCATGATGGGGTTCCTCTAATTCTCCCTCCAAAGGTATCCTACATACCGCGCAAAAATGACGTAAAGACATTTCTTTGAACTCATCATATAAGTGAAATGATACTGCAGGCGGTGACTTCTTAGGATAATAATAAAAGTTTTGCATGAAAGTATTGGTGAGTAAGAGATACTGATCGATTCGGTCGTTGATGAAACTGGTGAGGCCTGTAGTCTCGATTAAAGCATAAAAATCTTCATGAATTCCAGCTTCTTTCAAGAAATCCTCACATGGCCATTCACAAGACCGTACTTCCGCTAAGCGAGGAAGATTATACTTGGCTTTTTCCTTCTCTTTGGCTTGTTTTTCCTGAGAGCTTTGGCTAGAAGAGCCCCTCAAAAGTTTCCTCAACAATTTCTGAAAAATTCTGAAAATTTAGTAACTCCAAAATAAAAGTGAATAAAACTAAACAAGATTGATAGCAACTACTCCTACAAGTGCCTAGAGCCTATATCATGCATTGGAATTGCTTGGGACCTCAAAAATTTAACATGCAAGCTCAAGAACATGGTCACCTATGCAGCAAAAATTTGCAATGAATAAAGCACTAGAACAAAAACTAATGGACCAATGGAGGAGTCACATACCAAGCAACAATCTCCCAAAGCAGTTTTCTGAATGGACTTTTGAGCAAGGAGATTGAAAATCACAGCAAAACGAGCTAGAACTCGTGCTTGAGCTGGATGGGGATTTTTTGGGGTAGAAGATGAAGTGTGTGGGTGCTGGCATAAGTGGAGGGGGCCAGCAGGGGCCCACGAGATAGGGGGCGCGTCCTATAGGGGGGGCGCGCCCTCCACTCTCGTGGCCTGGTGCTTGCCCCTCCTGCGGTGTTTTCAGTGCCTAAAATCCTCAAATATTCCAGAAAAAATCATACTAAATTTGCAGGGCATTTGGAGCACTTTTATTTTCGGACTATTTTTTATTGCACGGATAATTCAGAAAACAGACGGGTAATACAATTTTTGCTTTATTTAATCTAAATAACAGAAAGTAAAAAGAGGGTACAGAAGGTTGTGCCTTCTAGTTTCATCCATCTCGTGATCATCAAAATGAATCCACTAACAAGGTTGATCAAGTCTTGTTAACAAACTCATTCCGAATAACACGGAGCCCGAGAAATTTCGAATAACACTAAGTTACCTCAACGGGGATATGAAAATCCCCAACAATAAGAATATCATACTTTTTCTTGACAGTAGGGAGAGGAAATTCAAAACCTCCAAGAATGATACTTGGAACTTTTTCAATAGAATTGATGCTATGAACTTGAGATTGTTTCCTCGGAAAGTGTATTGTATGCTCATTACCGTTAACATGAAAAGTGACATTGCCTTTGTTGCAATCAATAACAGCGCCCGCAGTATTAAGAAAAGGTCTACCAAGGATAATAGACATACTATCGTCCTCGGGAATATCAAGAATAACAAAGTCCGTTAAGATAGTGACATTTGCAACCACAACAGGCACATCCTCACAAATACCGACAGGTATAGCAGTTGATTTATCAGCCATTTGCAAAGATATTTCAGAAGGTGTCAACTTATTCAATTCAAGTCTACAATATAAAGAGAGAGGCATAACACTAACACCGGCTCCAAGATCACATAAAGCAGTTCTAACATAATTTCTTTTAATGGAGCATGGTATAGTTGGTACACCCGGATCTCCAAGTTTCTTTGGTATTCCACCCTTAAAAGTGTAATTAGCAAGCATGGTGTAAATTTAAGCTTCCGGTATCTTTCTTTTGTTTGTAATGATATCCTTCATATACTTAGCATAAGGATTTACTTTAAGCATATCAGTTAAGCGCACACGTAAGAAAATAGGCCTAATCATTTCAGCAAAGCGCTCAAAATCCTCATCATCCTTTGTCTTGGATGGTTTAGGAGGAAAGGGCATGCGTTTCTGAACCCATGGTTCTCTTTCTTTACCATGCTTCCTAGCAACAAAATCTCTCTTATCATAATGTTGATTCTTTGATTGTGGGTTATCAAGATCAACATCAGGTTCAATTTCTACATCATTGTTTTTGCTAGGTTGAGCATCAACATGAACATTATCATTAGGTTCATGTTCATCACCTGATTGAGTTTCAGCATCAGAAATAGAAATATCATTGGGATTCTCAAGTGTGTCTACAGTAGGTTCACTAGAAGCATGCAAAGTTCTATCATTTTTCTTCTTCTTCTTTTTAGAAGAACTAGGTGCCTCTAGATTATTTCTCTGAGAATCTGGCTCGATTCTCTTAGGGTGGCCTTCAGGATACAAAGGTTCCCGAGTCATTCTACCAGTTCTAGTAGGCACTCTAACAGCAAAGTCATTTTTATTATTTAATTCATCAAGCAAATCATTTTGAGCTTTGAGTACTTGCTGAGTTTGGGTAGCAACCATAGAAGCATATTTGCTAACGAGGTGAAGTTCATCTTTAACTCTAGCTATATTATCGCCTACGCGTCCTATCTCGAAAGCATTATTTTTTAACTCTCTACCAACATAAGCATTAAAACTTTCTTGTCTAGCCATAAAGTCATCAAATTCATCTAAGCATGGGCTATGAAATTTAGAAGAGGGGACTTCAACTTTATCATATCGATAGAGAGAATTTACCTTTACTACCTCTGTCGGGTTATCAAGACAATATGGTTCTTCAACAGGCAGTATATTAAGACCATGTATTTCTTCAATAGGAGGTAAATTCTTAACATCTTCAGCTTTAATACCTTTTTCTTTCATTGATTTCTTTGCCTCTTGCATATCTTTAGGACAGAGAAATAAAACACCTCTTTTCTTCAGAGTGGGTTTAGGAATAGGCTCAGGAGTTGGCTTAATTGGTTCCGGAATTACTTCAGGAATTGGCTCGGGAGGAGTCCAATTATTTTCATTAGTCAACATATTATTCAATAATATTTCAGCTTCGTCGACTGTTCTTTCCCTGAAAACACAACCAGCACAACTATCCAAGTAGTCCTTGGAAGCATCGGTTAGTCCATTATAAAAGATATCAAGTATTTCATTTTTCTTAAGAGGATGATCAGGCAAAGCATTAAGTAACCGGAGAAGCCTCCCCAAGCTTGTGGGAGACTCTCTTCTTTCATTTGCACAAAATTATATATTTCCCGCAAGGAAGCTTGTTTCTTATGAGCAGGGAAATATTTAGCAGAGAAGTAATAAATCATATCCTGGGGACTATGCACACAACCAGGAGCAAGAGAATTATACCAAGTCTTAGCATCACCCTTTAATGAGAATGGAAATATCTTAAGGATATATAAATAGCGAGACTTCTCATCATGAGTAAACAAGGTAGCTATATCATTCAACTTGGTAAGATGTGCCACGACAGTTTCAGATTCAAGGCCATAAAAAGGATCAGATTCAACTAAAGTGATAATCTCAGGATCAACAGAGAATTCATAATCCTTATCAGTAACACAAATAGGTGAAGTAGCAAAAGCAGGATTGGGTTTCATTCTAGCATTAAGAGACTGCTGCTTCCATTTAGCTAATAATTTCTTAAGATCATATCTATCATTGCAAGCAAAGATTTCCCTAGCAGCTTCTTCATTCATAACATAACCCTTAGGAACAACAGGTAATACATAATCATTGGGAGAACCTTCATCATCACTATCATCAATAATAGGTTCTTCAGTAATTTCATTCCCCCTAACTCTAGCAAGTTGTTCATCAAGAAATTCACCTAATGGCAAAGTAGTATCAAGCATAGAAGTAGTTTCATCATGCATAGCAGAAGTGGCATCATCAATAACATGCGACATATCAGAATTCATAGCAGTAGCATGTTTAGGTGTCGCAAGCCTACTAATAACAGAAGGACAATCTAGTGCAAGGCTAGATGGCAGTTCCTTACCTCCCCTCGTAGTTGAGGGCAAAATAGTAGTTCGGTCGTCTTTCAAGTTCTTCATAGTGATCAACAGATATAAATCCCAAGTGACTCAGAGAATAGAGCTATGCTCCCCGGCAACGGCACCAGAAATTAGTCCTGATAACCCACAAGTGTAGGGGATCGCAACAGCTTTCGAGGGTAAAGTATTCAACCCAAATTTATTGATTCGACACAAGGGGAGCCAAAGAATATTCTTGAGTATTACCAGTTGAGTTGTCAATTCAACCACACCTAGATAACTTAGTATCTGCAGCAAAGTATTTAGTAGCAAAATTTGTATGATAATAAAGGTAACGGTAGCAAAAGTAAAGATAAATGTTTTTGGGTTTTTGTAGTGATTGTAACAGTAGCGACAGAAAAGTAAATAAGCGAAGAACAATATGTGAAAAGCTCGTAGGCAATGGATCAGTGATGGATAATTATGCCAGATGTGATTCCTCGTGTAATAGCTATAACATAGGGTGACACAGAACTAGCTCCAATTCATCAATGTAATGTAGGCATGTATTCCGTAAATAGTCATACGTGCTTATGGAAAAGAACTTGCATGACATCTTTTGTCCTACCCTCCCGTGAAAGCGGGGTCCTAGCGGAAACTAAGGGATATTCAGGCCTCCTTTTAATAGAGAACTGGAACAAAGCATTAACACATAGTGAATACATGAACTCCTCAAACTACGGTCATCACCGAGAAGTATCCCGATTATTGTCACTTCGGGGTTGTCGGATCATAACACATAATAGGTGACTATAGACTTGCAAGATAGGATCAAGAACACACATATATTCATGAAAAAATAATAGGTTCAGATCTGAAATCATGACACTCGGGCCCTAGTGGCAAGCATTAAGCATAGCAAAGTCATAGCAACATCAATCTCAGAACATAGTGGATACTAGGGATCAAACCCTAACAAAACTAACTTGATTACATGGTAAATCTCATCCAACCCATCACCGTCCAGCAAGCCTACGATGGAATTACTCACGCACGGCGGTGAGCATCATGAAATTGGTGATGGAGGATGGTTGATGATGCCGACGACGACGAATCCCCCTCTCCGGAGCCCCGAACGGAGTCCAGATCAGCCCTTCCGAGAGAGATTAGGGCTTGGCGGTGGCTCCGTGTCGTAAAACGCGATGAAACTTTCTCTCTAATTTTTTTCTCCCCGAACATGAATATATGGAGTTGGAGTTGAGGTCGGTGGAGGTCCAGGGGCCCACGAGATAGGACGGCGCGCCCTAGGGGCCCTCCCTATCTCGTGGACAGCCTGTGGGCCCCCTGGTGTTGATTCTTTCGCCAAAAATTCTTATTAATTCCAAAAAGTGCCTCCGTTGATTTTGAGGACATTCCGAGAACTTTTCTTTTCTACACATAAAACAACATCATGGCAGTTCTGCTGAAAACAGCGTCAGTCTGGGTTAGTTTCATTCAAATCATGCAAGTTGGAGTCCAAAACAAGGGCAAAAGTGTTTGGAAAAGTAGATATGTTGGAGACATATCAACCTGTTGTAGGCATGCCTGTTATTTTTGTTAAAATAGGAGATCATTGCTATCATGGCTTATGTGATATGGGTGCTAGTGCGAGTGCAATACCTCATTCTTTATACAAAGAAATTATGCATGATATTGCACCTGCTGAGTTATAAGGTATTGATATTACAATTAAGCTTGCCAATATAGATACTATTTCACTAGTTGGGATTGTTAGAGATGTTGAAGTCTTATGTGGGAAAGTTAAATATCCTGCTGATTTTCTTGTTCTTGGTTCCCCACAAGATGACTTTTGTCCCATTATATTTGGTAGACCCTTCTTGAATACTGTTAATGCTAGGATAGATTGTGAAAAGGATATTGTTACGATTGGGTTAGGGGATATGTCTCATGACTTTAACTTTGCTAAATTTCATAGATAACCCCATGATAAAGAATCACCTAGTAAGGATGAAATTATTGGTCTTGCTTCTATTGTCGTGCCTCCTAATGATCCTCTAGAACAATATTTGCTAGACCATGAAAATGATATGTTTATGAATGAAAGAAGGGAAATAGATGAAGTATTCTTTAAACAGTGACCTATTTTGAAACACAACTTGCCTGTTGAAATCCTAGGGGATCCTCCACCACCCAAGGGTGATCCCGTGTTTGAGCTTAAACCATTACCTGATACTCTTAAACATGCTTATCTTGATGAAAAGAAGATATATCCTGTTATTATTAGTGCTAACCTTTTAGAGCAGGAAGAGGAGAAATTATTGAAAACTGTGAAGAAGCACCGTGCTGCTATTGGATATACTCTTGATGACCTTAAGGGCATTAGTCCCACTCTATGCCAACACAAGATAAAATTGGAGAAAGAGGCTAAACCGGTTGTTGATCACCAACGACGGTTAAATCCTAGGATGAAAGAAGTGGTAAGAAAAGAAATACTAAAGCTTCTGGAGGCAGGTATAATTTATCCCGTTGTTGATAGTCAGTGGGTAAGTCCTGTCCATTGTGTCCCTAAGAAGGGAGGTATTACTATTGTTCGTAATGATAAAGATAAATTGATCCCACAAAGAATTGTTATAGGTTATAGGATGGTAATTGATTTCCACAAATTAAATAAAGCTACTAGAAAAGATCATTACCCTTTACCTTTTATTGATCAAATGCTAGAAAGATTATCTAAACATACCCATTTTTTGCTTTCTAGAGGGTTATTCTGGTTTCTCTCAATTACCTGTGTCAAAAGAGGATCGAGATAAGACCACTTTTACTTGCCCTTTCGGTACCTTTGCTTATAGACGTATGCCTTTTGGTTTATGTAATGCACCTGCTACCTTTCAAAGATGCATGATGGCTATATTATCTGATTTTTGTGAAAAGATTGTTGAGGTTTTCATGGATGATTTTTCCATATATGGAACTTCTTTTGATGATTGCTTGAGCAACTGTAAGTGCATCTAGTGACCCTTAGTGATTTTGGTGTATTGAAGACTTATAGGTTAAGGGACTGATGCGTTTGTGAGTGTACACAGGTCTATAAGTCTATGAGGAGTTTGATATTTACAGAGAAAGTCGACCCCTAAAAATGAAGTTCTTCAACTGAAGACTTTGGATTTCTGAAGACTTTCTGAAGACTTTGAAAGTGAAGAAATTGGTGTGACCTTGAAGACTTGGTAATCATTCGAGGAACATGAAGCGTGAAGACTTTTGTTTTTATAGTTTCATTTTCTCTTTCTTGAGTCATAGGAAACGCCGTACTATTAAAGGGGGTCGAGGAAATACTAAGGAAAAATTTCCATGTGATGGTCAACTCAAAATCCTACACCTACCAATCCCTTCGAGTGAAGCCATTGGAAATCTCATACAGTTCAGTCATATTCTTTAGTGACAAAGACAAAGTTCTTCTGGTCTCTGAGGAATTTGTTCTGACTGAGGACTTAGGAATTCACCAGTGTGAATTGCCTACACAGTGAGGAACATGATAGCCCTGAGGATTTTGATAGTCAAAATTCCGACGGTTGCTGTGTTATGTGCCAGCGGTTCCAAAATATCTACCCACCTAACGGTCATATCAGACAAGGGCATTTATGTCTTATCATGTCGGGCTGCTCCCTAGGCTATAAATAGCCGCCCCCTACAACCACTAGCTGGTTGGCTGCTCCGAGGGAAACTGACACTTGTCATTTGAGAGCATCCCATCCTCCGAGGACTTTGAGCGAAAATCATCAAGTGAGGAAAACCCAAAACCCAACACCTACAAACCCAAAGTGATTGAGCATCACTTAAGAGATTGATCCTGCGTGGATCCGACACTTGTTTCCTTTGAAGACTATGCTTCTTCCAGACGGTTAGGCGTCAAGGTCTAGAGCATCCAAGAGGAATTGTGGATCGCCGAGTGACCGAGTTTGTGAAGGTTCGGAAGTCACCTGAAGACTTACCATGAGTGATTGGGCGAGGTCTGTGTGACCTTAGCTCAGGGAGAATACGGTGAGGACTGTGTGTCCGAGACTGGGTGTCCTCGAGTTTAAATACTCAGCCGCTCCAACCAGATGTACAACTGAGACAGCAGTTGGAACTGGTCTACCAAATCATTGTCTTCACTGAGCTTACTGGCTCTATTTCCTCAACTCTTTCATTTCCTCATCTCTGTTGTTGTGTGCATGTTCATATCTGTTTGAAGACTTTGACTGAAGACTGTCTTGATTTCCTCAGTTCAATTTCTTCAGTCTACCCATCTTCTTTCTTGTGTTATCCTGTGTTTACGCTTTCTGTACTCTGTGTTTGTCTTCATTTCATCATGATGACTATGCTTGTGTTCTGTTATGTTAACTTCTGAGTACTTATTCCACTTCTAGTAGTTCTTAATTTAGGAATTTCCTCACCAGCAAATTCCTCAGTGAAGAATTCAAAAAAATTGCCTATTCACCTCCCTCTAGTCGATATAACGCACTTTCAATTGGTATCAGAGCAAGGTACTCCCTTGTTCTGTGTGATTTTGGTTTAATCGCCTAGAGTTTTAGTTATGTTGACCGCAGGTATGATCAAGGTCTCTGCTGGGTGTCCTACCTTCGATGGAACTGTTGGTGTTCTGGGAACGGGGGTACCCAGACTTGCCTGCATGTGGCCTGCGGTGTGGCTCAAGGAGTGGCCCAGTACGGCCCATCTTCATCAACACATGCTCAAGACCCTCGCGAGGGGCCAAGCCTCGCGGGGAGGACGACAGGAGTCTTCCTCAGGCACGGCCTCGTCAGGCTGGCTCGCGAGGAGGCGGAGAGATCAAGGCAGGGTACCTCACAAGGTGCCCGTGATGCAAGCCATGACGACCAAGGCCAGGCGGGCGCCAGGCGGGTGCCAGGCGGGCGCCGGCCTATGCAGAGTCCTTGTTTCCTCTTTGGTGCAAAGGGGGCAAGCGCAGGCAAGGGTATGAAGCAAAGGCAACCATTTTGGTGCAACAAGACCAAGACCCGCAGGACGGCAGAGCGGAGGTCATCGTGGAGCCCAAGCCAGCGTCATCATCAGGGTCTTGGCAGGCGAGGACCAACTTTAGTCAGGATAATTGTACTAAGATGTTCCCTTCAAAATGGCCAATTGTTGGCGCCCTTCCCGCTCAATATTTGGGAAGAGCCCGGGCCTTCGCCTATAAATAGGACTAGCCACCCACAGGTAGAGGGATCGAATCCACATCTGAGACACAGAGAGAGAGGCGATTGAACTCCCCCTAGCAGTTCATCGCCCCAGCCAAGAACAGGGACCCTCGCGAGGCCTGTTCTTTCCTGTACTCTTCATCAATCAAGCCCCTGAGGCAATCCACACCACAAACTAGAGTAGGGTATTACACCATAATGGTGGCCTAAACCAGTATAAATATCATGTCCCTTGTGTTGTTCTTCGAGTAGTTCTAGATCCTGACGAGGCGGTGAGACATGGGTAGGCTGGAGGTGTGATCTCCGCGTGCACCCCAGTGTTCGAACCTTGAGGGTCTGCCGGAACCCGAAATCCGACATTTGGCGCGCCAAGTAGGGGTGCGCCGGAGCTTTCCCTTCCACCAACCCACTCTCCGTCAACACCGCGGTTCGCCCTCACAATGGGCAGCGCGCCGCTCGCTCCGGTCGCCGGCGCCAGCATGGGGGCCGGGGGGCTCCAAGCCTTGGCCCCCGCCTTGTGACAGGTGCAATGGCCGAACAAGTTCAAGCCGAAGATGCCACCGCGCTACAACGGCGCGGCCGATCCGTTGGCTTTCCTGCTGGCCTACGAGGAGGCCGTCCTCAAGGCCGGGGCCGACGACAGGGTCATGGCCAACTGGTTTCCCATGGCCCTCACTGACGTCCCGCGCATGTGGCTGCTCCACCTGCCAACGGCTTCCGTGGCCTCCTGGGAGGAGTTGCGCGGCCTCCTCCTCGCGCTATTGGTGGCCTCGCGCAAGCTTCGGCACTATTTCCAAGGCCATCCCATCAAGGTTGTCTCGGCATACCCCTTGGAAAGGGTGCTTCTAAGTGCATCTAGTGCCACCCCTAGTTGGTTTTGGAGTATTGACGACAAAGTTGGTTGAGGTACTAATGCGTTTGTGAGAATTGCAGGATAATGCAGGTAGTGTCCCTCACTGATTCGGTTTACCTACCGGAGATGACCCCTAAAAATGTGTGAAGACATTGACGACAATGGTGGTATGTGAAGATATTCATATTGAAGACTATGACATGAGAAGACATTGAGTGAAGACTATGGAGCGCGAAGACTGTGTTGTTTCGCTGTTTCCTTTTCTTCTTTGTTGAGTCATAGGAACCACCGTACTGTTAAGTGGGGTCCAAGTGAACAAAGTCAGAATGACTGAAGTGATGCTCAACCCAAATCCTATGTCTTCGAGCGAAGACAATGAGAGCAAATCTTATCCAGAGCTGGATGAGTCAGCTTCGCTTGTAGCCCAAGTAAAGTTGCCGTGTGTGTGTTTGAAATCTGACCGTTGGAACACGTGTCAGTTCCTTAGTGACCCAGGGTCATTTCGGACATATCAGGTCGGGTTGCCCAGTGGCTATAAATAGCCCACCCCCTACACCATAAATTGGTGGCTGCTCAGAGTTAGTGCACGGCTTTTGTCGTTTGAGAGCAACCCACCTCGAAGCCTTTGAGAGAGAGAAATCCTTGCGAGGACCAAGCCCAAACACCCAGAGCCAAAGAGTGTTAGGCATCACTGAAGTCTTTCTGTCTGTGTGACCTGAAGACTTATTACACTTGAGGACTGTGAATCCTCCAGCCGGTTAGGCGTCGCGTTCTGAGCATCCAAGAGTCATTGTGGATTGCCGGTGAACGAAGTCTGTGAAGGTTCGGAAGTCTACCTTGAAGACTTACCAGAGTGATTGGGCGAGGACTGTGTGTCCTTAGCTCAAGGGGAATAAGGTGAAGACACGGTCTTCTGAGTTGAATCTCAGCCTCCCTAACCAGACGTACAGTTGTCACAGCAACTGGAACTGGTCCAACAAATCTGTGTCTTCAACAAGTGACTGGTTCTATCCTCTCCCTTCCTTTACTTAGAGTTTGTCTTCGTGAAGTCATTGCCTATCTGTCGTACCTGTTTGACTTCATTGCTTGACTACTATCGTTGATTGGCTTCATACTATCTTCCATCTTGATCCTTACTACTGAGCTGCTATTAGTCTTGTACTTTCACATCATTGCATACTTGACTATGGTTTGCTTGTTGTAGTTTATCTTCCGCTGCATATCAATTAGCTCATTTCTATTGTTTGTCTTCGAAACTTCCACATTTTGAAGACTTTCATAAAAATCGCCTATTCACCCCCCCTCTAGTCGATAACTAGCACTTTCAATTGGTATTAGAGCAAGGTACTCCCTTGTTCTGTGTGATTCGGTTTAACCACCTGGAGTTTTAGCTATGTCGACTGCAGGATTGAGGAACATATCTTGCCCCACCTTTGACGGTCATGAGTATCCCCGATGGAAGGCCATGATGAAGAAGCGACTCATGGCTATGGATAGCGAACTGTGGACCGTCACTGAGATTGGTCTTACTGATCTATGCAAGATGGCTGAGGCCGATGACATTCGCAAGTACACTCTACTGAACCTCACGGCGAAGGATGTCATCTGCTCCCATTTGTCCCGAAATCAGTTCAGGAATGTTATGCACCTCAATCACGTGAAGCTAATCTGGGACCGGCTTTCTGAGGTCTATGAAGGTCATCGTACTCGTCATGATCCTTGGTTTGAGGATTACAAAGAGTCTCTTAAAGAGATGACATTTACACCTGAATCGCCATCATCTTCACCATGCCTCATGGCAAGGGGTTCTAAGGTAACTGAATGCTGCCTCTCTTACACCAGTGATGATGAGTCAGGTGATGAATTTGGCCCTAGCTATGTCAAACTTCCTTCCCTTGCCACTAAACAACAAAGAGTCTTGGAAAAGGTTCAAAACATGCTTAGTAAGAGCGATGATATGTTGGGTGAAGAAATGGATCAGTCAAAAGCATTGGCTGAGAGTCTTCAGAGACTCCACTCCAAGTTTGACGTCCTTCAAGATCAACATAATGCTCTCTTGTCTGATCACGAGAAGCTTTCTTCTGAATGTCTTCAAAGAAAGCAAGATCTTGAAAAGATAAGAGTGGATTATGAAGATCTTCAGAAGGACCGCGATTCATTACTTGCTCAACAAATCAGCGTTACACAGGATGAATTTGAACCACCATGTCTAAAATGCATTGAGCGTGATAACGCTACATCTGTTGCTGAATGTTCCACTGCTGCTACTGTTTCATTGTCTTCAACTACTGATGTGGTTACTAACCCCTCTGCGGAGGATACCACTACTATTGCTGATGAAAATGCTAGGTTGAAGACATTGCTTGAAACAGGGATGTATAAAAGTCTGAAAGGACATCAGACACTATGCGATGTCCTCAAAAAGCAGATTCTGAATCGAAACCCTAGGAAAGAGGGTGTTGGGTTCGAGAGGAAAATTAATGTTGATGGGTCGTACTGGAAGCCTGAGCAGTATCCCAAAACCACATGGGTTGCTGCAAAGGAACCTTCAGTAGATCCATCCACCTTATCTGGCTTTACCTGTGCTAATCCTATTATCATTGATGAATCCTTTGATGCAAACTATAAGCTGTTCAAGAATCAGAATGGTGAAGTGTTTGCCAGGTATATTGGTACTAACTGCAGGAATGGACCACCTATGAAGAAGATCTGGGTACCTAAGCAGTGCATTGAGAATCTTCCTGTGAATGTCATCATGACACCACCAAGGAAGAAGACAAACCCCAGACCTATGGCTTCATATGGCCCAAAGGCTTCATACGGATACAGGACTCACCTGAGTCACCCTAACGCCAATGTTTTGCAGGGAAACCATACTCAGACTTATGAATATGAGCATGTCTCTTCAAACCGCTATGTTC
The DNA here is from genome assembly GCF_018294505.1 of Triticum aestivum. Lineage (NCBI taxonomy): Eukaryota > Viridiplantae > Streptophyta > Magnoliopsida > Poales > Poaceae > Triticum > Triticum aestivum. Next base: position 384,241,659 of record NC_057813.1, read on the forward strand.
ATAGAACTAAGAACTTTTCTGCCTATTCATATGAGTATCATTCATCTCCTGCAAGGCTATTTTTTAGGGCTCCAAAGCCGAAGTTCTCAGATGCTACACTTAGACTCATTGCTTCTAAGCCACCCCTGAAGATGTGGGTGGTGAAGAAGAATTAACTTTCTTTTGCAGGGAAAGGTCTCCAGCCTGTAATCAAAGGCGTCCGATGCTATTGCTGGGGACCTAAAACACATTAAGGGACGCATGATAAAATGATCTTACTATGTATTTCACATATGAATCGCTTACCAGTCATACTATGTGTCCTAACCTTGATCTAAGCTGTAATAATCCTTGTGTGCGTCAAATGCTTATGCTTCACAACACTCTTTGTGAAGCCTATCCTCCTAACTGCACTGTAGGGTATGACACCAAAAGCTTCAGAATGGATTATGGACAGCGGATGCACTAATCATATGACCGGTGATCGAAGTCTTCTCATGGACTCAACCTTACGTCCATCAGACAAGAGTGACACCACATTTGCTGACACCGGTAAAAGCAAGGTATAGGGTCTAGGTAGAGTTGCAATCTCAAAGGATCAACACATGGATAAAGTGATGCTTGTTGAATCCCTTGGTTTCAACTTAATGTCTGTCTCAATGCTGTGTGACTTGAACATGATTGTGCTATTCAGAAAATATCGTTGCCTTGTACTAATGGAATCTGACAAGTCTCTAGTCTTTGAAGGGTATCGAAAAGATGATCTATACATGGTAGATTTCTCAGCAGGTCCACAGCTTGCCGTATGTCTTCTCGCAAAAGCTTCAGAATGCTGGCTCTGGCATCGGAGGCTGGGGCATGCTGGCATGAGGAACTTACACACACTCGTCAAGAAGAAGCATGTCATAGGCATCGAGGGTGTCAAGTTCAAGAAGGATCATTTGTGTGGTGCCTGCGAAGCTGGAAAGATGACTAGGGCAAAGCACCCCTCGAAGACAATCATGACAACATCTCAACCCTTCGAGCTGTTACACATGGACTTATTTGGACCTACTCACTACTCACCCTCACAACAACTGCTTGTCTCTATGGCTTCGTCATTGTTGATGACTACTCAAGATACACATGGGTGCACATAATTCTCTACAAGACTGAAGTGCAAGATGTCTTCAGACGCTTCGCCAATCGAGCAATGAACAATTATGGCGTGAAGATCAAGCATATCAGAAGTGACAATGGCACTGAATTCAAGAACACCGGACTTGATCTTTATCTGGATACAATGGGAATCACTCATGAGTTCTCTGCTCCATACACACCTCAGCAAAATGGCATCGTTGAGCGCAAGAACAGAACCCTCATTGAGATGGCTCGAACAATGCTCGACGAATACAAGACACCAAGAAAGTTCTGGCCTGAAGCTATTGATACAGCATGTCACATCATCAACCGTGTTTACATCCATAAGCTTCTGAACAAAACATCCTATGAGCTCCTTACTGGCAAGAAGCCAAATGTCAGCTACTTCAGAGTATTTGGAGCTAGGTGCTGGATCAAGGATCCCCATCACAAGTCAAAATTTGCACCTAAAGCTCACGAAGGCTTCATGCTTGGCTATGGAAAGGACTCGCACTCCTACAGAGTCTTCAACCTCTATCTCTACAAAATCGTCGAAACTGTGGACGTGCGATTTGATGAAACAAATGGTTCACAAAGAGAACTCCTGCCAAGTACACTAGACGAAGCTCCGCCCAGCGAATCTATCAAGCTGATGGGAACTGGTGAAATCATGCCTTCTGAAGCACAGCCTGAAGAGGAACTTATCATTTTTGCACCTAACCAACCTGAAGACAATGCTCAGACTGAAGATAATCCTCCCAATGATGACAATGCAGCAAGAGCAAAGTCTTCGTCCAATTCATCCTCGAGTTGCAAATGAAGTACAAATTGAGAAGATAATTGACAGCATCAATGCACCTGGTCCACTTACTCGCTCAAGAGCAACTCAGTTAGCAAACTTCTGTGGGCACTTTTCATTTGTGTCAATATCAGAACCCAAGAAAGTCACTGAAGCCTTTATGGAACCTGAATGGATACAAGCTATGCAAGAGGAACTTCAACAGTTCAAGCTGAACAATGTTTGGGAACTTGTCAAGCGTCCTGACCCTCGCAGGCATAACATCATTGGAACAAAATGGATATATCGAAACAAGCAAGATGAGCATGGTCAAGTCGTCAGAAACAAAGCACGTCTTGTGGCTCAAGGATACACTCAAGTAGAAGGAATTGACTTCGATGAAACATTTGCTCCTGTGGCTAGGCTTGAAGCTATTCGCATACTGCTAGCCTATGCTAATCACCACAACATCTTGCTATATCAAATGGATGTGAAGAGTGCATTTCTCAACGACAAGATTGAAGAAGAAGTGTATGTCGCTCAACCACCTGGCTTTGAAGATCCAAAACATCCTGATATGGTGTACAAGCTAAACAAAGCACTGTATGGCCTCAAACAAGCTCCTCGCGCTTGGTATGATACGATCAAAGACTTCCTGAAGAGCGAAGGCTTCAAACCTGGATCCCTCGATCCCACACTCTTCACGAAGACATATGATGGTGAACTGTTTGTGTGCCAAATATATGTGGATGACATTATCTTCGGCTGCACCAACCAGAAGTATAGTGATGAGTTTGGATACATGATGCAAGAGCAATATCAGATGTCCATGATGGGTGAGTTGACCTTGGTCTTCAAATTCGTCAGCAAAGGAATGGCATCTTCATATCTCAAGAAAAATACCTCAAAGATTGTCTGAAGAAGTTTGGAATGGAAGATTGCAAAGGTTACACGACGCCAATGCCAGCCAAACACCATCTTGGTCCCGACGACAATGGTAAAGAGTTCGATCAAAAGGTATACTGCTCCATGGTTGGTTCTTTACTTTATCTATGTGCATCTAGGCCAGATATTATACTTAGTGTTTGTATGTGTGCTCGATTCCAAGCAGCACCAAAGGAATCGCATCACTTAGCTGTGAAGCGAATTCTTCGATATTTGGCTTACACCCCAACACTCGGATTATGGTATCCAAAGGGCTCAAAATTTGATTTGGTTGGATTCTCGGATGCTGATTATGGTGGTGACAAGGTGGATCACAAGTCTACATCAGGCACATGTCACTTTCTGGGACGATCACTTGTCTGTTGGTCTTCAAAGAAGCAGAACTGTGTATCACTCTCAACTGCTGAATCTGAATACATTGCTGCTGGATCTTGTTGCGCTCAGCTTCTATGGATGAAGCAAACTCTCAAGGACTGTGGCATCATTCTGAAACAAGTACCTCTCTTCTGCGACAACAAAAGTACCATCAAGATAGCCAACAATCCAGTCCAGCACTCGAAGACAAAGCACGTTGAAATTCGTCATCACTTTCTCAGAGATCATGTCATGAAGAAAGATATCGACATCATTCATGTCAACACTGAAGAGCAACTGGCAGATATCTTCACAAAGCCCCTGGATGAGAAAAGGTTTTGTAAGTTACGGTGTGAGCTAAATATCTTGGAATCCTCAAATGTCCTGTGATCAGGCACACATCCTAACACTTATGCATGTTGATGACTTAGATGTGCAACACACTAAGTAAAGTATATCTTCAATCAATGAAGACTTACATTCTGAGTGTGAATACATTAACATGGAATTTGACTTCGGAGTGCAACGATAATTGTGCGCCGTGTCTGGGTCTAATACTTCCTATACGGTGGGTAACGCCACCACCAAATTTCTCTGTTTGAAGTGCTTCACTCATGGCGTTATTTTTGCAATGACTTCGCATTTGGTTATCTTCATGATATTCCTCACTATGATGATTTGATTGCTTTCTGATATATATATATATATATATATATATATATATATATATATATATATATATATTAGTGTTCTGTCCTCTACAACATTCACTTATAGCTATGTCTTCCTAGTTGAATCTTTTGAACTAAGTGAATGTGATCGGACCCTAATCTCTCTATGCTTTCTATCTCAAACTCTATCTGTCCAAATCATATGCATTCTATTGAAACTGTCGAATGTCTTCTCTGCGTCCTAGTCAGCAGAAGACACAGAGACAAACATTAAGTCTGTTTTAAATGACTCATCCTTATTGTTTGAAATCCGGAGAAGCCGGAACAACCATCCGACATGCCTGGCGGGCGTGGGAACGTGGGACAACTCTGAGTATGTTGCATGCTTGCCACGTGCCCCTCAGATGTGAACCGCCAGGGGCACCTGCGTAATTGCGCTGTGCCGCACACTTCCTTATAAATACATGTCCCCTGCGGTAAAGAAAACCTTCTTCCACCTCTCCACCTCGTCAAAACCCTAGCGCCACCGCTAGCTCTCGACGACGCCGGCGACGAAGCGCTTAGCTGCCACGACTTCTCCGACGCCGTCCTCACGCCGGCCGCGGACATCGTCCTCTCCGCCGTCGCCGTAGGTGTCCTCCGTCGCCAAGTTAGGGCACGGTGGATTGAACTGCTCGGTCTCCTGTTCATCCCATCTAGCAGTTCTTCGTGTGGTAAATATAACTCTATTTTTACCATCTTTTTTATCTTCAAGATTCATCCTTTTTACCAAAAGTGGTTTCTGCCTACACAATGTTAGATCTATTCTGTCTGCATCTCATACTGCCTAGTCTATTCACTTAAACTTCATATCTAGTTTGATTCCTCACTTGTACTTATTCACGGATTCGTACAAATCTGGAACCAACTCTCAACATATAAGTGAATGTCTTCGCATCATGAGGTCAATGTCTTCAAACTGATTTATCTTCAAAATCTTCTGAGAATGCATATGACCTCTTCCCCTTCCCTCGCATCTCTAATGCTGTCACAGGTACATGTCCGTGGGAGAATCCCTTGGTTCTCATAGTCTGCATTCGTTTGCAGAATTCTTACAGCATCACATTAACTCTCCTGAAGCCAGTTCCTGTTTGACCAGCAAGCGAAAGTCTTTGAAGCCTTTGAACGTATTGAAGCCATTCAGTTTGAAGTTCATGGCTGCAGAGAAATCAGTAAGGAAGAGTCGCAAACAGCGTCGTGGGGGAACATCAAAAGATCTGCCTGATGACCTCGCAGAACTTTACAAGACAGATCCTGAAGAGAATTATCATCAGCGCAAGACACGAATCCAATGGATTCGACGCTATTGGGCTGAAGAATGGTTCAAGTACAAGTTCGTGACCCAGGAATATGCAGAGAAGAATGATATCAAGAGTCCTTGGGGTGATATTCTCTATCGAGGCCTTGAACCCAAGAACAGAGCTGAAGCTATTGCACAGGGTTTCTATCCTTGTATGGTCCATGGACCTCAGCCTGAGAATGCCGACCCATCATCATTGCTCTGGTGTCGTGACGATACTCTCTTCAAGCGCAACTTCCAGCACGCAAAGGCATCGGCCAAGGAAAACAAGAAGTCATTGGGATTAGACTTCAACCCTGGTCCCTCTGCTCCCCGTGCTGACGGCTCACGTGATGCAGAACCCAATGTCATCGGCCCCTTCTCCAACCTTGATGGCCTCATCACTTACATCTTGGTCCAAGGTGCCAAAGTGGATCATTCTGATAATGATGCTGACACTGATGAAGCCCCAGCTCCTCCTCCAAAGCCGCAGAAGCTAAAGAAGCCTAAGGCTTCAAGATCAGCTGCTCCTCCAAAAGCTTCACGTGCGAAGCCACTGGCCACTGCACCTCCTGAAGACAGTGTGCAGTCTGAAGATCTATCACGTATCTCCAAGAGGACGGAGAAGAAAAAGAAAATCGTCAAGCATACTGATCAAACCTTGACTCCTGTTGCCATTCTGCGAGAAGAACCCATTGATCTGTCCAGCGATGAAGATCTTGCAGATGATGCCCTTGAGCAACTGATCAAGAGCAAGGAAGAAGCAGAGATCTTCAATAACTTGCCTCTCTTCGATGTGGCAATCATCCATAACTTCATTGATGAGTGGTTTGACACCCCAAATCTCAGCTTTGAAGATCTGCAGCTTCCCATTGGCCTCAGCGTCTCCTTCAATGGCGCCATTGCTTCTGAGCTAGCTCTCGCTCAGCGCATCGTTGAGCTGAAGAACAAGATTGATTATGAGAAAGCTCAGTTCAAGAAGCATGTGGCAAAGCTCAGCGTGCAAGATGTCAGAAACTTCAAGGTCATGTTGCACGAGCTTAAAGAAGCCTTTCTTAAGAAGCGCGAAGAAGCCCAAGGCTCTCGTGAGCGCATGAAGAGTTTGGCTGACAAATGTGTGCTAGCCTACAATGAGGCTGAGAAGCGCAAATCTCTTGGTCGTCCTGGCATTGACCCCAGAATGGCTGCAAAGAAGAAGAAGCTATCTACTGCTCAATCTGCACCTTCAAGGCAGGAAGCACCTCGCATGATCTTCCCAAGCAGCATGACTGGCTCGAAGCCAAAGGTCCTGTCAACCGCTTCAGAACAGAAGAAGACAAGGGCTGCCGAGGCTGAAGCCAGAAAAAGGAAAAATAATGAAGCCTATAATGCTGCTCCCTCCAAGAAGAAGCGCAAAACTAAGAAGAATCAGGTTGCTTCCACAGAGCCCTTAGTTGTTGAACCCATTTCAGTGGTTTGCCCTGCATCTGAACACCAAGAACGACGGATGATAGTTCATGAGCCTGCTTCCATAGAGGCTCATGAATGTGAAGACATTCCAGCAGCTGAACCTACCGCTGCTGAAGACATTGGTCACAATGACAATGTTGAAGATGATGAAGTTCTTCCTTAGATCGAACACAACTTGGTATCATCGGCTGTTCTCACAAACAACGAACTCATCAGCATTGGTCGTCCTCTAATGCCAATTGCTCAGGATGCATCATGGGCTGATCACCCACAGCAACAAGACTCCCCAAGTACTCCCAAACAACAACCACAAGTCACACCACCTGTGCAAGAAGAACAAGAAGACTTTGAGGCCCAGCCTACTCCATCTCCAAAGGCGTCGCCAGCACTACGCAGGCTTCGCAAAGGACCAAGGCCTCAGGTCCCTCTTTCGAGCATTCCAGAAGGAGAAGTGCATCACCCATCTGTTGCACGTCAAGTGTTTCCATAAGCCACTTCGACTGTGAATGTCTCCGTGTCTGAAGCCCAAGCTGCTGAAGACAATCTGGCTACATCAGCCGATGAAAGACAAGAAGACGTACGTGTGCCTACTCCCCCCAATAATGAAGAAGCTGTTCCTGATGTGAATGTGCCAGTGCCCGACCCTCCAGCTCGTCAAGTGGAGGTTGAAAATCTCGAAGCTGCCACCACCAACGCAAATGAAGCCAATGACGTTGTCATGGCTGAAGCTAATGTGGAGCTTGCACCAACCAGTGTGCCAGAAGCCAATGAGGCAACTGCTCCCGAAGCACCTGTTGTGCAGCCTGAAGCCTCAGTTGTTGCCACTACTCCTGTTCCGCCTCCAAGGCCCTTTACAAATGAGCAAGCATACAATCATGGTCATCTAACCACTGTCCGATGGCCCGTTCTGGTCCCTCCGCCTACTACCTCTAGACCTCAATTTGATTATCATGTTGAGCATAGGCCTCAGGTCCAGAAACCAAAGCCAAGACTGCCAAGGTTCCCAGGTACTGCAAACTCTACAGGGTCCTTCAATGCAAATGGCTTCAAAAGCCACAACACCTTCTTTGACAACGCCAAGAACCCCTACTCAGAGCCAAGGATATCATCTGATCGTTTCTGGAGCTATCAGCAGCGAAGCTATTGCTCCTGCGTTCTGTATGATCAAGGGCGCATTTTCCCTCATATGCGCCTCGACACTGAAGCCATTGCTGGACTGCCATGCTTAGAAGAAGCCCTTGACTACTTTCGTGATGCAGGTCTGCTCAACTTTGTGACAGACAAAGAACATTGGAATGAGGAACTTTTGCTTCAATTCTATGCTACCCTCCACATTCGCGGCTACAACAGGGATATCAAGACATGGGTTCTCGAGTGGATGACTGGAAATGTTCATCATGAAGCCAAAGCTCTTGACGTCATTGAGCTTATAGGCCTACCCACTCCCGGAGAGCTGTATGAACCTGATTGTCAACTCCACCGCAATGCACTGGAGAGCATCTTCCATAAGCTAGAACCCAACATGAGCCAGATGTTGAGCATGATGAAGCCTTTGCCATCTGACGCTGAATACCGAACGGAGTTCTTTGTTGATGACCTTGAGTATCTGCCTCGCACAATATATCACATCATCAGGCGAACTCTATGGCCTATCAAAGGACATTCATCAGCGGCCAAACTTGAAGGAGCCATGAAGACAAATGTCTTTTACATCCTCAATGGCATCAGCTTCAATTCCCAAGAATTCTTCATCAGGCAACTTGCTGCGTCTGGATCTGACCTTTTTGGCCTGAAATTCTATGCTCCATGGGTCATGCACCTCATCAAGCGACACTCCTCTGTCAACTATTAGCCCTCTGCTCGCAATCATCTGATCTTTCTACCAGAGGTTGATATACCAGTTGAAGCTATATACCCTGAGCCTGCCAAGGAGCCTCTTTGTTTTCGAAATGCTGATCACCAAAGCTTCACTCAGCCCATGGAAGGCCTCCAAGCAGTAACACGTATCTATCCAATGGCTGGGAATACTCGTCTGCCTCATCATGCGCAAACTGAAGCTACTGAAAGCACCATTGCCCAAAGGCCTAAGAAACGCTCTCGTGTTCTAAATGACCGAGAACTTCTTGTGGCACTTCATCAAAAACAAGATAAGCATCACTATTGGCTCAAGAGACAGATGCAAAGCCTCTTGGTGGACGTCAATCGCATTCGAAATCTTGCCACCAAGAATGCATTTGTTGCTCACGAGACTTGTCAGCGATCATGGAAGAGCTTGACGCTGCTTAGTGCTGAAGCAGATCTTCAAGACGATGGCTTCACTGAAAGATTCAAGTTTGACTCCACTCCTCCATGGAGTGCTCTCCTACGTCGAACTCCATCCCTTGAAGACTCTGACTATTCTTCCTCCGCGGCAACTGTGAATGCCAGAGTGATCGATGATGAAGATGATGCTACTTCACCGCCCCCTACTTCTGTACGCATCGACACTGCACCAAGTACGTCTGCGCCGCCAAACAACACCGACAACCCTGCTGCTTCACCTACTCATGAGGACGAGTAGATGCTCTATGTCTTCAAACCTTTTTGGTCCTTACTGACAAAAGGGGGAGAAGCATATGAGTTTGATAGTCTTCAAGCGGGTTCATATGGGCGGTTGCTTTATATTTTGCCTAGTGTTTACAACTCTCGCTTTTGATACATTTGGTTCTTTGAGTTGTAACACTTAAACTCGATGGTCGTCTGCTACTTATTTGCTTTACTGTGATGCGATGATAAATTCCGCATGTGCGATGATAACTTCCGCACTTAGATCATCCTGCAGACGTCCATTTTTCATTATGCATGTCATTTTATTTGCTATATCATTTCATGCATGATGAATTATCTTCATAAGTTGAAGAGGATCTCCACAAGTACAACCTGCCATGTGCATTTGCATTCCAAAAGCAAATTACTTATATGCACATCTTCAGGGGGAGCCCTTGCTACTTATGAAGACAATACCCTATCCTTTACAATTTCACATACTTTATCCCCGTTGAAAACTTCAACCAGTTTGTCATCAATCACCAAAAAGGGGGAGATTGTAAGTGCATCTAGTGCCACCCCTAGTTGGTTTTGGAGTATTGACGACAAAGTTGGTTGAGGGACTAATGCGTTTGTGAGAATTGCAGGATAACGCAGGTAGTGTCCCTCATTGATTCGGTTTACCTACCGGAGATGACCCCTAAAAATGTATGAAGACATTGACGACAATGGTGGTATGTGAAGATATTCATATTGAAGACTATGACATGAGAAGACATTGAGTGAAGACTATGGAGCGCGAAGACTGTGTTGTTTCGCTGTTTCCTTTTCTTCTTTGTTGAGTCATAGGAACCACCGTACTGTTAAGTGGGGTCCAAGTGAACAAAGTCAGAATGACTGAAGTGATGCTCAACCCAAATCCTATGTCTTCGAGCGAAGACAATGAGAGCAAATCTTATCCAGAGCTGGATGAGTCAGCTTTGCTTGTAGCCCAAGTAAAGTTGTCGTGTGTGTTTGAAATCTGACCGTTGGAACACGTGTCAGTTCCTTAGTGACCCAGGGTCATTTCGGACATATCAGGTCGGGTTGCCCAGTGGCTATAAATAGCCCACCCCCTACACCATAAATTGGTGGCTGCTCAGAGTTAGTGCACGGCTTTTGTCGTTTGAGAGCAACCCACCTCGAAGCCTTTGAGAGAGAGAAATCCTTGCGAGGACCAAGCCCAAACACCCAGAGCCAAAGAGTGTTAGGCATCACTGAAGTCTTTCTGTCTGTGTGACCTGAAGACTTATTACACTTGAGGACTGTGAATCCTCCAGCCGGTTAGGCGTCGCGTTCTGAGCATCCAAGAGTCATTGTGGATTGCCGGTGAACGAAGTCTGTGAAGGTTCGGAAGTCTACCTTGAAGACTTACCAGAGTGATTGAGCGAGGACTGTGTGTCCTTAGCTCAAGGGGAATAAGGTGAAGACACGGTCTTCTGAGTTGAATCTCAGCCTCCCTAACCAGACATACAGTTGTCACAGCAACTGGAACTGGTCCAACAAATCCTGTGTCTTCAACAAGTGACTGGTTCTATCCTCTCCCTTCCTTTACTTAGAGTTTGTCTTCGTGAAGTCATTGCCTATCTGTCGTACCTGTTTGACTTCATTGCTTGACTACTATCGTTGATTGGCTTCATACTATCTTCCATCCTAATCCTTACTACTAAGCCGCTATTAGTCCTGTACTTTCACATTATTGCATACTTGACTATGGTTTGCTTGTTGTAATTTATCTTCTGCTGCATATCAATTAGGTCATTTCTATTGTTTGTCTTCGAAACTTCCATGTTTTGAAGACTTTCATAAAAATCGCCTATTCACCCCCGCTCTAGCCGATAACTAGCACTTTCAGTGCTCAGGAGCCCCAACTCAGCTGGAAGAGTCGCTGAGTGGAACATCGAGCTGCAATCGTTTCAGATAGAATTCAGCACAACCAGAGTCATCAAAGGGGCCGCACTTGCGGACTTCGTGGCGGAATGGGCGGAAGCGCTGGGCCTTGAGGCTGGCGAGGATCGATCACTCTCCCCAGGAAGCGAGGCACCGGACGGATGGGTCGTGTACTTCGATGGGGCATTCTCCCGGCACGGCGCGGGAGCTGGTGCGGTGCTCGTATCCCCCACTCAAGACAAGCTCTACTACGCCGTGCAACTCAGTTTCCAGCACGGTGAAAAGGTCTCCAACAACATAGCGGAATACGAAGGCCTGATAGCAGACCTGAAGGTTGCAGTCGCCCTGGGGGTGAAGCGCCTCACCATCAAGGGTGATTCGCAGCTCCTCGTCAACTTCTCCAACAAAGTATACGAACCAAAGGACGAGCACATGGAAGCCTACCTCGCGGAGGTCCGCAGGATGGAGAAGCAGTTTTGGGGGCTAGAGTTGAAGCATGTGCCTTGCGGCACCAATCAAGAGGCTGATGACATCGCCAAAAGGGCATCCAGGCGGCTACCTCAGGAGCCCGGCGTCTTCGAGGAGCGGCTCTTCAAGCCCTCGGCGACGCCATCACTGTCAAGCACGGCGCAGCCTCGGGGGGAGCTCCCCCAGCCGCCTGCCTCGGGAGCCCCGGTCTACGGCCCGACATCAAGAGCGTGCCTGCTCCTGGCGCTGGAACCTCAGGAGGGGTGCTGTATCACAGAGCTCAGGAGTTACTTAACACGAGGCACGTTGCCGGAAAAGGAGGAGGAAGCGGAGCGTGCGGCCCGGCAGGCCATAGCATACTGCCTTAAGGATGGGGAGCTCTACCGAAGACGACCGAATGATGTGTCCCTACATTGCATTTTCAGGGAGCAAGGGAAGGAGCTACTGGCAGACATACATGGCGGCGACTGTGGGCATCATTCGTCGTCACAAACTCTCGTTGGCAAGGTGTTACTTAGAGGGTTCTATTGGCCCACGACACTCAATGACGTTGTGGAACTGGTGAAAGCTTGCGAGGCCTGTCAGTTCCATGCCAAGCAGATCCATCAACCGGCGGGAGGTCAGCAGACTATACCCCTCTCCTGGCCCTTCGCAGTCTGGGGACTGGATATCCTGGGCATGTTCCCTCGGGCGCCAAGGGGCTACCGCTACCTCTACGTTGTCGTGGACAAATTCACCAAGTGGGCTGAGGTGGAAGCTGTCCGCACCATCCCCGCAGGCTCCGCGGTCAAGTTCATCAGGGGCCTCGTGAGCCGATTTGGGGTGCCGAACCGCATCATCAACGACAACGGTTCATAGTTCACCAGTAACCTCTTCAAAACGTACTGTGCTAACCTTGGAACGCAGATATGCTACGCTTCGGTGGCGCACCCGCGAAGCAACGGTCAAGCCGAGCGAGCCAACGCAGAGGTCCTGAGGGGCCTCAAGACCAGGACCTTCAAGAAGAAGCTGGAGGCCTGCGGTAGGGGCTGGTACGACGAGCTCCAGTCCGTGTTGTGGTTAATCCGCACGACCGCAACCAAGCCGACTGGCGAGACCCCGTTCTTTCTGGTTTATGGAGATGAAGCCGTTCTCCCTCACGAGGTCAGACGTCGTTCCGCGCGGGTCCTGGCGTTCGATGAAGCGCAGCAGGACGCCATGCGGGGGACGGATCTCTTGCTGGGGGAGGAGCATCGCCGAGAAGCCACGCTGCGGGCAGCAAGGTACCAACAAGCACTGCGGCGATACCACTGCTGCAACATCCGCCCCAGGACTCTCGAGGTAGGGGACCTCGTGCTTAGACGGTTCTCTCCAGGGAGGGGCTGCATAAGCTCTCTCCCATGTGGGAGGGCCCGTTTAAGGTTGTTCATGTTTCCAGGCCCGGCTCCACACGCTTGGAGACCCAGGAGGGGGTGCCCATCCAGAACGCGTGGAACATCCAACATCTCCGAAGGTTTTACCCCTGAAAAAGGCCCGGTGCCTGTGAAGAAGTTGTGTTTTGGTAAAAGGCCCGGTGCCTGTGAAGAAGGCGAATGCCTGTGAAGAATCTGTGTTTTGGGAAAAGGTCTGGTGCCTGTGAAGAAGGCGAATGCCTGTGAAGAAGCTGTGTTTTGGGAAAAGGCCCGGTGCCTGTGAAGAAGGCAAACGCCTGTGAAGCTCGTCGCTCGTGACACTCTCACGTAATAATGAGTGGGGCTGTACACGCCCCAAAGTCTCCGGAGTGCCGCCCTCGGGCCTCGGGGGCTCCCGCCCACGCCCAGTGGCAGCACTTAGCTCCATGCTGGTGAGGAGACGTCGAAGACTAGACTAGGTGTCGGACGCGGCTTCTTTCATTTGCTTTCCGCAGTTGGCTTGTTTGTTCCTATTTGAGATTTTTCTGAAGCTGTCACCGTTACAAACTCGCGACCCCTTGTCCGTTTCGCTTGCTGGTTTTCATTTTCTCTCGCGCGAAGTCTCACGAGGGAGGAACACGGGCACCCTCGCGAGTGTTTTCTGCCCCGGTGGTTTGGAACTTCCTTATCTGAGTCCGCTGCGGGAGCACCCCTCCCATTCCGTGCCCCACGGGCATCGCGACGCAGTCACGGGGCTTGGGTTAGTTGCCCTCGCTACCAAGGCTGGAGATTATCCCCACTGACTAAAACCCTGCAGGACGCAAGGCGCACGACAAGGCCCTAGCCTCAAGAGGCAAAGATCGCAATGAGCTTCCCCCCAAGATAAGTGATTTCCACGCATAAGCACGCGGAACAAAATATAGCGCAGAAATGATAGAAACAGCGTACCAATTAAACAACGATAGTTCAACACACCCCTGTGGGGGGGCATACTACATTCTTTTTGCGCAGGAAAGAAAGGAAAGCAAAAGGGGGCACGACCTACCCGGCGCCAACTCTCAGCGAAGGCTCGAACTGCCTCCGGAGCTCAGCTGGATTCCGCCTCCAGCTTCACCGAGGCGTGGCGTCGGACCGACCCGCTGCCCTCTCCCAGGCGAGCACGGCGACGAGGGGGCTGGTCGCGACCGCCACTGGAGGAGCTGCCATCCGAAGGGGAGTCACCAGAGCTTGGCGGGCCTCGGGCCCCGCTGCCCGCGCGCCCTCCACCGCCTTCACCCCGGCCAATGCCAGGGCTGGGCGCGCGGCCGCGGTCATTGTCTTCAGTGTAGCATCCGGCGCGGCGGCCGTCTTCCCTGAACACCCTCACGTAGAGGGTGGCGTCGCCGTCGAACTTGAAGTGCATAGTGCATCATCGGCACAGGCCGCGTGCGCGGGCAAATGTTTGCCAGCCGCGGGTCAAGGCCGCCTCCCCGGCGGTGGAGACCTCCAGGGTAGCCCAAGAGGCCCTGCTGCAGCAACCATCTGCCTGAAGCCAAAGGCCGCTTGGGGCACCAGCCGGAAGCTCACGTATGAAGAAGCGGGGGAGCTGGAGCCAGGTGCCGATCGGATCCGCCGACCACATGACGAACTCCGGCAGCAATTCCGCCGAGCGGAAGCGCGGCCTTGGGGGACGTGCTGCCCTAGCGTACCTCTCGATGGCAGCTGGACGCCCACCGCTGCGCAGAGGGCTGTTTCCACGGCCACGGGAGGCCGCGGCAGGGGCCGTAGGGCGGCAGGGGCCGTAGGGTGCTTGCAAGGGCGGCCCCAGCCATGCTTGGCCGGAGGAGAGCTGGGCCCTTCCTGGTGAGCCTTCCCTTTCTTCGCGGCCGAGAACCTCTTCGGCGGGGCCATGGGGATGGCGAGCGGCCGAGAAGAAGACGGAGAGTAGCACGGGGGGACGGATTGGAAGGGCTCACGCCGTTCCGTACATATAGCCGAGGGTGGCCAACCGACGGCCTCCACGATCACAGGTAATCATGACCCGTTCTGCATGCAGGGACTTGTCAATTCGTGCAGTTGCCGAGGCATCGTGGGGGAGCCAGGATGCCCACGTCCAATCAACCGCCACGCGGCGCCCAAGGCCGCAGGCTATTGGGGCTCGCAGCGCTTCGCACTTGCCTCTTCGCTTCTCTGCTAAGCCAAGTCCAAGCGTGCCTTGGGCCCGGGGGCTACTGTCGGCGTTCTGGGAACGGGGGTACCCAGACTTGCCTGCCTGCGGCCTGCGGCGTGGCTCAAGGAATGGCCCAGTATGGCCCATCTTCATCAACACATGCTCAAGACCCTCGCGAGGGGCCAAGCCTCGCAGGGCGGATGACAGGAGGCTTCCTCAGGCACAGCCTCGTCAGGCCGGCTTGCGAGGAGGCGGAGAGATCAAGGCGGGATACCTCACGAGGTGCCCGTGACGCAAGCCATGACAACCAAGGCCAGGTGGGCGTCAGGTGGGTGCCGGCCTGCGCAGAGTCCTTGTTTCCTCTTTGGTGCAAAGGGGGCAAGCGTAGGCAAGGGTATCAAGCAAAGGCGACCATTTCGGTGCAACAAGACCAAGACCCGCAGGACGGCAGAGCGGAGGTCATCGTGGAGCCCAAGCCAGCGTTATCGTCAGGGTCTTTGGCAGGCGAGGACCAACTTTAGTCAGGATAAGTGTACTAGATGTTCCCCTTCAAAATGGCCAATTGTTGGCGCCCTTCCCGCTCAATATTTGGGAAGAGGCCCGGGGCCTTCGCCTATAAATAGGACTAGCCACCCACAGGGTAGAGGGATCGAATCCACATCTGAGACATAGAGAGAGAGGCGATTGAACTCCCCCTAGCAGTTCATCGCCCCAGCCAAGAACAGACCCTCGCGAGGCTGTTCTTCCTTGTACTCTTCATCATCAGCCCCTGAGGTAATCCACACCACAAACTGGAGTAGGGTATTACACCACAATGGTGGCCTGAACCAGTATAAATCTCGTGTCTCTTGTGTTGTTCTTCGAGTAGTTCTAGATCCTGACGAGGCGGTGAGACATGGGTAGGCTGGAGGTGTGATCTCCACGTGCACCCCAGTGTTCGAACCTTGAGGGTCTGCCGGAACCCAAAATCCGACAGGAACGGATTATCCCTACTGGAAGAACAAGATGTGAATGCATCTTGAGGCAATTGACAACGATCTCTGGTATGTTGTGGAAAATGGTGTTCCCTCAGTCACACCTTCTCTGAACGCTACTGATGTGAAGAGATTCAAGCAACTCGATTCTCAAGTGAAGAATATCATATGTGGCCATCTGAGCAAAGGACAGTATGGAAGAGTGAGTGCTTTGGAAACTGCTAAGCTTATCTGGGATAGGTTGTCCAAAGTGAATGAAGGAGTCTCAACTCAACGTGACTCTCGTGTTGACGTTCTTCGCAATGTCTTCAACTGCTTCAAAAGACTCGACAATGAAAATGTTCAGAAAACCTTCGATCACCTCACTGACATCTCAAATGAGCTTCAAGCGCTTGGCGCCACTGATATCACCGACCATGAGGTGGTGAAGAAATTGCCGAGATCGCTAGATTCTTCATTTGATACTCTGGCACTAATGATTCAAGAGCGTGCTGACTACAAGTCACTTGATCCCGCTGATATCCTCGAGAGGCTAAATACTCATGAGTTCCAGCTTGCTGAGAAGAGAGATCTCTATGGTTCGAGCTATGGCAGATCACGTGCTCTGAAGGCCAAGGCAGTCTCTGAATCTGAAGATGAAGACTCTGCTAGCAGCCTTGGTGACCCTGAAGAACTGAGCCAGGAACTTGCACTGCTCGTGAAGAAATTTCAGAAGTTCTCAAGACGTGGTCGCTTTGGGAAATCCTCAAGGAGCAATGATTCCTCATCCAGTGACTACAAGAAGAGGCTATGCCACAAATGCAAGAAACCAGGTCACTACATCCAAGATTGTCCTCAATGGGATAAGGAATCAAAGAAGAAATACAAGGATTACAATTCTGATGACGCAAAGAAGAAGAAGAAATCTTCAAAGTCTTCATCGTCAAAATCCTCGAGGTCTTCATCTCACAAGAAGAGCAGCTCCAAGAAGGCTCGAGCATTCATTGGCAAGGAAATGGACTCTGAGGCTGAATCTGAGGAACATGAGGACGAGGAGGCATCTAAGGAGTCTGAGTCTGGTGTGGCGAGCCTAGCTCTCGCTACTGCATTCGTCGGCAAGTCTATCTTCAACTCTGAAGAAAACGACTTCACCAACAAGGCTGATGAAGGCAATGATCACTACGCTCCCACCTATTGCTTCATGGCAAAGGGTGCCAAGGTAACTAAATACGCCTCCTCTGACTCTAGTGAGGATGAATCTGATGAAAATCTCAAGCCCAGCTACTCTAAACTTGCTAAAATTGCTGTGAAACAACAAAAGGCCTTTGAAAAGGTTCAAAACATGCTAGACAAAAGTGATGATATGTTGGGTGAAGAAATGGATCGCACTAAAACCTTGACTGAAAATCTTCAGAGACTTCAGTCCAGGTTTGACAATCTTCAAGGTCATCATAACACTCTCTTATCTGATCACGAGAAGCTTTCTTATGAATTTCTTCAAAGAAAGCAAGATCTTGAAAAGCTAAGGGTGGATTATGAAGATCTTCAGAAGGAGCGTGATTCATTACTTGCTCAACAAATCAGCGCTACCCAGGAAGAATTTGTTCCTCCATGTCTGAAGTGCATTGAACGTGAAACTTCTAATTCTTCACCTAAATGTTCAAATGCTTCTAATGCTACAAATTCTTCACATGTCTCTGCTATCACTAATTCCTCATCTGAGGATAATGCAAGTATCACTGATGATGCAGGGCTGAAGGAATTATACATGACAGGCATGTACAAAAGCCTCAAAGGGCATCAAACTCTTTGTGATGTGCTCAAAAAGCAGATCCTCAACAGAAACCCTAGGAAAGATGGTATTGCCTTTGAGAGGAAACTCAATGCTGATGAACATATTGGAAGCCTAAGCAGTACCCCAAAACCTCATGGGTTGCTGCAAAGGGACCTCCAGATGATCCATCCAACTTATCTGGCTTGACATGTGAATCTCCTCATTCTTCTGATGAGTCATTTGACTCTAACTATAAACTGTTCAAAAATCAGAATGGTGAAGTATTTGCTAGATATGTTGGGACTAACTGCAGGAGCGGTTCCCCTATGAAGAAAATCTGTGTTCCCAAAAGTTGCCTTGAAAGTCTTCAGGTGAATGTCCTCATGACACCACCTGTGAAGAATAGGAACTCCAGATCAAATTCTTCATATGAACCAAATTCCTCATATGGATCCAAGTCCTTACGTGGATCAAATTCCTCAAAAGGATCAAAGTCCTCATATGATCATCATCGTGCTAACCCTTCTGTTTCGCAGGGTAGAGCTAAGCGTTATGAATATGTGCATTATTCTTCAAATCATTATGTTCATAAGTCCTCGAAGAATTTCTCTGCTTATTCATATGCTAACCCTAACCCCTCTTATGTGAAACGAAGTGGACTGGCGTCTATGCCACCTTTCTCATATGGTGCTCGCAGAGTGATAAATTCTTTGCCACCCCTTCAGATGTGGGTGGTGAAGAAAAAGAACTAATCTCTTATGCAGGGTCAGGTCTCCAGTCGTGCTCAAAACGACTGAAGAATTTGCTAGAGACCTGAACAGTGCCTGATAGGACGCAGGCTAATCATGATGAAATGAACCTTCATTTCACACGTCCTCATATTGTTTATCTGTTCTATTGCTTGATGAAATTGATCCGATGATATTGATGTCATATTCTTCACTGATGAAGTATATGAGTTTGTCAGCTGTACTAATTCATCTGCAGGATGATCAACCCAAAGCCAATGAGTGGGTCCTCGATAGTGGATGTACAAATCACATGACTGGTGACAAGAATCTATTGATGGATGCTCCTTTATCACCGTCACATCTGAAGCATATCATCTTCGCTGACAAAGGCAAAAGTCAGGTATTGGGTCTAGGTAAGGTTGCGATCTCTAAGGACATACACATGGACAAAGTCATGCTTGTCGAGTCCTTAGGATACAACCTCATGTCTGTCTCAATGCTTTGTGATCTGGATATGGTTGTTGTCTTTGGCAAGTATCATTGTGTTGTAATCATGGAAGCTGACAATTCCAAAGTCTTCGAAGGCTTTACGAGAGGAGACTTGTACATTGTTGATTTCTCTACAGGACCACAACCGGCTGTGTGCTTACTTGCAAAAGCTTCAGAAGGCTGGTTATGGCATCAAAGACTTGGTCATGCTGGCATGAGGAATCTGCACATGCTCGCGAAGAAGAAGCACGTCAATGGCATTGAGAATGTCAAATTCCTCAAGGATCACTTATGCGGAGCCTGTGAAGCTGGGAAGATGACAAAGGCCAAGCATCCAGCGAAGACTATCATGACTACCACTCGACCATTTGAATTGCTTCACATGGATCTCTTGGGTCCTAATCATTATTTTGCTGTTACAAATGATGCATCTCTATATGGCTTTGTTATTGTTGATGATTATTCTCATTACACATGGGTACACATTGTCACTTACAAACATGAGGTGCAGGAAGACTTCAAACGATTTTCCTCGAGGGCTTCAACCAACTTTGGTGTGAAGATCAAGCACATCAGGAGTGACAATGGAACTGAGTTCAAGAATTCCGATCTTGATGACTATCTTGATGAACTTGGTATTACTCATGAGTTATCTGCTCCTTATACTCCTCAACAGAATGGCGTCATGGAGCGCAAGAACAGAACTATTGTTGAGATGGCTTGCACTATGCTTGATGAATACAAGACGGCTCATCATTTCTGGAGTGAGGCAAGTGATACTGCATGCCACATCATCAATAGAGTATATCTTCACAAATTCTTCAAGAAGACTGCCTATGAACTCCTCACTGACAAGAAACCCAATGTGAGTTACTTCAAAGTCTTCGGTGCTAAATGTTGGATTAGAGATCCTCATCACAATTCTAAATTTGCACCGAAAGCACATGAGGGTTTCATGCTTGGTTACGGAAAGGACTCGCACACCTACAAAGTCTTCAACAATGTTCTTCACAAGGTTGTTGAAACTGTGGATGTGCGGTTCGATGAAACTAATGGCTCGCAAAGAGAGCACCTACCTTCTATGATAGATGAACCAGAACCTGAGGATTCTATCAAATTCAAAGCCACTGAGGATGTCATTCCTACTGAAGAATCTGCTGAAGAATTCATTCCAGAATGTGATGAACATCAAGCTGGCACACCTGAAGAAAATGGTGCTGAGGAAAATGCTCCTGAAGAAAATGCAGATCAAATTCCTCGAAGACAACCCGCTCATCCTCGTATTGCAAACGAAGTGCAAATTGAGAAGATCATTGATGACATTGAAGCACCAGGTCCTCTCACATGCTCAAAAGCTTCACATTTATCTAACTTTTGTGGGCACTTTGCGTTTGTCTCTATCACAGAGCCCACTAAGGTAGATGAAGCATTTCTGGAGCCTGAGTGGATTCAAGCTATGCAAGAAGAATTACATCAGTTCGAGATCAACAATGTCTAGGAACTAGTCAAACGTCCAGATCCTCGCAATTACAACATTATTGGCACAAAGTGGATCTACCGCAACAAGCAAGATGAAAATGGCCTTGTGGCGAGGAATAAGGCACGGCTTGTAGCTCAAGGCTACACACAGGTCTTCAAATTCGTCAACAGCGCAATGGAATATTCATATCTCAGGAGAAATACCTCAAGGACGTACTGCGGAAATTCGGCATGCAAGATTGAAAAGGGGTTAAAATTCCAATGCCTACAAATGGCCATCTATGCACTGATGAAAATGGTAAAGACTTCGATCAAAAGGTATACCGCTCCATGATTGGCTCTTTATTGTACCTATGTGCATCTAGGCCGGATATTATGCTTAGTGTTTGCATGTGTGCCCGATTTCAAGCTACACTGAAGGAATCACACCATAAGGCTGTGTAGCATATTCTTCGATACTTAGCTCACATACCAACACTTGGATTATGGTATCCCAATGGGGCTCTACTTTTGATCTCATTGGATATTCAGACTCTGACTATGCTGGCGATCGCGTGGACTGCAAGTCAACATCTGGCACATGTCATTTCCTCGGACGATCTTTGGTCTGTTGGTCCTCGAAGAAACAGAACTGCGCATCACTCTCCACTGCAGAAGCTGAGTACATTGCTGCAGGGTCGTGTTGTGCTCAACTACTACGGATGAAGCAAACACTCAAGGACTATGGCGTCAACGTGAAGAATGTGCCTCTCTACTGTGACAATGAGAGTGCCATCAAGATTGCTCATAACCCAGTTCAGAACTCGAAGACCAAGCACATCCAGATTCGTCATCATTTTCTTCATGATCATGTGTTGAAGGGCGACATCTCCATCGACCACGTCAGCACTGAAGATCAACTGCCGATATCTTCACTAAGCCCTTGATGAGAAGAGATTTAGCAAGTTGCGGTGTGAGCTAAATATCCTAGAATCTTTGAATGTTCTCTGAAATGGACACACATCCTAACACTTATGCTGACTTGATGACTTAGATGCGCAACACACGAAGTAACGTTT
This sequence comes from Triticum aestivum, assembly GCF_018294505.1. Taxonomy (NCBI): domain Eukaryota; kingdom Viridiplantae; phylum Streptophyta; class Magnoliopsida; order Poales; family Poaceae; genus Triticum; species Triticum aestivum. The sequence continues at coordinate 384,263,198 of NC_057813.1, forward strand.
TTCTTCAATCAATGAAGAAATTGATTCTCAGAGCTCTACGACAATTGTACGCGGTGTCTGAAATCAGCTTTCTTATACGGTGGGTTACACCACCAACCAAAGTTGAAAATCTTCAATATGAGTTTCTCTTCGTTTTTGAAATTCTTCAGTTTTTCAAATTCTTCAACTTTGCATTGTCTTCACCCTTTCCGGTGTTGTTCTTCATCTGAATATATATATATATATATATATATATATATATATATATATATATATATATATGAGTTTAATGTCCTCTACATCATTCACTTATTGCTATTTCTTCAAGTTGATTTCTTCTGCTAAGTGAATGTGATCGGACCCTTCCCCCTCTATGCTAAACTCAACCCAGTCTATTCACAAATTCTTCATATGCATTAAATTTGAAACTCGTTCAAATTCTTCACTGTGTCCTTGACAGCTGAAGAAATTGCAGACGGAACTTTTTAACTTATCTTATCTGAATTTTCGGCTTTGCCGCTCAAACCGTTCCGCTTCTCACAATAATACTTATCTATTCACCCACGATCCTACACGATCGCCATCTCTCAGTACGTGGGTGACACATGCCAAGCGAATGAGAAGGGGCCAGGGGCATGTTCGTCCGATTTCCTCGGTTGAATAGTTTTTCACTCTCTCTATAAATACCACCTTCTCTTCGTCACTTCACTTTCACCTCGCTCGCGCTCTCTCCCGCTCGAGCTCCCCCAAACCCTAGCGCCGCCGCTACTTCATCATCGCCGGTGAGGAAGAGCTTCACTGCCTCGACCTCGTCGCCTTCGTACTCGCGCCGGTTGCGGATTTCTTCACTCCGCCACTGCCGTAGCCGTCTTCCTCTGCTGAGTTAGGGCGTGGAAGATCTGAACTGACGAACTTCACATGTACACTTCCCAGTTCGTCGTGTTCTTCACTTCGGGTAATTAAAAGTTACTTTTACTGCTCGCTTTGATTCTCAAGTTTTCCTGAAAATCTTCAAAGGTGTTTATTCTTCAAATCTTCACACACATGAACACCTCACATGTCATCTGCTCTTGATTCATTTCTCTAAGCAATGATTTTCTTGAAGATTCCTCAATTGTGTGGATTATCAATCTATACAACTCTGTAACCTAAGACAAAGAACGCTTAGTGAAATTCCTCAAGACTCATCTGGTCAAATTCCTCAAAACCTATTCTTTTTGAAAAACCTTCTGAGAACGCATATGACCTCTCCAAATTCCTCACAACTATACTCTATTCACATGTACAAATGTCCGCTACTGAATCACTAGGTTCTCATCAACTTAACTCATTTTTAGCGTTCCTCGAAGAAAAGTTGCACACCTCTTCAGAAACTTAGTTGTTCATATTCCTCAGCTGAAGAAAATGGCTGACAAAAGGCCACAGAAGGGAGCAAAGAGACCTGAGGTCAATACTGCGTTTGAAATTCCTGAGGACATATACAAGGACTACTGCACTCCTAATGAAGCCAAATTCGGCAAAGAGGACAAGAATCAGTGCAAGGTGCGCATACAAAGGATAGAGAGGAGATGGGCACGAGAATGGAGGGAGTACAGATATGTCACTCCCAAGTATATGAAGAAATTCGCACTCAACCCTCCATGCCCAAGACCTCCATTGGCACCAGGCCAGTTGGCAGATCCCACCAGCCTCAAGCATGGTGAGGATTATCCTGATGTGTAACGCCCCGGATACAACTTTCCATATTCGTAACTCCAACTCTTGCCTTTTTCGGAGATGCGATATGATATTTCCTTCGTGGTTGGGTTTTTGTCTTTTGTTTTGCATATTGTTCATGTCATGCATCTCAACTCATAGCATCATGCACATTGCATCGGCATTGTTTTCTTAAAACTTACATCCGCTTGTAGTTGCCGCACCCCCCTTGCTATTGTTGACCGTTTCGAGACCAACCTTGTTCTTCGTTTTTCCCTCTTGCCTAAACCGGAGTCTCTCTGTAAAGTGCACAAACCCCCTCATGTGCGCGTCCGAAACTTGCCCGAACCCGACCCACTCAGTCTTTACCATTGGTTCCGGATCATCCCCAAACATCTACAAAACATCTCCGTTTTCTTAATTGGACGTTCTAGCCTATTTATTCCGGGCCGTCCGATTACGATCGGAGGGACCAAATAGTCCCTAGCCAAATCCACCTGCTATATACACGGGATCCAACCCTAGAAATTAGGCAGCTTGTCCCATCCTCCTCATTCCTCCTGCCGTCGCCACCTGGTCGCTTCCCTCGGGATCCCCTCCCTCGATCCCGCTGCCTCCTCGCAAATTCCTCGATCCAGATCCACCAACCACCGATCCATCCATCTGGGACCACCGGATGGAGATCCAACGGCCACCAGGCGGCCCGCAACCGAGCCTCTCGCTCCCTCCTCGATCCAGATCGAGAGGAGCTCGCCCGAGCTTCACCTCCTGGACCCTGCGCCACCGAGTAGCCGCCTCATCGCCGGACGAACCCACTCGCTGCTTCTCCTTCCCTTCTTCTCTCGTTCCCTCTGGGTTCCTCTCTCACATGCTGTCTCTCTTCTCCATAAAACTCGCAAGAACTCCATGGTGTCCCCGAGCCCAACCATGGACAGCTGTTGCCGGAGCTCGTCTTCCCCGCCCGCGCGTGCCCGGCGCCGGCAAGAGTCCCAGGCCAGTGAGCCAAGCCTCTCCCTTGCCTTCTCCTTTTCCCGTGCTCCCTTTCTTCTCTTCCCCTGCTAACCTCCCTTTTGCTCTCTGAATGGCAGCCATGTACAGCCCCAGGAGCTCCCTCGCAGCCGCCTAGATCTGGCGTCTCGCCGGAGAACACCGTCCTCGCCCAGATCCAGCCGCCCCTGTTTTCCGTCGCGCCTCCCCGCCTTGGATCCGGTCGTCCCCGCTCCGCCCAGCTGCCGCCGTCCTGCTTCTTCCCGGTGAGAGACACGCCTCTGCCTCGTCCAGTTCGAGCGAACGAGACGACCAGAGCTTCCCCTTGTTGACCCGTTCCAGCGCGTGGACAAACGCCAAGGCCCATCGCCCCCTTCCAGCCTCCCTCTCTACTAAACCGGGCCGAAGCCCATGGGTGAGCTCCCCACACAGCCCCTCCTCTCTGTTCAGCCCAACAGTGCTCCAGATTCGGCCCAGTGTGTTTTCTTCCCTGCACTGCGATTTTAGCATTATCCTATGTTTTACAATTTTACAAAAAAGTCCCTCCAGATCATGCATTTAATAACTCACAAATGGTGCATCGGATTAAAATAATTTATATATGTAAAATGTTTAGAATTTCATCTAGTTTCATATTATACCACTTTCATCCATACTTAAATGTTTAAACTTGTTGTTTGTCTAATTTTGCTTAAATGCCATGTTAAAATGATTTATTTCATAACTAAATAACCGTAACTCCATTTTAAATAAACCTTATATGTAAATGGGGTGGAAAAATGCCTAGTTTAACATGGTCCACTTTATTTTCCTGTTTAAAAACCTTAAAATATGGTTTAGGGCAGAACAGTACCAAATCTAAAATATGCACATGGGGATATTCCAGAATTGTTGTTTGTTGTTCCGGCCTCATATAAACTTGCCTAGATAGGTACTTTTATTATGCTTCACCCCTTGCCATGTTTAACAACATTTAATATTGTTGGGTACATAAACAAGAGAGAACTAAATAATTGATGTGGTGTTTTGTCAATATGCAACTCATTGCATATTGAGCTCCACTTAACTTGTAGTATTGTTTGTTGCCCTTTGCCATGCCATGCCATGCCTCATTAAACCGGTCATGCATCATACTTGTTTGTGCATCATGCCATGTTTATGCTTGTGCATTTACCATGTTGTTTGTTTCTTTCCGATGTGGCTTCTTAGTTCCGGTAATGTTGCGATTGTGAGGATTCGTTCGACTACTCCCATTCGTCTTCTTCATGGACTCGTTCTTCTTCCTAGCGGGATCTCAGGCAAGATGATCGTCACCTTGGATCCCAATACTATCATTGCTATGCTAGTTGCTACGTTCTATTGCTATGATGCGCTTCCTATCACTTGTTCTTCAAGCCTCCCAATTTGTCATGTCCACCCCTAACTTTTTTCACCCTTCCTAGCAAACTGTTGCTTGGCTATGTTACCGCTTTGCTCAGCCCCTCTTATAGTGTTGTTAGTTGCAGGTGAAGTTGAAGATTGCTCCATGATGGACAAGATTATGTTGGGATATCACAATATCTCTTATTTAATTAATGCATCTATATACTTGGTAAAGGGTGGAAGACTCGGCATTATGCCTGGTGTTTTGTTCCACTCTTGCCGCCCTAGTTTCCGTCATACCGGTGTTATGTTCCTTGATTTTACGTTCCTTACGTGGTTGGGTGATTTATGGGACCCCCTTGACAGTTCGCTTTGAATAAAACTCCTCCAGCAAGGCCCAACCTTGGTTTTACCATTTGCCTCACCTAGCCCTTTTTCCTTGGGTTTCCGGAGCCTGGGGGTCATCTTTATTTAACCCCCCCCCCCCGGGGCCAGTGCTTCTTCGAGTGTTGGTCCGAACTTAGCTCCCTGCGGGGCCACCTCGGGGAAACTCAAGGTCTGGTTTTACTCGTAGCTAGTCTCATCCAGTGTTGCCCTGAGAACAAGATATGTGCAGCTCCTATCGGGATTTGTCGGTGCATCGGGCGGCTTTGCTGGTCTTGTTTTACCATTGTCGAAATGTCTTGTAACCGGGATTCCGAGACTGATCGGGTCTTCCTGGGAGAAGGAATATCCTTCGTTGACCGTGGGAGCTTGTGATGGGCTAAGTTGGGACACCCTTGTAGGGTATAAACTTTCGAGAGCCGTGCCCGTGGTTATGTGGCAGATGGGAATTTGTTAATATCCGGTTGTAGAGAACTTGACACCAGATTCAAATTAAAATGCATCAACCACGTGTGTAGCCATGATGGTCTCTTTTCGGCGGAGTCCGGGAAGTGAACATGGTTTTGGGTTATGTTTGACGTAAGTAAGAATTCAGGATCACCTCTTGATCATTGCTACCTTCACGATCGTTCCTTTGCTTCTCTTCTCGCTCTTATTTGCGTTTGTTAGCCACCATATATGCTTAGTCGCTGCTGCAACCTCACCACTTTACCCCTTCCTTTCCCATTAAGCTTTGCTAGTCTTGATACCCATGGTAATGGGATTGTTGAGTCCTCGTGGCTCACAGATTACTACAACAACAGTTGAAGGTGCAGGTTATGCGATGATCGTGACGCGAGAGCGATGTTACTTGTTTTGGAGTTCTTCTTCTGCTTCTTCTTCGATCAGGGGATAGGTTCCAGGTCGGCAACCTGGGCTAGTAGGGTGGATGTCGTTTGAGCTTCTGTTTGTGTTTCATCCGTAGTCGGATGTTGATCTTATGTATGATGTATTGTTGTACCCTTGCGGCATTTGTATGTCTTGTATGTATCCCCATCTATTATGTAATGTTGATGTAATGATATCCACCTTGCAAAAGTGTATCAATATGCGGTTCTATCCTTGCTGGGACCTTCGAGTCTCTTTAGGATAGTATCGCATATTGGGCGTGACAAGTTGGTATCAGAGCCTCGACCGACCATAGGATCCCCCTTGATTGTTGGCCGTTGTTGAGTCTAGAAAAAAACTATTTTGAGTCTTAGGATTTTATATATCGGAGAGTATGATTCTTTTTACTCCTCAGCCCCCTTCGTCGCTCTGGTGAGGACTCCTGACGTAGATGTTTTGTCTTTCCTCTCCTCAAATTTCACTAAATTTTTTTAGGATCACGCGGGTATCTTGGAATCATTCCGATAGTCTTGTGATGAGAACATTGTTCTTGGTGCCTCCTGACATTTAGGGGTTGTGGCAGTGTCCCGGGGAGTTGGGCTCCGAGGTGTTGTCATCACAATTTTATCGTTGCTGTTCTGGAATACCTGAGTTTTGCCGACATTGAAAATCTCTTTTATGCATTTGTTGGTGAGATAACCTCGACGCCACCCAGTACTGGGGAGTTCGGGAGTATTGCCATAGCTCGTATAACGGATGCTTTTCGAAGGTTGAGGTACACGATTTCCGGAGTTTTCTTGGTTATGTGTTGACGGATGGATACAGCTGGATGTAGGGATTGTTAGTTTGGGTGAGATATATTGCTTCCCCTGTATCCCCAACACCAGATTGCATAACCAGAAAGTTTCGGGAGTTTTATAGGTGGGAATTCAAGTAGCTCCTAGAATATCTTTCCGACAGATGCATGATACGAGATTGGGGTTCGACGTCTAGTGGTCCGCCTATCCACGGCCGTTTTTACAGTGGTCTCGTTGTGTCTTAAAGAGCCCTTGGCTATGCCGGTTCGGGGACACTTCGTATGTCATGTGCGCTGCCTTATACATGATCGTGTTGTACGATCGAGCCCGTGTGGGCCCCACCATGAAAACTTCGGATGAAATCTCTATCATATGTTTGTTCCGGCTTATTCTGCAAGCCAAATCCTTTGTTTTGTTTTATTTGTGGTATTCGAGTTGCTTCAATGTCAAGTGTTGATTCCATACCTTTTCTAAACGGCGTTCTCATATTTCCGTGGGAGTACTAATCCTTTTTATCATCGAGATTGTCATGTCAATTCTTTCCAACCGGTGTTCTTCTCTTCAAGTGGATCCGATCATTTCAACATTTGTGAGATCAATTCTAAGTTCTCTCAACGGTATCCGTTTCATCCGTCCCCAAGTTGCCTTTGTTTTCCCGCCCTCCCACCCTTTTTCTTCAAGGACTCGGATTTCTTAATCATGTATCCTTTTATTTGTGGGAAGTCTCTTCATTCTTTTCTTTCAATGTTCTTATCCGGTGATTTCACATGAAGATGCTCAATAGTTTCTAGTTCATCATCCTGCATTGTTGTTTCTTCTCCGGTGGATCCAATTCAAGCTTTCGATATTCATCATATTCCTTTCCTCGTTTCTAATGCTTTCTCATGCCGATGCACCTCTTAATCATTCACTTCTTCCTATTCATTTGTTCTGGAGTGCTGAAGATATCTCACAAGACTTGTGTTTCCATTCTCAATCCGTTCAAGATATCTCGAGATTGTTATCTCATTCAAGCCATTTAATTCTACCGGTACAATCTTTATTTCAAGCAATCCTTCAACGATGTTTCTTTCGAGTGGGCCCTAACCCACAGGTCTTTTCCCAGGATCGTACCTGACTATTCTAATTTTCCCGGAGCCATTCCCAAATTCTTTTAGAAGTTTGATGTAAGAATGAATTTTCATCAGTCACATGCCTTCTCCAAGGTCGCTTTCAAATTCTTTTCATCTTTGGCTCAACCTTTCCTCTTTTAATCCTTCCAGAGTTTCTCAACAATTTGGTGGTGGTTCTCGTCATCATTCTCAACATGTGAAGACTGAAGAAGTGTTTCCTCTAAATCTTGGTCCATTCTCTTGAAGATTCATGGTTCTAGCTTCATGCTATCCTCATAATTGTTTTGATTGTGAGAATTCTTTTCTTACCATCCGGGGCATTTCGTGAGTTCTTTCCATTTTATTACTACGAAGGTCATCATTTTGGGTTTATTCATTCTCAGCTTTTAACTCTCCTTCTCCATATTCTACCGGTGCATCATTCAAGTATTCTCTAATAAGCTCATGATCTCTTCGTTCACTTGTATCTAAATCCCCTCAAGTATCTTCATTCTTTCCGGTGAATTGTGCCTTTGCTACTTTCATTTTCAATTCTTACAGTGCTTCGTTCGAGATTCCTCTTCCTTTGCTGCCGTATCATTTCATTCGTTGTTTCCAATCCCACCGGTGGTCCCATCAATAACTTCTTCAAGTTGGCGCTATATCTATTTTCAATCCCTCAAGAAGAATAAGTAGTATGCCAAATCCTTTGATTGTCATCAATTTAAATTGGTGAAGGATACACATAACGTAATTCTTATTTTTTATTCATCCAAGTGAACTAGTTTCTTTTTTCCAGAGTTGTTCATCATGTCACATTTCTCGGTTCGAGATGCTTCATCTTTTCTTTTCCGGAGTTCCAAGTTTTCCACATTATCTCGTCGCGAAGCTCCATCTAAATCATCGCAAGGCTTCACCTTGTGTTCTCAACTTCTCTTTCTTTGTTATCATCCTTTGATTTTATTACCGGAGTTCTCACGAAGGCTCAACATGGTGGTTCGTCAAGGATTCCTTTCATTCTTCAATTGTTCTTCAAGATTTCTCTCGGAGTTAAGATCCGCCAAGCTATACTCAAAAATTAACATGGTGTTCAACACATGTTTTGTTTTGAGGAGTTCAAGTATTCTTCGTCGTGCATTCCAAAGTGCAATTCTTTCTACCATATCTTTTAAGGTGGTGTTATGTCATTCTCGACAATTTCCCTTCGTGTTTCGAGGTTCACAAGTTGTTAAGAATGAGATATTTAAACCCATCATTTTCTCTTTGTTCAGGAGATCCTTTGAACCAATCAATCTATTCGTTGGAGCTATCTTGTGTCATGTTTCACCGAAAGCCTTCCATTGGGAATGTTGCTATTTGTGGTGCTTATCAATGATCCAATTTTCTCCTCCTCATCTCGGTGAAGAAGTTATTCATCTTTTTGGTGCTCTCAATCAAATCAATGGTTTCCATTAATGGCCGATTGTCACCTCATAGTCTCGAGATGTTTTCCATAAGCCCACTACAAGCCTATTCGTTTCGTTGTGGATTTTCCAACAACCCCATTGTAACCTTCTTGGAAGGGTGTTTTCCAAGCTCATTTATGGCAGAAGTTGACATTCTCTTCTCCATTATGTTATTCCAATGATCTATCTTATTTTCTTTCTTCCGGAGACATTGTGATGTTGCTCTTTTCACTCATCATCTTGAATTGTGAGGATCATGTTTTTTTGTGCTTATCCATTTAACCGGAGTATTGTGTCATCTCTTCAAGTTCTTTTCATCTTATCAAGTCATGCATCTCTTTTCAACCGGAGTGTTGCCCGAATTCTTTATTCTTATTCCTTGTCCAGCTAATTTTAACCGGAGTGGCTTCAAAATATACCTTGTCCCCTAAGCTCTTGGTTCTCGTCATATTCCTTGTTCCTTTCGTCCAACGGATTGTTTGTAATCTCGTTCATCTCTGTTGTACTCTTTCTTTTAAATTGCTCAACCTCTCAAGGTTCATGGTTTCACTCGTTTGTCGAAGAAGCAACTTAGTTTTACCTCTTATCTTCCTCTTCCTTTTCCCTGTGGTGCCATCCTAGATCTCGAGACGAGATCCTCTCGTAGTTGTGGAGTGTTGTAACGCCCCGGATACAACTTTCCATATATATAACTCCAACTCTTGCCTTTTTCAGAGATGCGATATGATATTTCCTTCGTGGTTGGGTTTTTGTCTTTTGTTTTGCATTTTGTTCATGTCATGCATCTCAACTCATAGCATCATGCGCATTGCATCGACATTGTTTTCTTAAAACTTGCATCCGCTTGTAGTTGTCGCGCCCCCCTTGCTTTTGTTGACCGTTTCGAGACCAACCTTGTTCTTCGTTTTTCCCTATTGCCTAAACCGGAGTCTCTCTGTAAAGTGCACAGAACCCCTCGTGTGTGTGTCTGAAACTTGCCCGAACCCGACCCGCTCAGTCTTTACCATTGGTTCCGGATCATCCCCAAACATCTACAAAACATCTCTGTTTTCTTAATTGGACGCTCTAGCCTATTTATTCCAGGTCGTCCGATTACGCTCGGAGGGACCAAATAGTCCCTAGCCAAATCCACCTGCTATATATACACGGGGTCCAACCCTAGAAATTAGGCAGCTTGTCCCATCCTCCTCATTCCTCCTGCCGCCGCCACCTGGTCGCTTCCCTCAGGATCCCCTCCCTCGATCCCGCTGCCTCCTCGCAAATTCCTTGATCTAGATCCACCAACCACTGATCCATCCATCTGGGACCATCGGATGGAGATCCAACGGCCACCAGGTGGCCCGTAGCCGAGCCTCTCGCTCCCTCCTCGATCCAGATCGAGAGGAGCTCGCCCGAGCTTCACCTCCAGGACCCCGCGCCACCGAGGAGCCGCCTCGTCGCCGGACGAACCCGCTCGCTGCTTCTCCTTCCCTTCTTCTCTCATTCCCTCTGGGATCCTCTCTCACATGGTGTCTCTCTTCTCCATAAAACTCGCAGGAACTCCATGGCGTCCCCGAGCCCAACCATGGACAGCTGCTGCCGGAGCTCGTCTTCCCCGCCCGCGCGTGCCCGGCGCCCGCAAGAGTACTAGGCCAGTGAGCCAAGCCTCTCCCTTGCCTTCTCCTTTTCCCGTGCTCCCTTTCTTCTCTTCCCCCGCTAACCTCCCTTTTGCTCTCTGAATGGCAGCCATGTACAGCCCCAGGAGCTCCCTCGCAGCCGCCTGGATCTGGCGTCTCGCCAGAGAACGCCGTCCTCGCCCAGATCCAGTCGCCCCTGTTTTCCGTCGCGCCTCCCCGCCTTGGGTCCGGTCGTCCCCGCTCCGCCCACCTGCCGTTGTCCTGCTTCTTCCCGGCGAGAGACACGCCTCTGCCTCGTCCAGTTCAAGCGAACGAGACGACCAGAGCTGCCCCTCATTGACCCGTTCCAGCGCGTGGACAAACGCCAAGGCCCATCGCCCCCTTCCAGCCTCCCTCTCCACTGAACCGGGCCGAAGCCCATGGGTGAGCTCCCCACACAGCCCCTCCTCTCTGTTCAGCCCAACAGTGCTCCAGATTCGGCCTAGTGTTTTCTTTCCTGCACTGTGATTTTAGCATTATCCTATGTTTTACAGTTTTACAGAAAAGTCCCTCTAGATCATGCATTTAATAACTCACAAATGGTGCATCGGATTAAAATAATTTATATATGTAAAATGTTTAGAATTTCATCCAGTTTCACATTATGCCACTTTCATCCATGCTTAAAATGTTTAAACTTGTTGTTTGTTTAATTTTGCTTAAATGCCATGTTAAAATGATTTATTTCATAACTAAATAACTGTAGCTTCATTTTAAATAAACCTTATATGTAAATGGGGTGGAAAAATGCCTAGTTTAACATGGTCCACTTTATTTTCCTGATTAACAACCTGAAAATATGGTTTAGGGCAGAACAATACCGAATCTAAAATATGCACATGGGGATATTCTGGAATTGTTGTTTGTTGTTCCGGCCTCATATAAACTTGCCTAGATAGGTAGTTTTCTTATGCTTCACCCCTTGCCATGTTTAACAACATTTAATATTGTTGGGTACATAAACAAGAGAGAACTAAATAATTGATGTGGTGTTTTGTCAATATGCAACTCATTGCATATTGAGCTCCACTTAACTTGTAGTATTGTTTGTTGCACTTTGTCATGTCATGCCATGCCTCATTAAACCGGTCATGCATCATACTTGTTTGTGCATCATGCCATGTTTATGCTTGTGCATTTACCATGTTGTTTGTTTCTTTCCGGTGTGGCTTCTTAGTTCCGGTAATGTTGCGATTGTGAGGATTCGTTCGACTACTCCCATTCGTCTTCTTCATGGACTCGTTCTTCTTCCTAGCGGGATCTCAGGCAAGATGACCGTCACCTTGGATCTCATTACTATCATTGCTATGCTAGTTGCTCCGTTCTATCGCTATGCTGCGCTTCCTATCACTTGTTCTTCAAGCCTCCCAATTTGCCATGTCAGCGCCTAACTTTTTTCACCCTTCCTAGCAAACCGTTGCTTGGCTATGTTACCGCTTTGCTCAGACCCTCTTATAGCGTTTTTAGTTGCAGGTGAAGTTGAAGATTGCTCCATGATGGACAAGATTATGTTGGGATATCACAATATCTCTTATTTAATTAATGCATCTATATACTTGGTAAAGGGTGGAAGACTCGGCCTTATGCCTGGTGTTTTGTTCCACTCTTGCCGCCCTAGTTTCCGTCATACCGGTGTTATGTTCCTTGATTTTACGTTCCTTACGCGGTTGGGTGATTTATGGGACCCCCTTGACAGTTCGCTTTGAATAAAACTCCTCTAGCAAGGCCCAACCTTGGTTTTACCATTTGCCTCACCTAGCCCTTTTTCCCTTGGGTTTCCGTAGCCCGAGGGTCATCTTTATTTAACCCCCCCCCTCGGGCCAGTGCTTCTTCGAGTGTTGGTCCGAACTGAGTTGCCTGCGGGGCCACCTCAGGGAAACTCGAAGTCTGGTTTTACTCGTAGCTAGTCTCATCCGGTGTTGCCCTGAGAAGGAGATATGTGCATCTCCTATCAGGATTTGTCAGCGCATCGGGCAGCTTTGCTGGTCTTGTTTTACCATTGTCAAAATGTCTTGTAACCGGGATTCCGAGACTGATCGGGTCTTCCTGGGAGAAGGAATATCCTTCGTTGACCGTGCGAGCTTGTGATGGGCTAAGTTGGGACACCCCTGCAGGGTATAAACTTTCGAGAGCCGTGCCCGCGGTTATGTGGCAGATGGGAATTTGTTAATATCCGGTTGCAGAGAACTTGACACCAGATTCAAATTAAAACGCATCAACCGCGTGTGTAACCGTGATGGTCTCTTTTCGGCGCAGTCCGGGAAGTGAACACGGTTTTGGGTTATGTTTGACGTAAGTAGGAGTTCAGGATCACCTCTTGATCATTGCTACCTTCACGACCGTTCCTTTGCTTCTCTTCTCGCTCTTATTTGCGTTTGTTAGCCACCATATATGCTTAGTCGCTGCTGCAACCTCACCACTTTACCCCTTCCTTTCCCATTAAGCTTTGCTAGTCTTGATACCCATGGTAATGGGATTGCTGAGTCCTCGTGGCTCACAGATTACTACAACAACAGTTGCAGGTGCAGGTTATGCGATGATCGTGACGCGAGAGCGATGTTACTTGTTTTGGAGTTCTTCTTCTGCTTCTTCTTCGATCAGGGGATAGGTTCTAGGTCGGCAGCTTGGGCTAGCAGGGTGGATGTAATGATATCCACATTGCAAAAGCGTATCAATATGCGGTTCTATCCTTGGTGGGACCTTTGAGTCTCTTTAGGATAGTATCGCATATTGGGTGTGACATGATGAATGGGCAAAGTGCCAAGCCAAACTGGCTAAGCAAGCAAAGGAAGCAGTGAAGAAATTCAACACGGATTCTGCTGCTGCTGAGGCCTTTGCTAGTCTGCCAAAGAAGGCAATGCATAAGAAGCCTGCGCATAAGTCCAGTGCTTCACCTTCAATGCCCTCACGGCCAAGCTCCTCTGCTATGCCCTCGAGGCCAGATTCTTCAAGGCCCTCACGGCAAATTCCTCAGACTGCTCCTTCAAAGTCCTCAGCTCCTCCGTCAAAGTCTTCAGCTGCTCCGACAAAATCCTCGGCACCTGTGCATCTCGCCACGTGCCAAAGGACTCAAGGCTTCTCTATTGCCTCAGGAGCATCTGCAAGCTCCGCAGCTGCTCGAAATTCCTCAGTTGGTCCCTCTCTGCTGAAGAAAAAGGCCATTGCTAGACGAGGCACTCGACCAAGTCCTCACAAGAAGCAGGTCGCCTTCCACGTGCCCTCTGATGATGATGAGGTTGATGATGAAGAACTTGCTGAAATCATCAGAGACAGGCAAGCCAGGGCCGCTAGAGCCAAAGGCAGCAATGTGCCACTGATGTTGGATCCAAAGTTGATCCTCGATTACATTGACCTGTGGCACAAGGATCCTAACACACCTTTGCCGGAGATGAACCTCACTCCTGGTCAAAGTCATGTTCTGACTGCCTTCATTGAGGAAGAAAAATGGAAATTTGAACAAGGCAGAAGTTTGAAGAAAGTGCAGTACAAGAAGCAGCGCTACCTCAAGGACAATGTCCTCACTCTCACACCTGATCAGCTCCTTGCCTTGCAAGTTGAAATCAAATAGTTGAGCGATGAGTTTGATCGCTACCATGTTGATTGGAAGAGCGCCAAGGTGCGTTTCGTCAATCTGACAAAGAAATTCACTTCAAGTGTTGCTCCACCTGTGCACGTTGAAGTTACTCAGGCTGAAGCATCTGCTCAGCCTACTGAAGAACATGCAAGCACCGCTGATGACAATCAGGCTGCTGAAGAAAATGAGAGTGCCAGGGCTGATGACACTATTCCAGCTGCTGAAGATATTGCCAGGGCATCCACTAGTGATGCGCCTGAAGAAAGTGAACAAGTCAGGACAACTGCATCAGTTTTGCCTAAGGAAAATGAACCAAAGTCCTCTGCACCTCCTGCACCTACACCAACTCTGATCCTTCCATCTGCATCAGATGCGAAGAAGACCAAGGTTGCAGAACATGCAGCTGTGAAGAAAAGGAAGGCATCAACTTCATCAAATTCTTCAGCTCTGAAGAAGATGAAGACACTGATCAGTTCAATTGACAATCCAATTGATGTCGTTCCAGTCTCCTCAATGCCATCAAAGGACCTTGTTCCTTTTGGTGAAGATTATGTGATTCATGATGAATCAGATGAAGAAACTCCTTCTGCTGCTTCGTCAGAGCAGTTGGACGAAGAAATTGAAGTGGATAAAATCCCTTCAACCCCAGTCATTTCCTCACATATGCCTCAGTTCACTGCTGAAAAGGCAGGTGTTGAAGAAATTGAAGAGGAGGATGTGGACATTGGCTGTACCACTCCTGTGCTCAATGATGAATTTTGGGACAGTCAACATCCAAACTCTCCAATGTTCACTCCACTCCAAGAAATTCCTCAGTCCCCTGTTGCCACTAAAGTGCAAATAGGCTCTGAAGAACCTCATGCAACCCCAAGTGTTCATGAAGAAATTCCAGCCACTAGTGTTGAAGAAATTGTCAATGAAGAATTGACAACCCAGGCTGAAGCTGTAGAAGAGCCTGAAATTCCTCAGCCTGAGGAACCTGAGATTGTGATTCCTGAAGTGGTCCTGCATTTGGCTGACACTCCTCAGCCCAAGCCAAAGGATCCATTCTCCAAGAAGCAAAAATTCAAGGCTGATGATTTCTTCGGCGAGCACGTGTTCTTCATTGAATTCAACCCCTATGACAATGCTCGTCTTAGAAGGAAGCGTTTCTGGACTGCTAGTCAGGCCAACTTCTATTCCTCAGTGCTCTTCAACAAGGACAAAGTCTTCGATCATGAGCATATTCCTCATGTGGACATGGAATCCATGCCTTGCTTCTCTCAAGTCCTCAGCATGATTCATGATGCAGGCTTGCTAAATTTCTGCTCTGACATAGTTGATTGGAATGAAGAGCTTATTCTTCAGTTCTACGCAACTTTGCACATCACAGGCGATGCTGCTGACATCAACTCGTGGGTGTTGGACTGGATGACTGAAAACACTCATTACAAGGCACCAGCCTCTGAATTGCTTCGTGCCTTACCAATCAGTCCTCCACCTGACGGTGCTCGTTGTCTGTATATGAGCCTGAACTCACTGATCACTATATGAAAGTGCTCATGAAGTCGCTGAAGCCGGGTCAAGCTCCAAGGACCAAATTCCTCATGAAGGAATTGCTCTATGTGCCAAGAACAATCTACCGCATTCTGACGAAGACCATGAGTCCCATCAAGGCCATGACTCTTCCAATGAAGAAATTATCGGAATGATGAAGAATATGCTTTTCAACATCATGCATGGCATCCCCATAAATTATCATGATTTCTTCATGAGGACTCTGGTGAATGTTGCACTTTCACCATTTGAGCTGAAGCCTTACGCACCGTGGATCATGAGATTCCTCGGAACAAGGTCTTCACTCAACTACAAGGCAGATTTTCAGAATCACCTCAGCTACTTGCCCCCTATTGAAGTCCTCAAGCGGACAATTTCCTCATCTGATGAGAAGGGCAAGTCACCAGCCGTTATCGATGAAGGCATTCATCCATTGGATGGTCAGTTCCGCAAAGCTGCATCTTACTCCACCAATGATGACTCTGCCACTCATGATACTTCTGCCAATGCTACCAAGACAAGTCCTCAAGCTACTGCTCCTCATGTGCTGACTGATCGTGAACTGCTGATAAGTCTTCACCAGAAGGTGGATCGCAACCACAAGTGGGTTAAGCGTCAGTTTGGCTCTATTCTTCACAACATGACTTCTACACATAATGCAGTGAAGAAAAACCACTACTACCTCCATGAAGTGTTTGTTCGCACCTGGGCTATTCTATCATATCTATATGGTGAAGAAGATTGAAGCAAATTGGCTTCAAGGAAGACTTTGACTGGTCTGCACCTCCACCGAAGAGATTCAAGAAGGTCAAGGTTCCTTCCTTGGTGGCCAGCTCATATTCTTCATCACGCGCCACGGACGAGCATGAAGACTTGGACGGCACTGCAGCAGGCCCTACAAGAACTCAAGACCCTGACAACGCTAGCGCTCCTCCATCATCATGATATTCTTTAGGGGCGTTAGTCCTCAGTTTCAACCCTTTTGGTCATTCGATGACAAAGGGGGAGAAATTTGAGTTAGTCTTCAAGCGGGTCTATCTTATATGGCCGTTTTTTGCTAAGTTACAACTCTCGTTCTTCTGATGACTTTGCTGGATCGAGTTGTAATCTTAAACTCTATGTTGACCTGATACTTTTGTTGTGTTCTTCTGCATGCTTATTCCTTATTAATGTTAATGCACGCATGCTGAATTACATCAGTCACCATATTTCATCATGCATTTCAAATTCTTCATATTATATATCAAATGCGTGTATGAATTACAAGATATAGGGGGAGATCTCCATGATTATACTCTTCAAGTGTGCTCTGCTTCAAAAGAAAATTCCTCACTATGCACATCTTCAGGGGGGAGTTCTTCTATATCTTGAAATCAAATTCCTCAATATCAGTATTTACACTTCATATGCTTATCCCCGTTGAAAACTTAACCTATATTGTCATCAATCACCAAAAGGGGGAGATTGTAAGTGCATCTAGTGCCCCTTAGTGATTTTGGTGTATTGAAGACTTATAGGTTAAGGGACTGATGCGTTTGTGTGTGTACACAGGTCTATAAGTCTATGAGGAGTTTGATATTTACAGAGAAATTCGACCCCTAAAAATGAAGTTCTTCAACTGAAGACTTTGGATTTCTGAAGACTTTCTGAAGACTTTGAAGTGAAGAAATTGGTGTGACCTTGAAGACTTGGTAATCATTCAAGGAACATGATGCGTGAAGACTTTTGTTTTTATAGTTTCATTTTCTCTTTCTTGAGTCATAGGAAACACCGTACTATTAAAGGGGGTTGAGGAACTACTAAGGAAAAATTTCCATGTGATGCTCAACTCAAAATCCTACACCTACCAATCCCTTCGAGTGAAGCCATTGGAAATCTCATATAGTTCAGTCATATTCTTTAGTGATAGAGACGAAGTTCTTCTGGTCTCTGAGGAATTTGTTCTGACTGAGGAGTTAGGAATTCACCAGTGTGAATTGCCTACACAGCGAGGAACATGATAGCCATGAGGATTTTGATAGTCAAAATTCCGACCGTTGCTGTGCTATGTGCCAGCGGTTCCAAAATATCTACCCACCTAACGGTCATATCAGACAAGGGCATTTATGTCTTATCATGTTGGGCTGCTCCCTAGGCTATAAATAGCCGCCCCCTACAACCACTAGCTGGTTGGCTGCTCCGAGAGAAACTGACACTTGTCATTTGAGAGCATCCCGTCCTCCGAGGACTTTGAGCAAAAATCATCAAGTGAGGAAAACCCAAAACCCAACACCTACAAACCCAAAGTGATTGAGCATCACTGAAGAGATTGATCTTGCGTGGATCCGGCGCTTGTTTCCTTTGAAGACTGTGCTTCTTCCAGACGGTTAGGCGTCAAGGTCTAGAGCATCCAAGAGGAATTGTGGATCGCCGAGTGACCGAGTTTGTGAAGGTTCGAAAGTCACCTGAAGACTTACCACGAGTGATTGGGCGAGGTCTGTGTGACCTTAGCTCAAGGAGAATATGGTGAGGACTGTGTGTCCGGGACTGGGTGTGCTCGAGTTTAAATACTCAGCCGCTCCAACCAGATGTACAACTGAGACATCAGTTGGAACTGGTCTACCAAATCATTGTCTTCACCGAGCTTACTCGCTCTATTTCCTCAACTCTTTCATTTCCTCATGTCTGTTGTTGTGTGCCTATTCATATCTGTTTGAAGACTTTGACTAAAGACTGTCTCAATTTCCTCAGTTCAATTTCTTCAGTCTGTTCGTCTTCTTTCTTGTGTTATCCTGTGTTTACGCTTTCTGTACTCTGTGCTTGTCTTCATTTCATCGTGATGACTATGCTTATGTTCTGTTATGTTTATTTCTGAGTACTTATTCCGCTGCTAGTAGTTCTTCATTTAGGAATTTCCTCACCAGCAAATTCCTCAGTGAAGAATTCATAAAAATCGCCTATTCACCCCCTCTAGTCGATATAACGCACTTTCAGCAACCTTGATCGAGTTTTGCAGAGATGTGGAGAAACTAATCTTGTCTTGAATTGGGAGAAGTGTCACTTTATGGTTAATGAAGGTATTGTCTTGGGGCATAAAATTTCTGAAAGAGGTATTGAAGTTCATAAAGCTAAAGTCGATGCTATTGAAAAGATGTCATGTCCTAAGGACATCAAAGGTATAAGAAGTTTCCTTGGTCATGTCGGTTTTTATAGGAGGTTCATTAAAGACTTCTCTAAAATTTCTAAGCCTCTGACTAACCTCTTACAAAAAGATATTCCTTTTGTCTTTGATGATGATTGTGTAGAAGCATTTGAAATACTTAAGAAAGCTTTGATTTCTGCACCTATTATTCAACCACCTGATTGGAATTTACCCTTTGAAATTATGTGATGTTAGTGATTATGCTGTAGGTGTTGTTCTAGGACAAAGAGTTGATAAGAAACTAAATGTTATCCAATATGCTAGTAAAACTCTAGATAGTGCCTAGAGAAATTATGCTACTATTGAAAAAGAATTTTTAGCAGTTGTATTTGCTTGTGATAAGTTCAGACCTTACATTGTTGACTCTAAAGTAACCGTTCACACTGATCATGCTGCTATTAAATATCTTATGGAAAAGAAAGATGCTAAACCTAGACTTATTAGATGGGTTCTCTTACTACCAGAATTTGATTTGCATATTATTGATAGAAAGGCAGGTGAGAACCCCGTTGCAGACAACTTGTCTAGGTTAGAAAATGTTCTTGATGACCCACTACCATTAATGATAGCTTTCCTGATGAACAATTTGTTGGGGAACGTAGTAATTTCAAAAAAAAAATCCTACGCACACGCAAGATCATGGTGATGGCATAGCAACGAGAGGGGAGAGTATTGTCCATGTACCCTCGTAGACCGTAAGCGGAAGCGTTATGACAACGCGGTTGATGTAGTCGTACGTCTTCACGATCCGACCGATCCAAGTACCGAACGTACGGCACCTCCGAGTTCAGCACACGTTCAGCTCGATGACAATCCCCAGGCTCCGATCCAGCAAAGCTTCGGGGATGAGTTCCATCAGCACGACGGCGTGGTGACGATGATGATGTTCTACCGGCGCAGGGCTTCGCCTAAACTCCGCGACGATATGACCGAGGTGGAATATGGTGGAGGGGGGCACCGCACACGGCTAAGGAACGATCCGTAGATCAACTTGTGTCTTATGGGGTGCCCCCTGCCCCCGTATATAAAGGAGCGAGGGGGAGGTGCGGCCGACCCCCTTGGGGTGCGCCTGGAGGAGTCCTACTCCCACCGGGAGTAGGACTCCCCCCTCTTGCCTTGGTGGAGAAGGAAAAGGGGGGAGGAGAAAGAGGAAAGGGGGGCGCCGCCCCCCCCCCTTCCTTGTCCTATTCGGACTAGGGGGAGGGGGGGCGCGGCCTGCCCTGGCCGGCCCTCCTCTTCTCCCTCATGGCCCATTAAGGCCCATTAACCCCTGGGAGGGTTCCGGTAACCCCCCGGTGTTCCGGTAAAATCCTGATTTCACCCGGAACCTTTCCGATGTCCAAACATAGGCTTCCAATATATCAATCTTTATGTCTCGACCATTTCAAGACTCCTCATCATGTCCGTGATCACATCTGGGACTCCGAACAAACTTCGGTACATCAAAACTTCTAAACTCATAATAAAACTGTCATCGTAACGTTAAGCGTGCGGACCCTACGGGTTCGAGAACTATGTAGACATGACCTAGAACCATTCTCGGTCAATAACCAATAGAGGGACCTGGATGCCCATATTGGTTCCTACATATTCTACGAAGATCTTTATCAGTCAAACCGCATAACAACATACGTTGTTCCCTTTGTCATCGGTATGTTACTTGCCCGAGATTTGATCGTCGGTATCCAATACCTAGTTCAATCTCGTTACCGGCAAGTCTCTTTACTCGTTCCGTAATGCATCATCCCGTAACCAACTCATTTGGTCATATTGCTTGCAAGGCTTATAATGATGTGCATTACCGAGAGGGCCCAGAGATACCTCTCCGACAATCGGAGTGACAAAACCTAATCTCGAAATACGCCAACTCAACATGTACCTTCGGAGACACCTGTAGTACTCCTTTATAATCACCCAGTTACGTTGTGACATTTGGTAGTACCCAAAGTGTTCCTCCGGTAAACGGGAGTTGCATATTTCTCATAGTTACAGGAACATGTATAAGTCATGAAGAAAGCAATAGCAGTATACTAAACGATCAAGTGCTAGGCTAACTGAATGGGTCATGTCAATCACATCATTCTTCTAATGATGTGATCCCATTAATCAAATGACAACACATGTCTATGGTTAGGAAACATAACCATCTTTGATTAATGAGCTAGTCAAGTAGAGGCATACTAGTGACTATATGTTTGTCTATGTATTCACACATGTATCATGTTTCTGGTTAATACAATTCTAGCATGAATAATAAACATTTATCATGATATGAGGAAATAAATAATAACTTTATTATTGCCTCTAGGGCATATTTCCTTCACAATTAGCTGTCATAAATGCTTCTCGTACTGCTCCATGGTATGCTGATTATGATAATTACATTATTGCCAAATTTATACCACCTAGTTTCACATACCAGCAAAAGAAAAACTTTTTCTATGATTTAAGACAATACTTCTTGGATGACGCACACCTTTATAAATAAGGAGTAGATGGTGTTATTAGACGTTGTGTACCTGAGCATGAACAGGAATAGGTCCTATGCAAGTGTCACTCTGAGGCTTATGGAGGACACCACGCTGGAGATAGAACTGCACATAAGGTATTGCAATCCGGTTTTTATTGGCCTACTCTCTTCAAAGATGCACGTAAGTTTGTCTTGTCTTGTGATGAATGTCAAATAATCAGTAATATTAGTAGACGTCAAGAAATGCCTATGAATTATTCACTTGTTATTGAACCATTTGATGTTTGGGGCTTTGATTATATGGGACCGTTTCCTTCCTCTAATGGGTATACACATATTTTAGTTGCTGTTGATTACGTTACTAAGTGGGTAGAAGCTATTCCAACTAGTAGTGCTGATCATAACACCTCTATTAAGATGCTCAAAGAAGTTATTTTTCCGAGGTTTGGAGTCCCTAGATACTTAATTACTGATGGTGGTTCACATTTTATTCATGGTGCTTTCCGTAAAATGCTTGCTAAATATGATGTTAATCATAGAATTGCATCTCCATATCACCCACAGTCTAGTGGCAAAGTAGAACTGAGTAATAGAGAGCTCAAATTAATTTTGCAAAAGACTGTTAATAGATCCAGAAAGAATTGGTCCAAGAAACTTGATGATGCTTTATGGGCCTATAGAACTGCATATAAAAATCCTATGGGTATGTCTCCTTATAAAATGGTTTATGGAAAAGCTTGTCATTTACCTCTCAAACTAGAACATAAGGCGTATTGGGCCATTAAAGAGCTCAATTATGATTTCAAACTTGCCGGTGAGAAGAGGCTATTTGACATTAGCTCACTTGATGAATGGAGAACTCAAGCCTATGAGAATGCCAAACTGTTTAAAGAAAAAGTCAAAAGATGGCATGACAAAAGGATACAAAAGCATGAGTTTAATGTAGTTGATTATGTTTTGCTATACAACTCTCTCTTTAAGATTTTTTTGCAGGAAAACTTCTCACTAAATGGGAAGGCCCTTATGTTATCGAGGAGGTCTATCGTTCCGGTGCCATAAAAATCAACAACTTCGAAGGCACAAATCCGAAGGTGGTGAACGGTCAAAGGATCAAACATTATATCTCAGGTAATCCCATAAATGTTGAAACCAATGTTATTGAAACCGTAACCCCGGAGGAATACATAAGGGACATTTTCCAGAACGTTTCAGACTCCGAAAAGGAATAGGTATGTGGTACGGTAAGTAAACCGATTCCAAAATAGTTCTAATAGCAATTTTTCTCCGTTTTGGAATATTTAAAAAATTAGGAAAATAAGAAGTAGTCCAAAAGAGACACGAGGAACCAACGAGGGTGGAGGGCACGCCCTACCCCCTGGGCACGCCCCCTGCCTCATGGGCACCTCGTGTGCTCTCCGGACTCTGTTTTCTTGCACGATACTTTGTTTGGTCGGTAAAAAATCATTATACAATCTCCCGAAGGTTTTGACCATCGTATCCTGCAAATATCCTCTATTTTTGCTTTGAATTGTTTTTGCCGCAGATTAGAGCAGGATGTCTTCTCAAGAGTCAATCAGGGAGAGTCGTGTGTCTCATCCGACACTGGGACCAGGAGGAAACAGCGATGCTGACCACTTTGGGCCATCAACGGAGGAAGAGATGGAGGCCGACTTGAAGAGGATAGATGCCATGGAGGAGGATCAAGAAGTTACTTCTCATTTCCGAGCCGGATTCACGATGGGAGAACTACAGAGCTCAGCTATTCCAAACTTGGTCATCCCTTACAATGTTAGATTTCTTTCCTATGAGAATATGAAAAGGAGTGTTACTTGTTCTCCCGCGGCTATGCAACATCCTTGGGTGAAAGGAGCTTTAGCCGTCACGGGTAAGCTCCGTAAGGAAATAATGGACCTCAGGTAGCAAGTCAATAAGCTCGAGGAAGAGAATCGTATCCTGAGAGGCATCATCGCCAACAATATCACATCACCACCTCCGAAGAAAGAGACATAATCACATGGGTATGGGCACTCCCCTTGGCAACTGCCAAGCTTGGGGGAGGTGCTTGGGGGAGGTGCCCCAGTATCGTATCACCATCACACTCCTATCTTTACCGTTTTTCTTAGTTCGATCCTTTCGGTAATATTTTGATTTAATATAATAAATTTTTAGTGTGATCTAGTTGTGATCTTTGCTTTATGATCCTTCTATGTAATCGAGTCCTTGAGCTATATATAATAAAGATTAGTCTTGAGTCGAGGGCTTGGTTATTTTGCTATGATCTTGAGGGAATAATAAGAAAAA
This sequence comes from Triticum aestivum, assembly GCF_018294505.1. Taxonomy (NCBI): domain Eukaryota; kingdom Viridiplantae; phylum Streptophyta; class Magnoliopsida; order Poales; family Poaceae; genus Triticum; species Triticum aestivum. Next base: position 384,286,522 of record NC_057813.1, read on the forward strand.
AGAAAGAATAAAAAGAATTAAATAGATCATATTAATCTTATGGAGAGTAATGACTTCACATATAAAGAGTATGATGAATAAAGATTGTTGAGAGTTGACAAACATAGTTTTGGTCATCGTTGCAATTAATAGGAAGTAATAAAGAAAGAGAGGTTTTCACATATAAATATACTATCTTGGACATCTTTTATGACTATGAGCACTCATTAAAATATGACATGCTAAAAAGTTGATGTTGGACAAGGAAGACAACGTAATGGGTTATGTTTTCTTATATCCGAAATAAAGTATATTGTCATGGATCATCCAACATGTTGAGCTTGCCTTTCCCCCTCATGCTAGCCAAATTCTTTGCACCAAGTAGAGATACTACTTGTGCTTCCAAATATCCTTAAACCCAGTTTTCCATGAGAGTCCACCATATCTACCTATGGATTGAGTAATATCCTTCAAGTAAGTTGTCATTGTTACAAGCAATAAAAATTGATCTTTAAATATGTATGATTTATTAGTGTGGAGAAAATAAGATTTATACGATCTTGTGATATGGAAGTAATAAAATCGACGGACTGCATAATAAAGTTCCATATCACAAGTGGCAATATAAAGTGACGTTCTTTCGCATTAATTAAGATTTTGTGCATCCAACCATAAAAGCACATGACAACCTCTGCTTCCCTCTGCGAAAGGCCTATTTTTTATTTTTGTCTTATGCCTTATGCAGGAGTCATGGTGATCTTCACCTTTCTTTTTTACATTTTATCCTTTGGCAAGCACATTGTGTTGGAAAGATCCTGATACATATATTCAATTGGATGTAAGTCATCATGAACTATTATTGTTGACATTACCCTTGAGGTAAAAAGTTGGGAGGCAACACTATAAGCCCCTATCTTTCTCTGTGTCCGATTAAAACTCCATACCCATAAGTATTGCATGAGTGTTAGCAATTGTGAAAGACTAAATGATAGTTGAGTATGTGGACTTGCTGAAAAGCTCTTATATTAACTCTTTCCGATGTTATGATAAATTGCAATTGCTTCAATGACCGAGATTATGGTTTGTTAGTTTTCAATGAAGTTTCTGATTCATACTTGACACTGTGAATAGATTGTTACTTTAACATAAGAAGTCATATACATATATATATATATATATATATATATATATATATACATATATGTGTGTGTGTGTGTTGCTGTTTCAAGAATGATCATGATGCCCTCATGTCCGTATTTTATTTTATCGACACCTCCATCTCTAAAACATGTGGACATATTTTTTGATTTCGGCTTCCGCTTGAGGACAAGCGAGGTCTAAGCTTGGGGGAGTTGATACGAACATTTTGCATCATGCTATGATATTGATATTTATTGCATTATGGGTTGTTATTACACATTATGTCACAATACTTATGCCTTTTCTCTCTTATTTTACAAGGTTTACATGAAGAGGGAGAATGCCGGCAGCTGGAATTCTGGGCTAGAAAAGGAGCAAATATTAGAGACCTATTCTGCAGAACTCCAAAAGTCCTGAAACTTCGCGGAGGCACGTTTTGGAATTAATAAAAAATACTGGTGAAAGAATCAACCAGAGGGGGCCCACACCCTGGCCACGAGGGTGGGGGCGCGCCCTACCCCCTAGGCGCGCCCCCTGTCTCGTGGGTCCCCTAGCAGGCCTTCGGTGCCCATCTTTTTCTATATGAAGTCTTTCGCCCTGGAAAAAATCATAAGGAAGCTTTCAGGATGAAGCGCCGCCGTCTCGAGGCGGAACCTTGGCGGAACCAATCTAGGGCTCTGGCGAAGCTGTTCTGCCGGGGAAATATCCCTCCGGGAGGGGGAAATCGTCACCATCGTCATCACCATCAATCCTCTCATCGGGAGGGGGTCAATCTCCATCAACATCTTCACGAGCACCATCTCCTCTCAAACCCTAGTTTGTCTCTTGTATCTGATCTTTGTCTCAAAACCTCAGATTGGTACCTGTGGGTTGCTAGTAGTGTTGATTACTCCTTGTAGTTGATGCTAGTTGGTTTATTCGGTGGAAGATTATATGTTCAGATCCTTAATGCATATTAATACCCCTCTGATTATGAACATGAATATGATTTGTGAGTAGTTACGTTTGTTCCCGGGGACATGGGAGAAGTCTTGCTATATATGAGTAGTCATGTGAATTTGGTATTCATTTGATATTTTGATAAAATGTATGTTGTCTTTCCTCTAGAGGTGTTATGTGAACGTTGACTACATGACACTTCACCATTATTTGGGCCTAGGGGAAGTCATTGGGAAGTAATAAGTAGATTATGGGGTGCTAGAGTGACAGAAGCTTAAACCCTAGTTTATGTGTTGCTTCATAAGGGGCTTGTTAGGGGTATCTTCACCCCGACCAGTAGAGCAAAGAGTTGCTCCTCAACCTACTGAATCTACTGAAAATGTTTACTTTGAAATTCCTTTGGGTATGACAGAGAAACTGATAGCTAATCCCTTTATAGGAGATGGAACATTGCATCCCGATTTGCACCTAATCTATGTGAATGAAATTTGTGGATTATTTAAGCTTGTAGGTATGCTCGAGGATGTTATCAAGAAGAAGGTATTCCCTTTATCTTTGAAGGTAGAGGCATTGACATGGTTCAGGCTATGTGATGATATGGGATCATGGAACTACAACCAATTAGGAATTTCATCAGAAGTTTTATCCTATGCATCAGGTTCATCGTGATCATAATTATATATATAATTTTTGGCCTCGTGAAGGAGAAAGCATCGCTCAAGCTTGGGGGAGGCTTGAGTCAATGTTATATTCATGCCCCGATCATGAGCTCTCAAGAGAAATTATTATTCAAAAAATTTATGCTCGGCTTTGTGTCAACAATTGCTCCATGCTCGATACTTCTTGTACTGGTTGTTTTATGATGAAGACTATTGAATTCAGATGGGATTTATTGGAAAGAATTAAATGCAACTCTGAAGATTGGGATCTCGACGAAGGTAAGGAGTCAGGTATGACGCCTAAGTTTGATTGTGTTAAACCTTTTATGGATACCGATGTTTTCCGTGAATTTAGCACTAAATATGGACTTGACTCTGAGATAGTAGCTTCTTTCTGTGAATCATTTGCTACTCATGTTGATCTCCCTAAGGAGAAGTGGTTTAAATATCATCCTCCCATTGAAGTAAAAGTAGTTGAACCTATGAAAGTTGAAGAAAAGACTGTCACTTATAATGTTGATCCTATTGTTCCTACCGCTTATATTGAGAAACCACCTTTCCCTGTTAGAATAAAGGATCATGCTAAAGCTTCAACTATGGTTCGTAAGAGTAATACTAGAACACCTACACCCCCTGAGCAAATTAAAGTTGAACCTAGTAGTGCTATGGTTAAAGATCTCTTGGCCGATAATATCTATGGGCATGTTATTTACTTCTGTGATGAAGCTGCTAGAATTGCTAGACCCGATACTAAAAATAAACATAGACCTGTTGTAGGCATGCCTGTTATTTCCGTTAAAATAGGAGATCATTGCTACCATGGCTTATGTGATATGGGTGCTAGTGCGAGTGCAATACCTCATTCTTTATACGAAGAAATTATGAATGATATTGCACTTGCTGAGTTAGAAGGTATTGATATTACAATTAAGCTTGCCAATAGAGATACTATTTCACCAGTTGGGATTGTTAGAGATGTTGAAATCCTATGTGGGAAAGTTAAATATCCTACTGATTTTCTTGTTCTTGGTTCCCCACAAGATGACTTTTGTCCCATTATATTTGGTAGACCCTTCTTGAATACTGTTAATGCTAGGATAGATTGCGAAAAGGATATTGTTACGATTGGGTAGGGGATATGTCTGATGACTTTAACTTTGCTAAATTTCGTAGACAACCCCATGATAAAGAATCGCCTAGTAAGGATGAAATTGTTGGTCTTGCTTCTATTGTCGTGCCTCCTAATGATCCTTTAGAACAATATTTGCTAGACCATGAAAATGATATGTTTATGAATGAAAGAAGGGAAATAGATGAAGTATTCTTTAAACAACAGGAATCTGCAGAGGACTGTACGCTCGCCGCGGCGCCACCCTCTCGCATTGTCAACATGGTCAACAAACAATAGGAATCGGCAGAGGACTATACATGGAGAGGATGACAGTAGGGGCCCACCAAGTCCAAGGCTGGACGCATGGAAGTTCCTCATTTTTTGTTATATATACTCCATTGTCAGCGTATGGAAAAAGAAAATGCTTCCTCCTAGTGGTTTCCTCACATCTGGGACCCACGACATTGTCAACGTATATAGCCAATAGACAAGAGAACAACACAAGATCGGCTGACACCTCGGACATAGCTGCTCGAAAAGTAATTTTTTTTGTTATTGTTGAGATGAGGCAGGGTTTCAACTGGTCTGTGGCCCGTCTAGCCCAGGCTTATATTTTATATTCACCATATGACCAACCCAGCTATTTTTTCTTTGTGAAAATGAGCCCAGTTTATTTTTTTTGAAGAATACCCAATCCAGGCCTACTTATTTTTCTACACCCTGATGGGCTGCAACTCTTTTAAGACGCCTGCAAATCTTGAAAGTAATATGAAATGGGTTGTAAATATGAAAACAGATGACAAATTGGCAATTACTTTATAATTTCTGAATTTTTCACATTTTCAGATTCCTATTTCACTGGGCTTTAACCTAATTTAAATACATCTTCAAAGTACTTTAAATCTAGCTCGATATTTTGGTATTAAAAATAGTTGGAAACCACAGAAATATGCAACATTTTGTTTAATTTTTTAACCCTGGCCCTGGCCAACAAAAAAAATGGACTGCAATAAATTGCATAAGAAGTTGCAATGAGCTATATATAAATTATTTAAAAAATAGGGAATGGTCTGACTTGTGGGCCTATTAAGTTGACGTGTATGCAAGATTTTTTTACTTATTATATATGTCAACAAACGGTTCTAGCAGACGTAACCATTGGATGTCAATCCAACGGCCGTCGTGTTTCTTCAATCTCTGATCTTCTTGCTCCAGCCGCTAAATCCAGCGCCGGCGGGAACGCCTGCTCCCGCCTCCCGTGGCCGGCTGTGCTGCCGAGCTGGCCACACCGCCCCTACTACTCCCACGGCTGGCTAGGCCATCCCTCTACTCACCCACATCCCTCCACTGTTGTGGCTTTGTCGCCTCCGGGTCACTCCCTTCCTGGGTCTCGCCATCGTCCATCGCGCTGGTGTACTCGGCCCGGCGTGGTGAACATTGTCAACAAACGACAACATCGAAAGAGGGATGTACGTGGAGAGGCTGACAGTTGGGACCCACATGGTCCATGGCCGCACGCAAGCAAGTACCTCCTTATTACGCCAAAAATAATGAATACTCCCGCTGACAGCTCGGACCCACCAGCTATATCTTCACACGCAAGGAAGTGCCTCCTTATTACGCACAAAAAACTAATACCCCCCTGCTAGCTGGGACCCACCATAGTGGGAGGCTGACTTGTGGGCCTACTAAGTTGACGCGGACGGAGGGCTTTGTCAACTTAGTCAACAAACAATTCTATCACCAGCGACCGTTGGATTGTTAACATCCAACAGTCGTCCTGCTTCTTCAACCTCTTATTTTCTTGCTCCAGCCGTCCAAACCACCGCGTGCTATCGCCTCCTGTGGTCGGATGTGCTGCCGTGGAGGCCTCACCATCCCCTACTACTCCCATCGCTGGCCAAGACCTGCGGCGATGGCAGCCTCACACCGAAGCCGAACCAGTGAACCCTCGTACTCCTCTCTGCATGGGCATCCACTGCCAAGTCTTCCCCGGCTCTGCGCCATCCCCTTCCTAGGCCTCACCATCGTCCACCGCCTTGGTGCTCTCGGCATGGCGTGGTCAATGTGGTCAAGGAACAACTTCCATCGGAAGAGTACTGTACGTGGAGAGGCTGACAGCTGGGTCCACGGCCGCAGCAAGAAAGTGCCTCCTTATTACGCGCAAAATAATGATTCCTCCACCTGACAGCAGGGACCCATCGGACGGGCCACCGTATTTCGTGAAAAAAATGTTTCCCCCTGACTGCTGGGACCTACCGGCTACATCTTCGCACGTAAGGAAGTGTGTCCATATTACGGGCAAAAAAATTGATTCGCCCCCTGACTACTGTGACCCACCAGCTACATCTTCGCACGCAAGGAAGTGCCTGACAGTCGGGACCCACCTGGTCGAAGCGTACGTAGCATTTTCATTCTAGTCGCGAATGTGTACGTACATACTGGTTGATCGGACTGTCTGCAGGCTGCAACGATGAACCATGGCCATGTAAGGAAGGGCACGTGTTGTAGTAGAGGCGTGCACGTGTCGTAGTAGAGGCGCGCACATAGCATGTCACGCAGTCCCGTTAATATCGTGTACACGTACGTACAACGGCCAGGGTGCAAGAAAGTAAATATGGCCACGTACGTACATACGGGCAGGGTCTCGAATGCCTACTCGCGCATACGTACGGCTAGGGCTCGTGTACATGGTTGGGTCGGAACGGAGAAACTACGTCGTCGTCGTGTTCATCGGGAGCCAACCAGCTTGGATGGAACAGCCGATCGAAACGAGGCCTGGCATACCCCAGAACAGAGGAAACGGCCTTGTGTTCAACCGGCCACGGTCGAAACGGGATCCTGTTCATCGGGAGGGGTCTGGCATACTGCAAAACGGAGGAAACGGACTTCTCTTGGACCTCCTACGGTCAAAATGGGGCCCTGTTGATCGGGAGGTGTGGCATACTGCAAAAAGGAGGAAACGAACTTGTGTTGGAGCACTACGGTCGAAACAAAGGTCCTATTCATCAAGAGGGGTGTGGCGTACCGCAAAACGGGACTCCACGGGATACTGTTCATCTCCACCATCGACCGCCTCCACGGGTTACTATTCATCCACCGTCGACCTCCTCCAGCCTCCACCTGCGACTGTTCATCCATGGACTCCTATTCATACAACCTCCACCGCTCCTCCACCGGCTACTGTTCAACTAGCCCTCTCCACGGGGTCTGATACATCTCCAACGTATCTATAATTTTTTATTGTTCCATGCTATTATATTATCCATATAGGATGTTTTATGCATTTATATGCTATTTTATATGATTTTTGGGACTAACCTATTAACCTAGAGCCCAGTGCTAGTTTTTGTTTTTTCCTTGTTTTTGAATATCGCAGAAAAGGAAAATCAAACAGAGTCCAATTGACCTGAACATTGACGGAGATTATTTTTGGACCAAAAGAAGCCCACGGAGCATCGGAGATGGGCCAGAAGAGTCCCGAGGCACCCACGAGGGTGGGGGGGCGTGTCTACCCCCTGGGCGCGCCCCTACCTCATGGTCGCCTCGGAGACCCTCCCTGACTTGTCCCCGACGCCAAAACCTCTTATATATACAGAAACCCCCAGAACATAACCTAGATCGGGAGTTTCGCCGCCGCAAGCCTCTGTAGCCACCAAAAACCAATCAGGACCCTGTTCCGGCACCCTGCCGGAGGGGGGATCCCTCACCGGTGGCCATCTTCATCATCCCGGTGCTCTCCATGATGAGGAGGGAGTAGTTCACCCTCGGGGCTGAGGGTATGTACCAGTAGCTATGTGTTTGTTCTCTCTCTCTCTCTCTCTCTCTTGTGTTCTTGATATGGCACGATCTTGATGTATCGCGAGCTTTGCTATTATAGTTGGATCTTATGATGTTTATCCCCCTCTACTCTCTTGTAATGGATTGAGTTTTCCCTTTGAAGTTATCTTATTGGGTTGAGTTTTTAAGGATTTGAGAACACTTGATGTATGTCTTGCATGTGCTTATCTGTGGTGACAATGGGATATTCACGTGATCTACTTGATGTATGTTTTGATGATCAACTTGCGGGTTCAGTGACCTTGTGAACTTATGCATAGGGGTTGGCACACGTTTTCGTCTTGACTCTCTGGTAGAAACTTTGGGGCACTCCTTGAAGTTCTTTGTGTTGGTTGAATAGATGAATCTGAGATTGTGTGATGCATATCGTATAATCATACCCACGGATACTTGAGGTGACATTGGAGTATCTAGGTGACATTAGGATTTTGGTTGATTTGTGTCTTAAGGTGTTATTCTAGTACAAACTCTAGGATAGATTGAACGGAAAGAATAGCTTCATGTTATTTTACTATGGACTCTTGAATAGATCGATCAGAAAGGATAACTTTGAGGTGGTTTCGTACCCTACAATAATCTCTTCGTTTGTTCCCCGCTATTAGTGACTTTGGAATGACTCTTTGTTGCATGTTGAGGGATTGTTATATGATCTAAGTATGTTATTATTGTTGAGAGAACTCGCACTAGTGAAAGTATGAACCCTAGGCCTTGTTTCAAAGCATTGCAATACCGTTTGTGCTCACTTTTATCATTAGTTACCTTGCTGTTTTTATATTTTCAGATTACAAAAACCTATATCTACCATCCATATTGCACTTGTATCATCATCTCTTCGCCGAACTAGTGCACTTATACAATTTGCCATTGTATTGGATGTGTTGGGGACACAAGAGACTCTTTGATATTTGGTTACAGGGTTGTTTGAGAGAGACCATCTTCATCCTACGCCTCCCACGGATTGATAAACCTTAGGTCATCCACTTGAGGAAAATTTGCTACTGTCCTATAAACCTCTGCACTTGGAGGCCCAACAACGTCTACAAGAAGAAGGTTGCATAGTAGACATCAGAGTCCTGTTCAACCACCCCTCCACGGGCTACTGTTCATCTAGCCCTCCACCGGCTACTATTCAACCAGCCCTCCATGGGGTCCTGTTCATCCAGCCCTCCATGGGGTCCTGTTCATCCACCCCCAACCGGTCGATCGATCGGGGTCCTGTTCATCCAGCGGAAACGGCCTCTACTACCACGGGATCCTGTTCATCCAAACCCCCACCGGGAACAGTTCATCCAAGCCCCCAACAACGCTCACTGTTCATCAAGAGGTAGCATCGATCGGCTTCAGTTAGTAGCAGTAGCAAAGGAATCACTCGGGTTCAGTTAACAGCAAGGGATCGATCGGGGTTCAGTAACGTAGCTAGTACAATCGCTCGGGTTCAGTTAGAGCCCAACGTCTCGCTCGGGTTTAGTTAGAGCGCAACGCCTCGCACACACGTGTGTACGTGTACGAGAGAAACACGCAAACCTCTGTGCATCACTCGGCCCCGACCACCCACTGTAACCAGGAACTCCCCGATATTTTCCTCGCCCTCACTTCTACCACGTTTTTTCCGTCATGGACGGCCCAAAGAATATCATGCAGCTGCATCTCCGGCCTTCCCAGGATGAAAAGCCCATTTTCTGTCATGATTTTTTCTCATAGAAGTAGGAGCCCACCACATCTATGATGATACCGAGTTTTGTCACAATTATCGTCATAGAAGTGTCATAAGCATGACAGGAAAAAAATTTGTTCGGCCCAAAATGTCACGGATACTTTTTTTTTTGTAGTGCTTCTTGACCCTTTACTTTCTCTTCTTGCCCTCACCAGCCTCCTTTGGTTCAAGAGTGAACTCAATGGTTTCCTTTGTTGAGGCTCTAGCTTTGGACATTGGCACTCTCTTGGCAGGAGCCTTCTTGTTCAGACCAGGCTTAGTTGAAGCTGTTGTGCCAAATTCTTTCTTGACAACTTTCTTCTTGGAACTGATTTCTTCCTCGGCAGCAACATAGTCTTCATCTTCTGAATCTGAGTTTCTCTTTCTCCTTGTCCTTGTTGCTGCCTTGGGCAAGTTGCTTGGGGTACTTCTGCTACCCTCATCATAGCTGCCAGAGGGACTAGTGCCCTCACTCAAGTTAACTTGCTCCTCAGACTTGTTCTGGCTATCACTTTGATCTGACATGTCTGACACTGCAAGAAAGTTGACCCTGTGAATAGATGTAGATGAGATAGAGTGGATGAGCATCACAAGGTGCAGATATTTTGCAAAACAATTGAGTCAAAAACTTAGTTTTAATTTTCCACAGAAAGTATTCCAGAGCTACCGATTTGTTAAACTCGGTGACACCGAAGCAATATTAGAGTCTGAACTAGTGAGATCGGTCAGACCGAGACATAGTTTGGTGACTCTGAGATTGATAGGGTTTCACTGAGAGTTAAACTCGGTCACACCGATTTGTAAGTTTCGGAAGACGGAAAGTTGCAAGTGCAATGGCCTAAGCCAAATCGGTGAGACCGATTTCTACAATTCGGTCGGTCCGAGATGAGTTTGGCGGAAACCTAACCCTAAAATTTTGAATCAAATCTAATCTAAAGGAAGTTTTTATTGGATAGATTAATCTCATACGTGGTAAGAATCATGACATTGACTTTGTGCTTGGAGGTAACAATTGCACAAAGGATCGAACTCATACCCTAACCTGGCGATGAGCTTGCTATGGCGGCAATGGTGGTGAAGATTCTTGTTGACGGCGAGGAGACCAGCGGTAGGAGGTCACTGGTGAAGAGAGGACAATCTGGAGATCCGAGTCAGTAGAGCAGGATGCGCGCGGGCGAAGGGTTTCGGACAAATTTCCAAAATATGACCCGTGGGTATATATATCCTAACCCTGTCGGTGTGACCGAGTGGAATGACTCGGTGGCACCGATATGCAGAATCGCAAGCGGTTACTGCAACTCGGTGTGACCGAACTGTTCGAATCGGTTGCACCGAGATTGAAAACCTAGATCAACTCAGTGAACTCGGTATGACCAAAAGGAATGAATTGGTCGGACCAAAATACACAGAGAGGTTTTGGAAGTTTAAGTCTATGACGAATCGGTGACTCTGAGTGCTCCTCACCCAGGGGTTTGAATCTGACTTGATCAAACTTTGTGATGTAGCATGAATAGAGTTTGAGAAGATAAAAGCATAAATAGCTAGAGGAAGTTCTTAGGCATTCTTGTTCATCCATTTGGCAAAAGAAAAAGAGCCAAACAATCAAAGCAACAAATGGATGTCCTCGAATGAGACAAATATGCAATCAACATGCTCACACAATAAGATGGCCAATGAAATATGTGGCAAAGCATGCACAAACACTCTAGCATCTATCAAGCAATTGGCAATGACTAGGTCATCTATATATGAGTATATTGACTGAGGAGTCAAATGAGAACATTTGATCGTAGGTCATACTCATCGTTTAAGCACAAGTGGGGTTACCACTTTTACATAAAGCATTGTTGTGTTCACACCATTAGAGTTGCTTTAGCTCAATTCTTAGAGTAAAGTTCCCCCTAGATGTGATATCCCCCCTAAGAGGGATGAACTAACCTTGGGTTTTGTCGATGATGACTTCATGTAGATGTTGAAGATGTGGATGCTCAATGTTGATGTAGATCATTTGGAGCAATCCATTGGAGTGAGTTGCACTTTCAATACCTACATGGTTTAGTCCCACAAGGAACAAACAAGGATATCCATAGACACAGAGTGAAGTACACACAAGATGATGTCTATGAAAGCATTGATTACCTTGTCCCTTGTCTTACCAACAAGAGGGTTTGTGACTCCTTGAACTAGTGCAAGATTTGGAAGTTGTTTGCACTTGTCCTTGCCAACATAAATATGAGTGAAGTGTGTTGGAGAAGTCACCCTCAAGAACTCTCTAGTTCTTATTCTTCAGGATACACATCAACTTGATGGGAATCCTTGGAGTTGTAGTCATACTTGATGAAGTAGAACTTGATGTAGTCTTGGGAACCCACTTCACCAAGGCCTTAGGAGCTTCTTCAAATGCATCAATCTCCTCTTGAAGCTTGTCCTTGCCTTTTTGCTTGTGGTCTTGTGGTGTAAGATCATCTTGAGCTTGTGTCCCCTTGAAGGAAGTAGGATCATACTTCTCTTGTTGAGGAACAAACTTCGTCTTGGTGTATCGATCTTCTTCCCACTTAACTCCATTGGCATTGAACTTTCGTTCAAAACCAACACCTTGATTTTCCGGTGCCTTCCTTTCTTGCATACAATTTCCTCAAATTGCTTACTTTCGGCAAGGCTCTTGTAAACACCTTTCTCTATAATTCCCTTCAATAAGCTATTTTCTTGCTCAAGTGTAACTTGGCTAAGAGAATCATTGTGGAATCAAGAGAACTGCTAGAAGCAACAATATTGGATTTAGCATGATTATTGTTACTACTAGATGAAGAATCTTTCTTGTTCTTGTTGCTAGATTTTACTTGTGGCATGTAAGTAGACAAGAGTAAACGCTTGGCAATGTAAGAAGAACTTTTCTTATGAAGATCATCATTGATTGCTTTTAAGAACCCATACACTTTCTCAAGATTGAGCTTTTCAAAGCGTAGATTCTCATGAGTCTTCAAAAGCTATTGATGATCTTCTAAGGTAGTTTCATGAGCTAACTTAAGAGTGTTTAGTTCTTTAGTTAGACGCTCAATCTCCTTCTTATCATCGCCATTCATTTTATCTTGATTAGCATGATTAATAGCAAGTTCATCATAGTTTTCATCACTAGAGTTGTCAACAAGTAAATCATCACCACCTAGCAAAACATCTTCATCACTATTGAAATCAACATACTCGAGGTGTGATACCTTTGGGCCTTTAGCCATGAAGCATCTTCTAATTCCTTCATTTAGTGAATCAAAAATGCCATAGGAGTTGGTTGACACAAGTGCTAGACCGGCAACACCTTCATCTTGAGTATATTCGGAGTCGGAGTGATAACTTCTCTCGGAGTGGTGGTCGGAGTCGGATCCGGATACCCATTCACCAACATGAGCTTGATGTCTTCGTTTTGTATAACTCCTTGATGACTTGTCCTTCCTTTCCGAATCCTTGCTTCTGCGAGAGGTTCTTCGTTCATAACGATCATCTCTACTCCTTCTCTCCCTTGGAGGTGATTCTTCTCTTTTGCTTCTCCTTTTAGGTGATTCTTCTCTTCTTTTGTAGGGAGCCGCGCACTCATTGGAATAGTGTTCGGGTCTTCCACAATTGTAGCAATTACGCTCACGACTAGAAGATCTTTTGTCATTGTAGGACCTTGACTTGGAACTTCTTTCTTTGCTTCTACTCTTGTAGAACTTGTTGAAGTTCTTCGCCATTAGGCTCAATTCTTCATTGAAGGCTTGTTTCTCACTTGATGATGTAGGAGCATCACATGAGGCTTTGTAAGCACCACTAGACTTGTTGTGAAGCTCTTCTTTATCCTTGAGTGACATATCATGAGCAACAATTCTTCCAATGACTTCGGTTGGCTTGAGATCTTTGTAATTGGGCATAATTTGGATAAAAGTGCATACCGTATCATATTTTCCATCAAGGCTCTTAGGATCTTCTTGATGATGAATCTGTTGGTCATCTCTTCACTTCCTAAGCCGCCAATCTCTTTTGTGATGAGAGCAAGCCTAGAGTACATTTCAGCGACACCTTCACCATCCTTCATTTTGAACTTGTCAAGATGACTTTGAAGCACATCCAATTTGGATTCCTCGACGGAGTAGGTACCTTCGTGCATATCAACCAAAGTATCCCAAATTTCCTTTGCATTCTCAAGACGGCTGATTTTGTTGAATTCTTCGGGGCATAATGCGTTGAAGAGGATATCGCAAGCTTGAGCATCATATTGCAACATCTTCAGTTCTTCCACGGTAGCTTCACGATTCGGTTCTCTCCCATCAAAGAATTCACCTTGCAAGCCGATACACACAATAGCCCAAACGGTGGGGTTATGTCCAAGGATATGCATTTTCATCTTATGCTTCCAACTAGCAAAATTAGTACCATCAAAGTAAGGACCTCTACGGTGGTAATTTTCCTCGCTAGATGCCATACTCTCCTAGGTTGTGAAACCAAGGCTATGATCACCAAAGCTATGGAAATCAAGGAAAATGGAGACCAAAGCGCTGATACCACTTGTAGGATCGAAAGTATGTCTAGAGCGGGGGGGGGGGGGTTATTAGACTACCTGACCAAATAAAAATCTAGCCTTTTCCCAATTTTAAGTCTTCGCAGATTTTAGCAACTTATAACAAGTCAAGCAAGCAACCTACACATGCAATTCTAAGAGTATAGCAGCGAAATGTAAATCATTGCATATGAAGGTAAAGGGGAGGAGTTTGAAGGGAGCAAACACAATGTAGACACGAAGATTTTTGGCGTGGTTCCGATAGGTGGTGTTATCATACATCCACGTTGATGAAGACTTCAACCCACAAAGGGTAACAGTTGCGCGAGTCCACGGAGGGCTCCACCCACGAAGGGTCCATGAAGAAGCAACCTTGTCTATCCCACCATGGCCATCGCCCACGAAGGACTTGCCTCACTAGGGTAGATCTTCACGAAGTAGGCGATCTCCTTGCCCGTACAAACTCCTTGATTCAATTCCACAATCTTGACGGAGGCTCCCAAGTAACACCTAATCAATCTAGGAGACACCACTCTCCAAAAGGTAATAGATGGTGTGTTGATGATGAACTCGTTGCTCTTGTGCTTCAAATGATAGTCTCCCCAGCACTCAACTCTCTCTCACAGATTTGGATTTGGTGGAAAGATGATTTGAGTGGAAAGCAACTTGGGGAAGGCTAGAGATCAAGATTCTTGTGGTTGGATTGAAATGTCTTGGTCTCAACACATGAGTAGGTCGTTCTCTCATAAAATGAATGCTGGAAGTGTAGGCACATTCTGATAGCTCTCTCCACAAATGGAGGAAGGGTGGAGGGGTATATATAGCATCCACACAAAATCTAACCGTTACACACAATTTACCAAACTCGGTGGTACCGAATAGTGAAACTCGGTCAGACCGATTCAGTTCAAAATGTGAACGTTAGGCTTTTCGGTGGGACCGACACGATCAACTCAGTGGGACTGATGTGCTAGGGTTAGGGCATAACTTGATCTCGGTGAGACCGATTTCAGTAATAGGCAAACAAAGAGTTGGGCAGGCAAACTCGGTGGGACCGATCGCTCATTTCGGTGAGACTGAAACGTTGTGGAAAGGAAACAGAGAGTTTGCATTGCGAACTCGGTGGGACCGATCGCTCATTTCAGTTAGACCGAAACGTTACGAAGGGAAACAGAGAGTTTGCAATCCTATCTCGGTGAGACTGAGATCCCTATCGGTGAGATCGAACTGATTAGGGTTTCTGGCTATGGCTATGTCAAAAGAACTCGGTGGCGCCGGATAGATCAAATAGTTAGGGCCGAGTTTGACTTTAGATTTAGGACATATGTGGAATTGAGAAAGTGATTGAGGGCTTTTGGAGCATATCACTAAGCATTTTGAGCAAGCAAGCCATTAAGCAACACCTCATCCCCTTTTAATAGTATTGGCTTTTCCTATGAGCTCAACGTGATCTTGGATCACTAAAATGAAAAAGTAGAGTCTTGAGCTTTTGCCAATATGTGTCTTTAGCATTTTGAGGGGTTCACATATCTAGTCCATGTCATGCCAATCACTAAACTGAAATGATCATCTTAAAAGAGTATTAGTTCAATGAACTATATGTCATTAAGAATTAGCAAAACCACCCAGGGATTAGTTGCACTTTTAGTGTACGCAATGGCGATATTTGGTGTCAGGTTCTTCACATCAATTCAAGAATTCAACGGCGATGACTGCAGCTCCAGGGCGCTGGTCCTTAGGAGCACGTGCACGAAGACTTCCCAGCTGTCTCGAGAAGGTCATGCCGACTCCAGTATGGGAGCGGCAACAGCGGCGCGTCGGCGGCTCATTTTGACGGCGGCAATGGTCGTTCGGTGGTCCATAAACCTCAATGTAATTTTTACTATGTTTGGTGTGATTTATACTTCCGATGAATCTTTATAATAGATGTGATCCTTTTCAAGAAAAAGAGGTGTGTCGTATTTTATGCTCTCGTTGGAATGCACAGATTTTTTGTCGGTGGCTATATGGACCAATAGGACGAGGCGCGGGGTATCCTGGCGTCGGTCGACTGAGACCGAATTTCGTGTTTTGACCCTTTTTAGAAAGTATTTCAGGATCTGGTCCCAGTTTGAATTTTTTTCGAGATTTGACCCTTTTGCCTACCGCCAGGGCATCTGGCGGTAGGGTTAGATAGCCTACCGCCAGGTCCCATGGCGGTAGGAAACTTATCCACGTCAGCATGCGGAGACGGCGTCGTCCCCCTCCGTCGCACCCTACCGTCATGGGCCCTGGCGGTAGGCTGTCTACCTTACCGCCAGGGGCCCTGGCGGTAGGGTGCGGGGAAGTTATTTCGCCCGAGACCGCGCCCCTTCCCTTCTCCCACCCCTCCCCTCCCCCAAGTCGGCAGTTTCTCCTTTCTTTCTCCCCCAAGTCGCCCCTCTCTCCCTCTCTCATCTCCTCCACTCCCCCCCTTGGATCTTCACCGATTCTTCACCGTTTTGGCGGATCGAGATGGCCCCGAGGAGAGAACCGTAAGCTCCTCCGATCCCTCCAATTAGTTTTTGCAAACTTGCTACCGATTCGACGCATTATTTGCTTGAAATCCCTCATGTTTTTGAACTTAGATTGATTTTTTTCACCTAAGATCGATTGTAGTAGTTGTTCTTAGTTCTTTAGTAAGTAGTGGTATTGGATATGTACTCTAATCAATAGTTCATATGTTAGTGTGAAGATGAACCCTAGTTCATAATTTTTTTTGTTAAAAAAATTATGATGTATTGTTGATAAAGGGATGAACCCTAGTTTGATGATGCATGTTGATATGATGATATGCTCTAGTGTGAAGATGAACCCTAGTTTGATGATGCGTGTTGATATGATGATATGAAGATATTGTTTGGAAAATTTTGTTTAAAAATATGAAGCTATGATGTATGTTGGAGGTTTTTTTTATATGATGCATGTTGATATGATTTGATCCATCATGTGTAGTAGATGTTGTTGGAGGAATATGCTTAAAATTTGATCTTGATATGATTTGAGTTCATTGTTTGTTTATGTATGCTTATGCTTATGGTGCTTTTGTTTATGAAACTCTATTAAGGCGGCCACCTCTTGCGGACAACATCGGCCCACGGTACTGCATGCTGGACTGGGCATTCGACAAGGGTCATCGTGCCCGTTTCATAGAGAACGAAGAGGTAAGTGATATGAAAGAAATTTTGATCAAAGTTCTCGGATTGATGAAAATGATTTCCTAACTTTTTGGCGTTCACTTTTTAACAGACGCTCCAGCCACTGCGCATGAGGGGTCACGGGGTTCATGGGCATATGGACTACGACGAGCGCTACGCGCCGTTCTTCAAGAGAGCCCGTCTGTTGGATTTCGTGCTGCAGTTCAAGCGTCAGCCGCTGACGCTTGTCCACGCGGCTCTCACAACTCTGATTGACCGTTGGAGACCGGAGACCCATTCTTTCCATCTTCCATGCGGGGAGATGACGGTGACCCTAGAGGACTGGGGGATGATTGTTGCAATGCCGATCGAGGGTCATGCACTCACCGGTCAAGTGGAGAGGGCCAACTGGCAGGAGAGGGTCACCACCCTCATCGGCGACTGCCCCGGTGCCAAGAGTAACCGTACATCCGGTGTGCCGTTGCCCTGGCTCTCGGAGCACCGGAGGACATGCCCCCAAGGCGCAGATGAGGCGACTGTGGAGTTGTACACGAGGGCCTATCTGTGGTATATTCTCTCGGAGGTCGTGTTTCCAGACAGCTCCGGGAACTCTGCCAACTGGGCGTATCTGTTCTTCCTAGCGGACTGGGATGCAGGGTACAGTTGGGGGACGGCATCTCTCGCCTACCTATACCGTTCGGTAAGAGAGTGTCTAATTGCGTACCTACCTACGAAAGTGTGTCCATGACATTTTCTTATATCTGATCCTCATTTGATGTTTTGCAGCTTGACGACGCAACGCAGAGGACGGGAGACAAGTCCAATATGGGTGGCTTTGTCTGGGCCTTCTCCATTTGGATGTGGGAGCGGCTGCCGGTGGGGCGTCCGGAGAAGTTGCCAAGACGCCCATGGGAAGACTATGGCGAAGAAGGCGACGAGACTCGAAACCCCACCGTAGCTTACGAGTGGGACGTTGTCAAACTCTACACGGGCCTAAACAAGACTTCGTACAAGACCTACACCAACGAGTTGGACGCTTTGACGCATACACAGGTATATGAACTCGCCCAACACCTTTCTCTTTGATTCCGCTATTGACCAAGAGTGCGAACTTACCAAGGTATATGTAATAGGTAATCTGGTGGCCGTATCGACAAGAACGAGAGTGGGACTTTGATCTGAACGTGATGTGCGATGCGGACCGTGGTCTCTGGCGGTGCATCGTGCCCATGATCTGTGTGTACGCCGTCGAGTGGCATTTGCCACAATGCGTGGCCACGCAGTTTGGGATTTATCAGCATACCCCACCGGGCCAGCCCACCGATACCGGCGGCCACGCGCTCCACCTGTGAGCTCTTTGTTCTCCGTGAGATTATCATGTTTCTTGTTGCTTATGATGATCTCATTGCGCTTATGATGATTCTTGTTGCTTATGCCTTGCAGCATGAGCCGACAGAAGAATCAGTCAATCACAGACTGGGGAGAGGAGCATAAGACTCATGTGACGGAGTGGAACCGACGGAGGTGGCGTAAAGACGTGGAGAGGAGAGTGACTAACTGGGATGATTACCTGGGCCGACACATGAGGTGGTATGATGATGGCCAGAAGCACCGTCTTCGTCTCAGGCCTCGATGGACGGCGGAAGACATCGCGGAGCTGGAGTGGGCTGACCCCGATGAACAGGCATACCAGACCGGCATCAGAGACATGCACAGTGGATTTAGGGAGTTTGCACCCCTCATCAACAGAGTGGTACGTTTGAACCGACGGTCGCATTTAAAATATTTTATTCGTCAACGTGACTGACTTATGCCGTTGCAGTCCGGTGAGCTGAACAGATGCATCTTTGAAGCCTCAGATGCACTAGGTCATCTTCCCGGGAGCGTACAATCTGAGACCAGAGTCAGGGGGACGATGAAGGTACAATTTCAGTCTCCTCGGAACAGATGCATCTTGTTCACTTGCAGTCAGTCGATCTGAACTTATTATGACCTTGCTTCATTGTGAGTGCAGAAGTTCGTGCAGCGTTGTCGCAAGCTGGTAGGGCTTCTTGGGTGTGCTGGAGCTGGGTCAGTTGAAGCTCATCAGCCTGTAGCCACACAGGGTATCATCGGCTCATCGAGCCATGCTCCCTCGTCGTCTAGGTTGGTTGGAGAGGAGGAGGAGAAGGAGGAGGAGGAGGAGGAGGCCATATATGAAGAAGGGGAGGAGGAGGATGAGAGCAACGGGGAGGAGGAGTACGATGAAGATTATGGACCTCCAGCAACTCAAATGTCTCAAGCATCTCAGCTGCCGAAGAAGAGGAATCCGAAGAAGAAGGATTTGCTGAGTCCGGACCCTTTCCAGAGACCGGTTCCTCGACGGCCCAAGAAGAAGACCGAAGAGAATCGTTCAAAGAGTAACGAGGACCGTACCTCCAAGAGGGGAAGGAGCAACTGATTATGCTCTTCGATAGTTGGCTCTTTTAGTTTCGTTGAACTTCGTTTGATTGAACTATTCGGGTGGTTATGAAGCTACGTGGAACTATGTGTTTGCTATTTGTGGATCTATGTGTTTGCTATTTGTGAAACTATGTGGAACTCCGTTTACTAATTAGTTGAAGTTCGTTTGAAATGTTCTATGCACTTCAAATTTGTTAATGTGTATGTGATGCTCAAGTTTAATTGTTTGAGATCTGTGATATTGTTGTCATATTTGTGAAAATTGCTATAATATTATTGTCATATTGAATTTGAAAAGAAGCAAGCAAATGAACTTAAATTCATAAAACACAGAACCCTACCGCCAAGGCCCCTGGCGGTAGGGTCAGACAGCCTACCGCCAGGGCAACTCAATTCTTCGTTACAGAATCGTTACACTGAAAAAACAAGACCCTACCGCCAAGGCCCCTGGCGGTAGGGTCAGATAGCCTACCGCCAGGGCAACTCAATTCTTCGTTACAGAATCGTTACACTGATAAAACAAGACCCTACCGCCAAGGCCCCTGGCGGTAGGGTCAGACAGCCTACCGCCAGGGCAACTCAATTCTTCGTTACAGAATTGTTACACTGAGACAGGACCCTACCGCCAGGTGCTCTGGCGGTAGGTTTGGACAGCCTACCGCCAGGCCTCCTGGCGGTAGGTACTTATCCACGTCAGCGCAGTCAAACGGCCGCCGTCCCCCTCCGTCGCACCCCTATCGCCATGGGCCGTGGCGGTAGGCTATCTAACCCTACCGCCATAGGCCCTGGGGTAGCAAAAGGGTCAAATCTCAAAAAAATTTCAAACAGGGGTCAAATCCTGAAATCCTTTCCAAAAAGGGTCAAAACACGAAATTCGGCCGTCGACTGACCCGGTTGTTTATGGATAGCTGCCTTCTAACCGAAAATAGTCGGCGGGGGTATCTTGGCCAATCCGCACCAACCGGCACACACGGAGAGAGCAGAGCAGAGTGCGCGCAGAAGAAACTCGAGAAAGCATTTAAGAAAGCGAGACCTCGCAGCAGAGCAGATCGAACGGAAGTTGTCACCCAGCTCCACCAACTTCTTCCAGGCCAGCCAGCTCAGCTCTCCCACACACACTCGCTGTCAGATCCCGAGAATGGCGGTCGCCGCTCAGCCGCTGCTGGCCTCCGCGCTCCTCGCGCTCCTCCTCGCCGCCGCCTCCGCTGCCGATACTAAGAGTACGTCTCTTACCGTCTCAGTCTCACCCCTTGCACGATCGGCTCTCTGTTGCTGTCGCCTGCTGCATTTCCTTAATTTCTGCTTTTCCTACTGAGCGTGCACTCCGGTTGCCGACCAGGTGTTTGGATCTGAGCTCTAGCTTCAGCTGCCCTTCGGCGCACGCAGACGACGCCGGCCTTGAGGTCTTCGTTCGGGTCGTCGAGCTCGTCGAACGCCATATCAGGGTCGGCGTGGATCTCGAGCCTGGGCATCTATTTCTGTTTGTTAGATATATAAAATGACATGTTGGTGACGGTCTACTAATTGTTCTTGAAATCCAACTAGAAGCCTTTGGAATTCTGAGTGTGGAAATCCAATGACACAACTGTTAATCGTTGTTATGTAACTCATCTACACATCACTTATAATACACTAACAAAAATGCAGAAATGTTGCTTAATTAGCGTCCTGGCAAAAAAAAACATGGTTTCATTATGTTTTCCCTAGAAAATAAATTATTCTTTAGTGTGCTCAGCACATCTATTAATCATTTTTACAAACTGTAGAACACCCAGTTTTTTCTGCTGCTGTTTTTAGACTCCAGATCTGGCCATGTACTTTTTTTAAGAGTAGACGTAGTTCCCGTTATGTTTTGTCTTGTTTGTGAACATGCAAAAGCTTTGCATGTTGATGTATCAGAATAAGAAATGTGCAACCAAACAGCTAGGTCTCCGGCAACCAACAACATCCCAACCATCACAAATGACGATGTCCGTGGAACCTGTTGGCTATCCCCAAATCAGCCATATCTTTGATCCTGTCATTGTAGCTCTGTACTTCTCAGCTTATCTTTTAATCTACGTGTATTCTGCTCCCTCCTGATGATGCAAACAGAGTATGTGCCTTCCCTTTGGGCATTTGGCTTTGGGTGCACCGCCCTGATTTTGAAATGATCAAGTAACACTGCGAAGGCCGCTGATTGTTAATGGTTCTTCATAGTGCTTGTATTCCTAGCGCGTACCTATTTTGTGTGCGCATATTGTGAACCAGCTCTGATTTTTAGTTGCTTATTTATCATTTTTGTCCTGCAGAAGGTAGTTGCTTTACTATAGAGAACTAATAATCCAATCCAAGTAAAAATCTCTGAAATTAGCTTAAGGCCCAAGCTAAAAGATACTATATTCCTAACTTAGATGAGAAAGTTTCAAATCGAGAGGTCACAGCCAACCTTTCCCAAACTTGGTGCTGGGTTGGTCATGTATTGTGCATAGATAACACGCACCAGTCACCACCTCTTGCACAACTGAATGCTGGAATTTGTAGTATTACTAACATGTCATCCTTGAATTATCTCGTTTACAGATAACCCTGCCGATGAGCTTGTGAGCTTGATCAACTCCAACCGTACCGCCAGCAAGGCATCAAATCTTGCTGATAATCAAGGTCTTGGATGCATTGCTCTGCAGTACATAAAAGCATATAAGGGTCAGTGCGACCAGGTGGGTGGAAACAAGAAGCCCGTGGATTCCAGTTTCATCGACACATTTGCCCCAAATTGTGGTGTCCAAGCTGCAAGCCTTGCCAAGATCACTGGGAGGCTCCTGGCGTGCCAGCCAAGCTACCCACCTCCAGCGCAGGCCTTCGACATGCTCATTGCTGATGAGAGGAGCCTCCAAGTACTGCATAGCAAGAACCACACAGAGGTGGGGGCGGCTGTCACCGGCACTTCTGGCGGCGGTCCGTATTTCTGGTGTGTCTTGTTCAGCAACGGGAAGCCCAACTCGAGCTTCACGGTAGAAGGGGGTGTTCCCAAGACTGCCCATCCTGGATGCTTCAGCGGCAACAATGACGAGTGCAGTGGTGCCATTTCGACCGGTGTGGGTGCATGGACACTGGTGTCGGCCACTCTTTTTGCTCTGGCTGGCGCCTTTACTTTGTGAGCTTGTGCAGAGATGCATCGGTGCACCATTCTTTTGCAGATTTTCAGATCTGGTAGAGCACACTAGTTGCAGTGCCTCTACTTCATCGCAATTCTTTTGCTCCTTTTAGCAGGTGATTTCTGTAAGGACTAAAAGGATAATGGTTTTCAACATTTGTGACAACGAGTTTACCTGTGCAGGTTGTTAATGCATTTTGTGTGACCGTTGGAGTTTCGCAGTGTTTTTTTCCAGGAAGGCCATCATGCCTAGCTTAGCTTTATTGATAACTTAAACAGAACTTACATCGTCCACAAAATTAGCAAATAAGCAGCTAGGCGATCATTGTCCGAGGTATAATGTCGGAGCTAAATCCGGCAATCTCTCGGTAGTGTATCCCTACGCTGCATGGTAACATGAGGCATAGGCACGGTCGAGCTGATACCCTACTCCTGCTCATGTATACTGCGATTGGGGTGGGTGGGGTTGTACAAAGTACATGTGAATATCAAGGGATTGTATGTATGCTATGGACAAGCCCGGCCTCCGGCTTATATGACATGAAAGAATTCCTTATTTGACCCTTTTTTAAAATATGGTTCCCTATTTGGCCCTATAAAACGAAATCTTCCTTATTTGGATGTTGGCTTAAATTTTGTTTCCTATTTGACACTTTCGTACATTTTTCCATCCAGTAGTGTTAACTGGCACGTGCAAAGACAGTTTTGCCCTTGGTAGTAGTTTGTCAACAAAAATGGAAAGAGAGGTAGCGCCGCTCCTGTGTTGCTGGAGGCAGCCATGGGCTCGTGTACGCTGCTGCCATGAGCTCGTGTACACCAGCGGTGCTGGGTTCTGCGTCACGCGCTGCCGGAGCGCTCGCGCTCCGCGATGTGTAAAGGCTTTGGAGTTTTAGCAATTAGTATAGGGACGTAAAACTGGACAGAGAACAATTAGAATCCTACATGGATACGTAATGTATACAAAATCGAATAAAGCTAGGAGATCCCCGTTCGGGTTGCACACGTGTTTACGTGCATGTCTCATGCACATTGTGCTTTTTTTCTGACCTGAGAAAGAGAAATAAAAACGTCACTTCGAACAGTTCGACTACATCGACCAGTACAGCCACCAGATCTTCAACATGCTCGTGCTCGTCGGCGCGCTCAGGCAGTACACCGCCACGGCCAGAGCCGCCCACGCGTTGCACGATGTGACGATGATTTAATCGTGTACACGTGGGTAGTAACTATTCTTTTTCCTACAGCGAGTACTATTTTTTATGTATATAGTACTATTTTTTAATTATTGAACTACACCAAAATATATCACTTTTTTTGGGCGAACAAAAAATATCACATTACCTCTGCGTTTGCATGTAAATAATCAGGTCACATTCTACAGAAGGGGCAAAATGGTCTTTCTAGGTCATACTTAACACCGCTACTTGTCAAAACTAACGGAAGTGGCACATAGGGAACAAAATAAAGTTAGAGTGTCAAAAAAAGAAAAAAGATGTTTTATGGGCCAAAAAAGGAAGCAAAATTTAAGAAAGGGTCAAATAAGGAATTCTCTCATATAACATACCCGGGGTCCTAGGTTACATACTGTAGTCGGCTACACTGGTGAGTCCTTCACAACTTTATATCTTTGGCTTGTATATAAGTCTTTCAGAGTCTTCGTATAATGCATCATGGGCCGTCCAACGTGGCCCAGGATGAAACCTTCCTACGTATCCTCAACCCGGCCCACCAGGCCGGGAACCGATGTGGTCAGATCCTTGGGCCAGGACACCGTCAATAGCACTGATTTTCAAGCTTGGTTGCACCTTGGTCTCATCCGAGCTGCACGTCGTCTTTAGTTAACGAGGTTGAAACTAGCTCGATGAAGCTTCCCAAATAGTGCCTTCGTGCAACCAGCCTCTAGCTGTTGGGCTGCATAGAATATAAACATTAATTATAAACTTGGAAATAAATAATAACAAAATTATTATTGCTTTTAGGGTATATTTCCAACACGCAGCCATCATGAGCGCTCACCATCGCCGTCGAAATGTCACGGCGTGCAGCAACGACTGTGGGGCACTATGGCTTGGCACATTCGTCAGCATAGAGCAGGAGGTGCACACGAACGACGCGACAACAGTCTGCTACTTTGGCAGTCGAGCGAAGCTTAACTTTCCCCTCAGCGATCGCGCCCAAGACTACATTGAGCCTCCAGTTAGAATGTTCTCTCGCCGACGAGAAAGAGAACCGCATGGCCGTGAACTAGCTCGAGGCCAAGCGCATCGATAAGACCTATATGGCGGAGCTCATCACAAAGAATATGCATCTTGTCGCTGAGAACCAAGCGCGGTCTGAGTTCAACAAGAATGACGTGATTTGGGACAAGATATTGGCTGGGCCCTCCGACGAGGATGAGGAGACGTTGTTGTCTCGGCCTAGCAACAATGACAATGAGCCCGGTCCCTCCGATGGTGGTGGTGGATGATCCCTATCTTCTCAGACTCGGACGACTTCAACGTGTTCTGCGCCAACTATGGTGATGGCAAGTATAGCTTACATTTGTTTGATATGCTATATCTAACGATAACCCGTCTAATTATGTTATGTATGATGTGCAACCTTTTTGTTAAATAATGTAATCAAGTAGTTTAGATTTGTCTTTGAAATGAATGTTTATGAAAAAAATCAGAGAGTTAAGTTTTAGGATAACTCCTTAAATTTGAGGAGTTAAGGTTTGAGGAGGCTTTGGACGGGCTAATTTTTAGAGATTGAGATGCCCTCCCCGTCTCAACTGGCCCGGTCCATGACCTAACCTTTTAAACCCCAGGTTGACGCAAAGAGAGGAAGGAAAATCAATCACTAACCCCTCACGCACGCAAGCCTTTTCACCCATTCTCCGGCGGCGGCAGCTATGGCGGCGGTGGCGGCAAGGTTCGGGCTCCGACGCATGTTCTCCATCGCCGACTTCGCGACGCCGAACGCGCGCATGTTCTCCATCTCGGCCTTCGCGCCGCCGAGCCCGCCCACGCCTCCCCCGAAGGCCGACCCCTCCCCCAACCTCTTCGTCTCCGGTACGATTGTTGCCCCCCTCTTTCCTTGTTCCATTCGCTCCTGTAACCACACTCAGGCCTCGATCCCCGCCAGAGATTTTGCTCGAAAGCTCGCTTTTGAGTGCGAGAAAATGGTATCCAGTCGATTAGGGTCAGATATCATGCCATGATGTGATGTTGCTAATTAGGTCTCTGCTTAGCCTTATAGATCCGTTCTTGCTAGATGTGCAGCAACGAATTAGGAGATATGATGCTGATTCCTTTCTTGTTCAATGTAAATTTATTACAATTACATGTGGAGGGCACTTTAACTGTAGGCGGTTCAAATCCTTGATGTGGATTATACATTTTACGACATTATTAATCTGGTTCTATTAGTTCCCCGATATTTTTTTTTCTGCGGGGAATGTCTGGTTTTATTTAAGCATCAACGCTACAATCATTACACACAAAGAAAACAAAGAGTTCATAACACTAGCCAGACAACAGATTGCCAGGACACACCACCAGAGTTCATGACACTAGTCAGACGATGAGCAGCAGTATTCGCATCCTGCCAAACTGACAGTCTGCCACCACCTATCTCCACCAACAGAGAGCTAGCTGTGGAAAAATCCTTCTCTACAGCCCTAATCTTGGCCACTGCATTCATGCTATCCAGCTCTAGCAGAAGTTTATGGGCTTCCAGCTTCTCAGCAAGGACGAGACCATCTTCTTCGATATGAATAGTGCACCATGTGAATTGGTTTTGAGCCAGTCTGGGGAGGAGTGTTCCAGCGCTTGGGTTCTTGCCTGCTCCTTGCCACCTGGATATGCTACAGATCGAGCTCCATTCCTCTACCGATTTGTGAATTTCGGCAGCGGCGCACTGTGACTGATGAACACAAGGACTCACCATGTCTTATAGCATTACACATACGCACCAGCTCCTAACATGTTGTTAGGAGGAGCCTTGCCTTGACTTCTTTCGAGCTACCAAGAGAAGTTAGGAACCTCCGCCGCAATAATTGGATGGCGCTCACCCTCAATCTGGCATCCGCAAGAAGAAATCTAGCAAGTGCAAAGGCAAGAAGGGTGGCGATAAAGGGGAGGCACAGGTGGTTCCATGATACACCTTTCTTCTAGACTGCAAACGTGGGCTCAGATGTATCAGTTGTTTTTATCTTTGTTTTCTTCTCCAGTTGAAGTGGGCCGATGGGGTTTCATTAATGACATTGTGACCCCACTGTTGAAGGGTTGCTGTGGCTCTGTGCCGGGTGTGTTTGTAGGTCTGCCTCTCGTCCTGTGGATGCATAGTCCGGGAGTAGTTCACATGGGTGGACAAGTTGTGATGGTTTTCGCCGGTTTTCCATAAATTAACTTCTACTTAATTAATGGATGAGGCAAAACTTTTGCCTCCGTTTTGCAGTTTTTTCTGGGAGAAACACATACGCTTCCAACTGACCCAATGAGCCTTCCTTCCACCAGCTGAGCCCCACCAGAAATTTACCGCGATTGACTGGAGCATCAAACATAGGCCTTTATTATAATGGAAACAGTTCATTGTGTGACCTGGTACCGCCTGCAACAGACTTGATGAGGATTTCTTTTCCAGCCCTGCACTTTCCCCCAAGTATGGTCTAGGATATGCTTAAAACAGTTTTTTTAGCATCCGACCACCGTATGTAGTAACAAGTATCTCTCGTTCATGGCTTAAACACCACCCTGGTACCGCCTGCAACACAGACTTGATGAGGATTTCTTTTCCAGCCCTTGAGAGACATTGACCTTTCCAGCCCTGCACTTTCCCCCCAAATATGGTCTAAGATATGCTTAAAACAGTCATTTTTTGAGCATCCGACCACCGTAAGTAGTCACAAGTATCTCTCGTTCAGGGCTTCAACACTGCCAACCCCCCACGTCCAAAACTCATTCCTTGCAACCTGCGTTCCTCTTGCTCGTTACAAAGGAGAGCAGAAAATCCTTTGGCACACAATATGAAAAGGTAGGGCAAATGGGAACCCCCTGCTGGAGTCCTCTAGGTGGCTTGAACATTTCAGACTTACTCCCATTGAGCTTAACGTCATACTTCACAGTTGAGACAAATCTCTTGATTCTCTCCAGGCAACTAACTGAGTAACCCATCTTGAGCATGGCTTGAAACAGAGAATCCCATTTGACTTTGTTATATGCCTTCATCATATTAAGTTTGACTGTACAAAGTTGCACACTTTTGGTACTGCAATTTTAGGTGACTAAAATCTACAAAAATTTCAGGCAACTGAGAATTAGCATAACTGCTTAAAATATATTATGGAAGAATTATACAAGGATATGGAGTGTATCACTATGGGAAATTAACTCTATTTTGTGGATTCCTGAATGACTATGGAACATGTGGTGAATGTATCTGGATTTGTCTAGAGCACCAGAACTTACATAGAGCATAAAGATAGTCATGTACTTTCCAAGTATCCAACCTCATTTTGGTTAAGACAATGCATGCCAGAACGTAGCATGACACTATTAAATTTCTGTTCAAATGGGCTTTGAAATTTATGACTATGCTATCACCACAACACTATGATGTCAAGTGAGCATCCATCTCTTTGAATCACAAAGCTATGCTACGTGACAAGACCAAATTTTCAATTATCTTTTCTTTAGACTTTTGACCATCTTAGTGCTTGCTTGATCCTACACGAAACTGGTCAAACAGCTAAACATCCTTCAAAGCTCATTCGAAGCCTGTAGAGTTGTAGTAAGCTATAGGCATCCTACTAACTACCATTCAGGGCCAATACAGTTGATAGTGACATGACTCTTCAATTCATCATTACCCTTGGCAAAGCTAGTTGAAATTTGTATCCAACTTGTTGTGCATATTTTGTCCAACCAGCTCTTAGCCTTGTGGTATACACAACATCTGAATTCTCATATTAATAATAATGATTTATAGGGCTAAGCAAGCGTACAACAACTGATGGACTTAGAGAAGCTTTTGCAAAGTTTGGGGAAGTTGAACACGGTATGTGTTTAAAATTTCAGTTGCCTCACAGGGCATTGTACTTGAAGGTTCTCACTTCTGTATCCAATTGCAGCTCGAGTTGTCACAGATCGTGTCACTGGTTTTTCTAAGGGGTTTGGCTTTGTAAGGTATGTTACGGTTGAAGATGCAGCTAAAGGAATAGAAGGAATGGATGGAAAAGTAAGGCTTCTTACCATACTTATCATACTTGTTGTTCTTTTTCTGTGGATCATTTAATTCCTTAATGTTTGCTGCCTTCTTGGTCTGGTGGTTCTGTGATTTTGCTTTATTCTCACGTTGATCGACTCTGTCTGAAGGGGAGCCTTGGCGCAGTGGTAAAGCTGCTGCCTTGTGACCATGAGGTCATGGGTTCAAGTCCTGGAAACAGCCTCTTACAGAAATGTAGGGAAAGGCTGCGTACTATAGACCCAAAGTGGTCGGACCCTTCCCTGGACCCTGCGCAAGCGGGAGCTACATGCACCAGGTTGCCCTTTTTTTGATCGACTCTGTCTCATTTTCTGTACAATGATCGGTGCTGGCCACTGGGCCGGTTTTAGCCGTGAACTTGTTTTATTATTTTCTTCTCTTTCAGTATATAAGTATGTGATTTGTAGATATGTAGTAAGTGTACACGAGTATTATGCATATGTTCATTCAGATGCATGGATTAAGATTGTAATGCATCTGTTTCATCAAAAAGGCCAGTTTGCCTCTTTTTTTTGGGTGGCTACTCAACTAATCGTACATCAGCATGGTTGTAATTCTGCGATGCACTTTGAAAACTGATGTTATGTAGTAATGCATAGAGCATCT